>NC_079149.1:118689746-119026014 GCF_945859685.1 Eupeodes corollae
GATAATATAAAGTCCAACCATCATCATATACAGTTATACACACTCACAAACACGTTGGTCATTCATTCGCATAACTCTTCCTCTCTAAACCTCACAACCATTCCATTTCGCAAAGCTATATTATTGCTATATCCTTAAATGCACGCAAGATATCTCTTAAATTGTAAAACTTTCTCATCCTCATGCATTTTCGTCGATATATCTACAGACGTGACATGAAAACATATGTCACTCAATGCGAGTTAAATTGGTTTATCCTTTCAGCACAATGGCAGCTTCAAATGGAACATAGAAAGGCAATACGAGTATATATGTATGTGTTTGTTGTGTATATGAAACGCTATCACATGTGTATATATACAATTTTGGTTATATATGGCCGGAAGGATGTTTGTTTCTTGCCACACATGAGCGGAATTATGGCATATGTTAAGATGTGATCTTTTTGTAATCACAGCATTCGAAATCATTTGCTACCACTGTGTAAGTTAGTGCGGCTTGTTATGATGTCCTGTGGAGGGATACATAATATGATGTTCGATGTAGATAAGTATGTAAAAACATACATATATACATGAAAACGAAGATATATATCAAGAGACTTTGTCAAGATATGAAGGTGTAAGTATGTGTTACCAACATAAAGTGGCGAAGAAAAATGTTAATTTATAACAAAATATGTTGACTTGGAAGCAATTTATTAAATTTAGCGTTTTTTTAACACCGAGTTTAATAATAAGTGTTTAGATAAATAAAGTTAATGTATGAAATAGTCTGTTATTTATTGTTATAAGACACGGAGTTATTTATTGTTATAAATTTTCTCAACTTATGCAAAAAGAAAAACAATAAATTAGTTATGGCTCTTAATATGGAATGGGGAAGAAGTGTTTTCTGAACAATTGTTTTATTTCATTGTATGGTTTATATTTAAGTCTGAAGGTAAGGAACTGACAATATTTTAATTTACCTTTCCTTAAATGGTAACGAAGGAAAAAAATATTAAAAGCAACTGCCAACTAATAAATCCAGAAAATAATTCAAATTCGCAATACTAACTAACATTAAATACATCTTTAGACTTTTCAATTCTATACCAAAAGTAGATACAGTAATTCAAAAATAGCTAAAATTTAGCAAAAACCGAAACTGAAAGACTGACTAACTAACCAATCATCAAAGCCATGAAGCACTTCCTGATATTGTAGAACCTTGAATCTTCTAACAAAAGAAAGAATTATAGTGCAAAGCAAGAAATCAAAAATATGCTATTTGATTTAGAGGCGTGGTATCCACCCATTTTCATTATTAAGTAATTATTAAATAACAAATATCTGTTAATATTATGAGTTTTTTTTTGGCATTATTTTATATATTATTACTTTCACGGCAAGCTTTTGTTTTACTCAAGTTTTTTTAATACATCAGGCTTTTTATAAAATGTATGATTTCGGTGAGATTAAAATTTCCAAATGCCAGTTCTTTCAATAATAATAAACTGACTAAAATTAATATTTTTAAGTTCTCATATTAAGTTATTGTAATTGGTCTGGTTTATCGAATTGAAAAAATTGACATTTCTCTACGTTTCAAAGTCCTTAGAGTCTAAACAAACATTTTAAGTGAAATATCTATGGGTGCATGTATATTGTATAATTACGTTCATACGTAAAGGGGTCGTGCGTATCGATACGCTTATACATAGGCAAGCTGAACGTTGGACTTTATTTAGTCTGTCGCGGTTTGTAGCTATCTCGACAGAAAACTCCTTAAAATGCATATTTTTATCATAGTTTAAGAATGATTTTTTGTACTTTTTACAAGAAAAAAATTGGGAACTGTGTATGTTGTGTTTTTGAAATTTTTCGAATAGAGCACATATTTATTTAATTTTAGTAGGATTTCTTTTACGGATTTCATTCCTTTTTGAGATTGAGTTAATTTGTGGTTTTATTTTCCTTTATTAATAAAAAAGTAAAATGTTTACTTTAAATAATAAAAACACATAAATCACTCATAAATTATTCGTGTAATTTTCTAATGCCAAATTTTTTGAAATCTCAGCTCAATTTAAAAAAGAAGGATTTTGAATTTCCAACCAAAAAAGCATTCAACATATTCACACAAAAGAAATACTTTACGTCTTTTTTTCATCTATAAAAGCTTGATGAGTAAATAATAATATTTATAACACATTACCTATATCAAAAAAGGAACATTTCTTAGACTTTGTTATGAGTACGTACAATAATGCCTAACCATGTTACCCAGCCATCATCATGAATCATATAACATAGAATTCAAAAATAAAACCTTTTCCTTTTCTTTTGTAATAGCCATTATTCATTTTCCAATGAAAACACCAACGAAAAGTCTTCAAAAAAAAAAGCCATATGTAATGTATATTCAATTCAACTCCCCAATATGGCCTAAAAGCATTAACGATTTAACAATAGGAACGCGCTCCAACAAACAGAAACCATTTTTGACAAATTAATTTAATTCCATTGCTTTTTGGTGTTCCCTTTTTTTTTGGTCTTGGTTTTGGTTTCGGGTTTCACTTCTTTTTTTTTTCTTATTTTTCTCTACTGTCAAGAGAATAATTGAAAGGAAAATAAATATATATACAAATAAGTATAAGAAAGAAACAGTTAGAATCAGAATTTCAAATTAATAATAGATTTGTGTTGCTGCGGCGGCGGCGCGGCGTTCGTCCTGGCCTGTTAAATGTACCCAAGAAAACCTACGTGTAGTGTAGTGTATCCTCTGTGATATACTCTTGTCGTATTTTTTTTATCTTTTGTGTATGTTGCTTTGGTTCTTGATCGATGTGGCTTACAATTCAATAAAAGCTCTGTCATTAATAGAAAAATGTATTACCAAACAATAAGTAAAAGTAAGAACATCTTTTTTATGTTTGTCTTTTGTAGGTTTATGTACAGTAGGTACATGTGTACATTTGAACGATACCATGTATGAAGGTTGTTTTAAGGCTAAAAGAATAATTTATGGAATTAATATTGCTTAAAATAAATGTAACGAAAATCAATATACATAAAATATATATTTAGTGCGTATTGAGAAACCATAAACAACGTATACGTATACAAAGGAACAATTTATCAGAAAAACAAAAAATATTGTATCACTGAAGAAGACAACGACTTATATATAGGTAAAGGTACATACATATAAAGAGGTAAAATGTTTTTTTCAATAAGGACAATCTTAAATTACATTTGTTTTTTTATGGTCTCGCAATTTCCCATGTACGGCTTACTTTTCATTTAAATTACCTTAGTCTAATATAAAGTCACAATATGAATTGGTATATAACAAATACGGATAAAGTATGTACATTTGTATTGGTTATTTTAGTATTTTTACTTATTATGATTATATTCGGAGTCATAATTTCTTCATGTGTCTATAATATTTTCAAAGAAAGAGTTTTTAAAGAAGGCCAATTGTTTAAGTTCATGCAGGACAAAATAATTGAATTTGTAAAATATGATAATTAAACAACAGAAATGTTTATATATTTTTCTTAAACCGCACATCAAGAATGTATAATACAGATAAACACTTTTTTTTAATTTTTCGAAATTTTAAGAGCAATGTGCTTCGGTATCACAACTTTGATCCCTAATTCAACTTAAAATGTTTGAAGTGTGCAAGAATAAAAAATATAAAGAAAAGTTTTTGTCTAAAATTTAAGTATTAACTTCCCAGAGGAAGTTTATAATTACAATTAATGGGTTTGATTTGTCGAATTGAAAATATTGACATTTCTCGACGTTTCAAGGTCTCTAGAGTCGAAATAAAAGATTTTTAGAAAGATGTCTGCGCGTACGTCAGTACGTACGTTCGCACGTATAAACGTTCGCAACATTTTTTTTTCGTTTATAGCTCAAGAACCAGAAGAGATATCGATTTCAAATAAATTTCATTATACAGATAATAAGACTGAAAGATGCAGATAGGCTCTCAAGAAAATTGCGTGGATGATTTTTGTACAAAAGCAGTTTAAAAAAATGTGTAAATGTTAACTCTAAATATCTCACGAACCAAGAGACTTGAGTTAAGTTTTATGTTATATATTGTAACGCGATACCAAACCAGTATATTTTTGGAAAGAAATCCAATAAAAACTGAAAAAAAAATTCTCACCTCTAAAATTCTACGAAAAAAAAATTTCTTATCTCCAAAACAATATTGAGCAGCGAAAAATAACGTTTTTACGATCAGGTAAAATTTTGAGAAAAATAAAATCGATATTTTTTTTTTTATAAAAAATAAAAATCTATTAATTTCGACTAAATATCTTTTCAAAACTTTAAAACAAAAAAAAAAACTTACAAAAAATACAAACCTAAAAAAAAAGAACAAAAGTTGGTAAAAATTTAATGTTGACTCAAATATCTATTCAAAACTTAAATACATTGGCTTTAAACTAATTGCATTTGTTTTAATATTGTATCAACATTTTTTTACAAACAATAAAGAACCTAAATAGTTGGTAAAAATTGTTTCTAGACTTAAATTACTTTTCAAAACTTTGAGATATTGGCTTAGAGCTAATTTTGTATTATCAGAAACATCGAAAATCGAATTGACAGTTTTTTTTATTAAAAATAAATCCCTAAAAAAACAATTCTCAAAGTTAGTAAAAATTTAGATTCGACTCAAATATCTTTTCAAAACTTTAAAACATTGGCTTTTAACTATTTTTTTTAAATTGTTGTCAACATTAAGTAATATTTTGGTAGAAAGTGTTTTTAGACTTACATTACTTTTCAAAATTTTAAGATATTGGCTTAGAGCTAATTTTGTCTTATTAGAAACACTCGTAAGATTTTGACAGGTTTTTTTATAAAAAACAGATTTTCGACTCAATTATCTTTTCAAAAATTGGAGATTCTGGATTTCAATTTTTTTTTTATCTTATAAGAATATTGTTTTGATCATTCGAAAAAAAAACTTTGAGAAATATTGAATTCATTGTTTTTTTAACAAAAAATAAAAACCTAAAAAAGCATTACTAAAAGTTTGTAAAAATTGATTTTTGAATCAAACATCTTTTCAAAAATTTGAGATATGGTATTCAAATTAATTTTATTTTGTAAAAAATATATTGTTTTCAACATTCAGTAATGTTTTCATAAAAATCTAAGAGTCAGTTTTTTCTTAACAAATTAAAATCTGCAAAATTGGTAAAAATTCGTTAACGACTAAAAATCTCGTTAGCAAAAATAGATTTTGAAATCAAACTATTTCACATTTCAAATATTATAATATACAAAATATTGTTTTTTGTTTTATATTTTTTTTAGAATAATTTAACTGATAACTTTTTTGACAAAACACGAAAACCTACATACCTTTTAAGAAAGACATATCGACAGACGGGATGGGAAGTTATCAGTGTGGGTTGCATCCCAGGCTCTTTTAAAATAAAAAATAACCTATACGCTACAAAGTATACAATTAATTAACTATCTACTGACAAAAACGTTCATCTAATCACTCTTTGTTAGGGTTAGGTTTTAATTTTGGAAATACATATTAACTTAACATACGAAATATGAAACTTGTTCCCTTCCCTTTTGTTTTTTTTTTTACATCCGTGAATTCAATAAGAGTGAAGAGCCCTAAAACATGAGTGAAAAATGATAATGATAGTATAATATGAAAATATGCAATATATAATTTTTAAGCTGCTCTAATATAAAATTTTCAAAACTGCAGTTAATTGTTTAAAAACTTCATGACCAAAAACTTTAAATATCATAAACCCATTTTACTTCAAAAAAAATGTATTTTAAATTAGCCTATCGAATTAAAAAATATTGTTTTTTTTTCTTAGAAAATATTTGTTTGTATGCATAATTTGTAGAATGTTAATCCAACCCAATGAAGTGCCTTAATTTCTTGACATTTATTTATTGTTAACATTTTTTTTTTTTTTAAATAGGCTACAATTCGTTTGAAAACTAAGTTAATTCTGTTCGATTATAATTATTAATGTGTTTAATACTGTTCATCTTTAAAATACTGTACAAGTGTACATCCAATTATTTTTTTTTAATTTTATGAAAAAAAAAACAATGTCACTCAAAATACTGCATCTCAAAATTATCTGTTCGGAAATGTTCATTTGTTTAAACTTTTCTTACAAAAAAACAATTTTATTTGATTCCAACGCAACGAATTAAAAAAAAAATAACTTTTTACAATTGTTTAGTTTAAACATCAATTTATTGTCAAGGTAAAAAGTACATAAATGTACAAATACATAATCAAGAACTTAACTAAGTGTTTGGATTTGAGTAATTTGGAAAGTGGGGGATCAATGTTTATTCGTAAATAAATAAAAAAAACTGCTTCCGCAATTCACTTTTTTATTCTAATTACATCGATCTTATATCTTCAAAAATTGAATTTCTTAAAGTAAATATTTGCTTAAAAATATCTTCTGCATAAATCTGACTTATCTTTTGCTAATCTAAGATTTTGCAACAACGTCAATCTTATTCAATTAAAATCACTATGGATGTCTTACAACCTCAAATCTTCAACATTATGTTCAAAGTTTAACTAATCATACGAAATCCATGTTCATAAACATGTGTACAGCTCCTTTATTAAATATTTAACAATAAGAAATCATTTATTTGAAAACCATTGAATTGAAAACAATATTTCAAATTGGTTTGACCTATATTTTGTACCAAATCCAGGAGACAGACGGTTTTGTGGCTGAAATTCAAGAGTCCTGGAGTTCCATGCACTACGTTTGCATGCGTTTACTGTACAAATTCTAATGTGTGTGTAGGCCCTGTTCAACTTCTTGTAATACATCTACCTACATATTATAATTACTCTTCATTCAAATATTGCTTGCACATTAGTATTTACCACCTGCATAAATATATATGTATGTAGTATAGGTATATAGTAGGAGAATTATTGATGATGACATATCAATAATTCAAATTATCTTGCCACAGCCTAAACCTAGCGTTTTGTAGCTACTGCATGTGGCTTAGGAGCTCTGATGGCAAAATAAAATCATCACCCAATCTCCAAGGAACAACCTTATACCTGTATTTTGAACATAGGTAGGTATGTATATAAATCACCCACATTTTCTACCATGATTTATAATTTATGCCAAAAGTGACGCAACTCACTTCTCTAAGGATTCCTAACTATCTATTATTCATTCCAACTCTGATGGAAACTATGTCATGCTGAAAACTCAATGTCCTAGTCTTCTGCTCTCTGTCCATCATGTCAATTTGAAAAGACAAAAAACAAAAACAAGAAAAAAACGACATTTTCGAATGAGGTTAAAATAATCATCATTCTGGGAACCGTAAATTGGTTTGGTTGCAACCTGCTTTCTAAATTCACGACTTTTCCCAGCCACAATATGTGATGGCTGATGGGCAACACCTAGAGAAAACTCTAGTATTTATACCACCACCACAACTTCTAACGCCAAATCACTCAGTTACATAGTTAAAACAATTTATAATTAATCTAACCCACCTTGCCTGGATGGATGGCGAGCAGATGGAAGTAGATTTATAGGGGATGATGGAATGGGGTGTAATGTGTAAACTTATTATAAACTTTGCTTGAAGTCAGAAACTTAGCCATAGTGTATCATGTGTAGTGTAGTTGAGGACGTTGGTATACGTAATTCATCGTAGTCCGTGGTATACTTGATATATCAGGACTTACTTAACCACACCAAACCATATCAGGAATTTCTCTTATATTGCAGCATTTTTATTTATTCATTTCGAGTTGAAATCGGGAGGTCTGTCAGAATAAGTTCTTTTTTTTTTTAGGTTTCTACAGAGTTGATAAGTTAAAAAAAAAAATCAAAGACTTTTCAAACGAATGAAACCCGCTCTGCTAGCAGCAGTATGAGAAACTTTGAGCTGCTGTTAAGGAATGAAGCTAAAAAAAAATACTAGCAAGCTATTTCTCTTAATTATTTCTGAACGTCCATTGTACAAATACATATGATGGCTGTATGGAAGAGAGGTAGTTCTTTCACTGGACTTTCGTGTGTTAATTAGTTTTAGTGCTTGAAGGAGTAAACTTAAAAATAAAGTTTAAGTAAATCTGATTTCACTGAGCACAGTCGGTAATGCGGCGCATTTGATAAACGAAAAGAAAAGCAAACATCGAATTCTTAGTGTTGGATGTTTTTTTATGTAGGTATTATGGTCATAAAGAGGAATCCTCAGAAAAAAATAATTAATAGATAGAGCACGCCAAAAAGTGATTTAACGAGTAGCAAGACTATCTGTCTCAACTTACAACATAATCCATATTCTTGAAACTTAGAATAAGATCTAAAATTTTTTCACTAGAGAGGTTTTTTTTTAAGTTCTGAAGACAAAGATCAATAACCTCAAAAACGACTCAAACTATTCTCAAAGAATTCTCGACGTTTCAAGACAATATAGTCGAAATAACATTTTTTTTACTGATGTCCGTACGTCCCTATTTTTCCGACGTTTTTTTTGTCGTCCATAGCTCAAGAACCAGACGAGATAGAGATAAAGATAACGAAGAAAATTGCCAGGGTGTTTTTTTCACCATAGCAGTTTAAAAAAAAGGTGAACATTTTGGTTAAGCCTAAATATATCACGAACCAAAAACGCTAGAGACTAGAATTAACTATTATACCATATATCGTGACGTGATAGAAAACATATATATTTTTGTCCAAAAAATTCAATTAACGGTTTTTTACAAATCAAAAAAATTGAAAAAAAATATGAAATGTTATGAATAAAAAATGATTTCATCTCCAAAACAAATGTGTGCAACGAAGAGCAACGTTTTTAAGATCTGGTTAAATTTTGAGACGAATCGAATTGACATTTTTTACAAAAAATAAAAACCTGAAACATAAAATTAATAAAAGTTAGTAAAAATTGATTTTCTAATCAACTAACTTTTTAAAAATTTAAGAAATTGACTTTAAACTTATTTTATTTAAAAAAAATATTGTTGTCAACATTCAGTTACATTTTGAGGAAAATCAAATTGAAACATTTTTATTTACAAAAAAATTAACAAAAAATGCTTAAAATTGATTTTTGACTTGAATATCTTTTCAAACTTTGAAATATTGCCTCTAAAATAATTTTATCATATGAAAAATATTGTTGTCCACATTTTGGGTTTAACCGAATTAACAATTTTCTTACAAAAAATAAAAAAAATAAAAAATTAATAAAAGTTAGTAAAATTGATTTTCGACTCAAATACCTTTTCATCAATTTGATATATTCGCTTTAAACTAAATTTATCATTTAAGAAATATTGTTGTCAACATTTATTAACATTTTTAGAAAAATCGAATTGACAGTTTTTTACAAAAAATCTAAAAACCTAAACAAAAATTTAAAAAAAGTTGGTAAAAATTGATTTTCGACTCAAATATCTTCTCAAAACATTAGATGCCAACATCAAGTAAAATTTTGAAAAAAATCTAATTGACAGGTTTTTTACAAAAAAAAAATAAAAACCTTAAAAAAAAAATACCAAAACTTGGTAAAAATATACTTTCAACTCAAAATACTGTCTTCACACTTTTTTTATTTCACAGAAAATATTGTTTTAGTTTTTTATTTAAATCCAATAGTCCGTTTTTTTCATAATAAAAAAATAAAATCTACAAGAAATAGTACTCAAATTCGGTAAAAAATTGATGTTCAGTTCTTGATATATCTCAAATTAATTTCATTCATCGAATTTGTAAAAATTTAAGAAATGCTACAAAAATTGGTAAACATTTGTTTTCGACAAAAAATCTATGAAAAATATTGTTGGTAATTTTAAATATTGTAGGAATACTTCAACTGACAACTTTTATAACCCGACACGAAAACCTACAAACGACGTGATGGAAAGTTATCAGTGTTGGTCGCATCCCAGCCTCTTTTTTTTTTTAAATGACGTGAATTTTACTTTATTCGAAACATACATTTCTGGAATTTTATAGAAAAATTTGTTTCTATTCAATGTATCGAATTTCTGCTAGGTATACTCAAAAATTTAAACTTTGCATTTTTAAAGTTTTCTCTTTAATTTAGCCGTTTTTAAAAAACAAATAAGATTGTTCAGAAGATTACACTGGGATGATCCATGACTACATTTGCAATCAGGTACTCGTGACATTAAGTTTTCGATTTCATTTAATTGTTCAAAAATTCGATAAGTCTGGCTGTTGAACCTCACAACTTTGTTCCACATGTAGCTATTTAAGGAATGAACAATTTCTCTAGACACAAATTTATTGGTATTCAAAATAAGTTTTTGAAAATTTGTGTGGTATAATTTACCACAACAAAGCATTTTGCTTCTTCTATGTACCTATGTGAAAATTCTTTAAGTTAATCTCAAGGGAAGAAAAACTTTTTCCCCCATCTTAATTGCTTGGTAATCATTATCGGAATTTAATTCTTTATAAACCACTTAATGGTACTTTGCATAGGTGGGTAAAATGTTGGTTGTTATATGTATCATGTTAAATCTATAGAATTATGGGGATCTTGTTTCTTCGAGTTTTTCCCAACTTAATTAATTTATGTTGATAAGAAGCTTTACCATTATCTTGTTTTCAATATAACATACACACTCTGATACAATATATGTACACTGTAAATTGTACACTCTTGTAACTTCATACTCTTTATAATACGAACTTATTAAAATTTAGTGCAAATCATTTGAAAAATCAAAGTTAAGAACAAATCTATATACCTTCTGCTAGCGTACCTATATTTAACGCTACTTCGCAGATACATAAATATATCTTTTTTAGTACTTGTACATACAGTTTAAAAGTTTATCGTTTTATAAGAATATACCCGTAGTCGTAGCAGAAAAGTTTCTTATAGGAATAAGCAGTTTATTGATGATATTGAAATTGCGCCATATTCTAAGTTAGAAGAAAGTTTTATTGTGTAGACATTGCAACTTCAAGAAATGCAATATATTTAGTTATACGACGACAAGAAAGTGACGGAAATTATTCACGTGAATAAATTTTGGCTTGTACGAATTAAGGGTGAGTTGCGTTAAAAAATAATGTTTTTATAAACAAAAAACTGTTTTAGTTTGAAAGTAACATCAGAGTTAGAAAAAATCAATGGAATTTTAAAATAGCTGCAAAGTTTTAACAGCTAAATTAATAATTTCATATTTCAAACTAGGATAATCAGTAGCTTTGTAAATTTATTGAAGAATATAATTCATAATTCGCTTGAAGCGAGAACTTTAATTTTCAGTTTTCTATAAAGTGTAAGAATCTTTGATTATATGTTTAAACTAAGACCCTTAAAATTTTCATCTTTTGTGTGAATTTTCATCTTTCGTAATTAATGCACTGTCGTTAAAGAAATTCAAAAAGTTTGCAGATAATAAATTTATGTTTATTTTGTATGATTCTGTACGATACTGTATGGTCATAATACTGCATGGTTAGTATTCTGTATTTCAAAATATTGTAAGTTAAAAACACTGCGTTTCAAAATGCTGTATTGTCAAAATACTGTATCTTAAAATATTGTATAATGCTGAAAGTTTTGACAGATCAATTATTTTCGTGCAATTGCTTATGCAATTGTTGATTATGATAGGAACAATTCATGTAGAAATGTGAGAGAGATACAAATAACTAAGAAGAAGAAAATGAGAAAGAGAAAATAAGAAGAAGATACCATTTATATTGTTTTTGTTTTTATTATTTTAAGGACTTGTGAATTTTCATTGGTACATATGTTATTGTTCAAGAGAAGAGAACCGAAAATGTTGTCGCAAAAAAAGTATTCTGTTTTCAAAATTCTGTTTTACAAAATGCTGTAAATAAGGCTAACAAATAAGAATTGTTTTAAAAATGTAAAAAATTCGTTTTTATTTACAGTATCCAAACGATTTTTATTTGTTAGCCTTATTTACAAGATTTTAAAATAAAGAATTTTGAGATGCAGCATTTTGATCATATAGTATTTTGTACATACAGTATTTTAAAATACATTATTTTGAGATACAATATTTTAAATACAGTATTATGAGTATTTCGACGCGAACCCGTTTTGGAATTGATTTTCAACTGATTTTTTTTTAACTTTACTATCGTTGATAACATGAGTTTTTCTGAAATAAAATTACTTCCGACTCAACATCGTTACTTATTCATAACATATTCGAAAATATATTTAAACATTTTTAGTTAGATTTTGGTACTTTAATTTTTTTTCTCAAGAAACAGTCAATTGGATTTGTTTTAAATCTCAACTAAACCGAAATCAAAACGAAAATAAATCAGCATATCACTTCTGTGTGATGTTATATCAATAATATCACTTAAAGTCGATAGCATTAATTTTGCATTGGGCATTTGGGGGTGAAGAATGACCCAAAATAATCGTACTGAAATTAGTTTTGAGTCGATACCTTTACTTGGAAAAACGAAAGTTATCTCGAAAGTTCGAATTTTGCACTAAGAAAAATGTCCGTCATTAATGGATGATGATGTTTTTCAAATTTTGTATTAAAAAATTATATAAAAAGAAAGTTTGCTTGATGAAACGTTCTTGAATATGCAAAATCTCATTTTATTATCTGTTAAACCAGCAATTTAAATGCGTTAAGGGGAAATTTCATCAGTTCTTCAAATCTGTTCATGTATATTTTATCAGTTCATCAAAATTGTTCTATTAACTATATTGATGAAATTAAATATTATGTTTATGAACTGATCGAATCTAGTCACTATTCTGAAGAAAATTGTCAATTATATTGATGGATCAATATACTTAAAATAACCATAATATTGCAGAAATTTGTTCATTATATTATTGAATATTTCATAAAATTGATGAATTCAGATAACCATAATATCGAAGAAATTTGTTCATCATATTATTGAATATTTCATAAAATTGATGAATTAATTTATCACTGTTTCTAGAAAATTTTTCAAAAACGTTTATTATATTTATGAACGCTATAGTCAATATGAGGGAGCAATTTATCATTTGTTTCAAAACTTAAGGTTGAACATATTTTTCATCATATTGACGAAACAAGTTATCGAAGGATGTTTGAGTTTCATCAGTCAAATATGTCATAATATGGACGAAGTGTTGTTCTTCTTATAAATGACAAAGTTTAATTGTCTAAATTTCACATAGATTTTATTATATCCATGGCCTACTTCGCTTTTTTGGTTCTGTGTAGTACGTGGAGGATAGATGATGGACCGCGGAACCACGGAAAGTCAAACTTACCCATACTACCAATTCAATTTAATAACATATGTACGTATGTAAATTTAAACACAATTTTAAAATGCTTCTCTAACACACAAGCAAGGGCGTTTACAACTCCTTTACGCAATTTCAAATATGGCGGCTAAGCAGGTATTCACAGACAAATAAATTAAATTGACATCAAAAATGTAAACAATCGCTTTTTTTTAAGTTAAATTCTATCTACAGTTGAGTCGGTTCGTTTGATATTTATATCGAAAAGATATTTTCCAGCAAATATGTTCAACTGCATTCACTGAGGAATTTTTGGGATAAGCATGTTTCAGAAAAATTATCAAAATTGCAAAAAAATAGCTTTCAACTTTGTTACTAAGTTTGGCTCGACATTTTAGAGTCTATTATCAGACTTCCACCTTAATGATACTCTTTTGATGCTCCTTGCTTGAAACAAATTATAAAAACTGGCTGAAGACCATCGTTGTAATTTTTTAATATTACAGTTACTTAAATGAAGCAAAATAAAAACTACAAAACTTTTTTTAATTTTTTTTCTGGATCTAGATTAAAATATTTTCAACCGTATCTAGACCTCACTTCAAACTACTTGCCGACCCCTGGGTTAGACGTATATATGGGCCCGCTCGGTTTTCTTGTTCTTTTCCAATATTTTGTTTCGGTGTATTTGAAATAATCAAGTGATTAACCCATATAAAACCAGTCGTTAAACCTTGATTTTATCACAGCTGCATATAATCTCCCAAAAGTATACCCGTAATAATGGTATTAAAATTGAAATAAAAAACACTCACACAGAATGTCTCTTCAATCGGAAGTCTTAAACTAGGTACATACTTCATTTTTGCCAAAACTACAGTTTCCAACATCAACAGCTGTTCCCTTTTCTCAATCGTTTTGATAAAGGCCAGCTTGACCGTAAACAAAAATCTTTTGAAAAAAAAGTCCTAATGCTATAAACTTATCTTAAGGCATATGCAAAAACACACAATTTACACATACACACCTTCACACACAAACAAACACAATGATACTTATCTACATGCACATATACAAAAAAAAACGTAATCTAAAAAGATCCTTTTTTAATATAACCAAAGAAATAAATTACGGTCTAGAAAAATTGACTACATGTTGATGTTGTTGGCGATGAGATTTCGATTGGGTCGTCGAAAAGATATAAAAGGATTTCACAACCAAACTGACACACACTCGATGTCGATGCCGATGTGTCCTTTTTCCTGATGTTTTATAGAATGTTTACGTTACGTTGTTGTTTTGTCCTCAGACCAACACATATGTATATTGTATATACGTAACTTTTCAACATATCCCCAAGTTAGTGACATACATATTCAAGAACACGTATCAGTATGTATTGTATATGCTATAGATATATGCTCATATGAAAGTAAAAGTCTCGAAAAAAGGACACAATTTTTATTTGTTTGTGAGAAATCCATTTTTTTTCTTTTTGCTGACCCTTTTTTTATTATTTAAGCACCGCCCTGTGGTTATTATAAAAGGATTTATATCATCAAACTAAAAAAAAAGAAATTTGTATGTGTATAATACGGAGAAGGAAATTAACAACAGATTTACCTTGACTCTAAGGAATAGAAAATTAAATGCTTGTATAAAACCCAGCAACAATTCTGTATTTTCCGGTTGATGTACATATACAATTTGATATGGATCCTTTGGAGTGTACATTATAAAAAATAAAAATGCAGACTGTCAAAAAAAAACCAAAACAAAGAAAGAAAAAAAAATCGTCCTTAATTTTGGAAATTTGAAACCTTGTCAGATTATGCTGAGAAGTTGATATGATTCGATGTTGCTTAGCAGTATGGTAAACTTTTTTTGGAATTACTGAGTCCTTCGCATACAAACCTATCAATTAAATTAAAATGAGTTTTTTTTACCTATTTTGACCAATTTTTGATAACAAAAAGCCCTGGAAAATATGAAACAAAACTTAATATCGACTTAATTTCTTCTTCTCTTTTTTTGTTTTGTTTTGGACAACGAAAATCCATATTGATTGATTCAATAAAGTGGGATTTTCTGTAAAAGTTTCCCTTATAGAAAAATGTCCTTATCATATAATCTAAGAAAATCCTTTTTATTGCCTATCCTTTTTATGTCATTTTTAAGAACTTAACGACAGCTTAAGTGATTTCGTGAAATTATTGTTATCCATTGTTGTCTAAGGGATTTTTGTTGGAAAAAATATTGGCTCGATGGAATAGGAGTATTCGATCGTCAAATATAAGAAAATAAAGCAAAGTTAGAGTGCCCATGGAAACTCTTATATACTTATAGTTTGAAAATGTGTAATTATTTTCAAATCTTATCTCAATAACATACAAATAATGGGGAGCTCAAACATAAATTCAGTGTTTTTGGAACGTTATTTTTTTATAAAAAGATATGATTGTAGAAATTTTACTTTTGGTCTCAAAATATGTAAGTATGGAATTTAACAGCCAACAAAACATAAATCAGATTTTGTATTAATTCTCATTAAGAATATCTTAATAGAGTCACCTGATTTGTTAAAATGTTGGTACAGAGCTATTTTTTTTTAAATGTACTTTAAGTTCTAACATACATACAAATATTTTTGTAGTTTTCAAAAAGAATACTTCCAAATCCGGATAAATCTTCAATGCATATAGTCTAGCACTCCTCTACCTATTCAAAGTACTTAACTATACTAGAAGTTGACTTAAATAAAATTATGACATCCGCTTCCGTTAAATAATAACTCTCAATATTATAATTATATTAACTTGAAAATTGGGTTCAAATAAAACAAAAGATTTTCTAGCACTCGTTGTGTGCTGTTGTGGGTGTGGGTGTGTGTGATGTGCTAAAATTCAAAAGTTTTATAGCCCAACAAAAAACTTAAAAAAACACTGCATTTCTAGAGCAAGTGACACCCAAAATAATGCACCGGAAAAAACACCTTTCTCTATGGATGCTTTGAAAATGGTTATGAAATTTATGAAATTTACCTATGAGCATACCACTACTCGTATATATTTTCTTCTATCGTTATGGCCCTCTCTGTTCGTCTATATAAAGGATGATAGTTCTCTTATAGTCCTTGTTTTCGCCAGAAGTATAGGTAACTATAGCTTTTTGAAACGTTAAACTTACGGAACGCAAAAACTTAACAAACAATTTCATCTAGCTATTGACAAAGTTTTTAAGGCAATTTATTTCATGGCTTGCTGCACAAGAATAACCTATAAACTATACCTCATGTCCCTACCCTACTTAGGTATATAGCCTACAACTGCCGGATGTAAAAGAGCGCCTTTATAAGTGAAAACTATTTTGTTCTTCAATGAAGCTCTATTGTAATCCATGATGTTGCATCCAGCAGAAGTAGCAGTAGCAGTAGCAGCAGTAAAGGAAGTTCGATCTATCTATATAAACGTAAATACAGTACACATAGTTTCTTAACGGAAATTTGTCGAAATCATAAATTGGTTATTGGCTGTAACTGGCTAAAAAGTTTTTGCCAGAGAACCCTTAACCACAAGTTTGTGAAACTACTAAATGGAGCAATGAGAAATTGCATCAGAATTTTGTATTGTTGCTTTATTTACATTTATCTGTGGGTATAATAACTATTTTTGTGTTTTATTTGAAATTTTTGGAAACATACATAATTCTAGACTTTTGTTTTATTAAAAATGTTGTTACATTCATAAATAAGAGAGTTAAAAAAGTTTGTTATTAGATTTTACTAGAAAGATGATTTTTTAACAGATTTTTGACTTGTTCAATGTTAACCAAAATGATGGAGGGCGTAAGAAAATTATTATACTAGTCTGTTCTTTATCTATGAAACGTTTATAATATGGACTTAATGAAATATTCGAACTTTTGTTTAAAGCCTAGTTAATTAATGTTTTTTTTTTATAAAAGTTTAGTAGTTAGGCAGCTGGCATTTTTGCTAATTCATTCAAACAAATTTTTAAAGTCAAAACTCAAAAATATTTAAGTTATCATGAACCTCTTTTTCTACCAAAGAGAAACTGGTGGAACAATATGAGCTGTCGGAACAATTTAAACCTTGTGAGTCGCTCAAGAAAAACAAAAGAAAATATTGCTGATGCTGTAGTCCATAGTGTCAGGGATTCATCTTTGGAATAAGGCAGTGCACAAATGATATTTTAGACTTCATTAAATTTATACTGAGGTCTTAGGATTTTAAAGTCGATACCATTAAGAACTCAAGCTTAGCAATCAGCAGTAATGTCGAATCTTCGTAATGGGTCATTCAAATGCACCAACATGATCCGTATTTTCTGTAAAAATGTCCCATTTAGTGCTCAGAAATCCAAGAGTGATTGTTCAAAGCTCCCTGCATCCTCAACTTGCACTGTTTTTTATGGTTTTTGAAAAAGACTTGTGATTGGACCTTATTTAATGGAAACATTTTCGAAAGAGTAAGTCAAAAACCGATGAAAAAAAAAACAATCCCAATTGCGACAATTCAAAATTTGTCTAATAATTAATACTTTTGTATTTCTAAATATTTTTATTTTTAACTTTCAATAATAAGTTATTGTAGTGGGCTGATTAGTCGAATTGAAAATGCTGGTATTTCTCAACGTTTTAAGATCGTTAGAGTCGAAATAAAAGATTTTTAGAACGATATATGTGCGTGCGTATGTACGTACGCTCGAACGTCGTCCATAGCTCAGGAACCAGAAAAGAAATCTACTTCAAATAAATTTTGTTATACAGATAATAATGCAGAAAAGGCTCTCAAGAAAATGCGGATGTTGTTTTCTTACCATAGCAGTTTTAAAAAAAGGTGAACATTTTGGTTAACCCTAAATATCTCACTAACCAATAACGCTAGAGACTTAAATTAAATTTTATATTATAAAGGTATTGTAACGTTATAACAAACAAATATATTTTCGGAAAAAATCCATTGAACGTTTTTTTTTTATAAATCAAAAAAACTGAAAGCAGAATTTGTTACAAATAAAAAATGGTTTTGTGCAGCTTAAGACAACGGTAAAATTTTGAGAAAAATCGAAAAAAACAATACTTAAAGTTGGTAAAATTTAAATTTCGACTAAAATATCTTTTCAAAAGTTTGAGATTATGGTTTTTAACTTATTTTATCTTAGACGAAATATTGTTTTCAACATTCGGTAAAATTTGAAGAAAAATTGTATTAACATTTAAAATAAAAAAATAACCTAAAAAAGCATTACTAAAAGTTCATAAAAATTGATTGGGTTGCATCCCAGCTTTGTTTTAAAAATTATTTAGAGATTTTGGAAAAAATGAAACATAAAGAAGCATAAGAAAAAAAGGTAAAAAAATTTGCGTTGCTGAAATATGAATCGTTCTTTTTTAATAATACCTTAATTTTAACTTGCCTAGTGTCAAAATGTGCCATCTTTAAAATTGAAAGTGGGTAATTCAAAGTGAAATCTCCCATTGCAAGACAATACTAGAACCAGTTTTTATTTTAATGGCTTTTCTCTGTTCCGTGTTTTAAAATATTAAAAATAACAAAATGTCCTTATAGTTTTTCCTTATAGGAAAATTCATCATCGTAAAAACAAAATTTTCTTAATTTTATCTATTCAAGTGTTATAAAATACTCATATGTGTGCTCTGCCTGGGAAATTCACTTCAAAGACATAAAAACTTAATATCATCCTATTTTTATGTAACAATTAAGCAACACACAACCATCGTTTTTTATGTACATCTTTCGATAAAAATAACTCCAACTCCATGCGTCTTTTTATATCTTATATTCAATTTAACGATTTTCACCTTAGATCGCACTCATAAAACGATATAAGCAACTAAACTCTTCAAATTAATGAGTACTCAATCCATCCATATGAAATAGGTATAGGTGTAGGTAACTCTTATTCATAAACTTACTTTTTCGTATGTGTCCCAAATATATGTACATATACAGTCACATGTAATAAGCCCAAATCCTTTGGGAGTTTGATGCATATACAACACATATGTAGATTTTTTGCTTTGAGCTCTCTCAAAATGAATTTAAGTATCATACCAAATAATGAGTTTTTAATGGAAATGCATTACTAATGGAATTTATGTGCGAATAAAATGATCCCTCTCTAGCACTTCACAGGACCTATACCTACCTACATACATACAATATTATGCCAAAAGGAAAGTATAATAATTTTTCACAGGTACATCTAGCATCATACCTATATGTGTATATATATATTTTATTCTGAGAGAAACAAGTACATACATCAAGCGCCAACAAACGAAAAACACAACTCATATCCTTCGCTTGTACAATCATAAAATAGAGAGTGTGAACAGCGACGAAAGGACTTTCATGCATGATGCTGATGTGTATGAAATATGTTAGTGTAAATATGTTTCAGTTGTTGTTGTTCTTGTTTTTTTTTTGGAGTAAAAAAAAAAACAAAAAAAGTACACCAAGAACCAATTGCTTCTGCTTCGTATACCAAAAGCTCTCGTAAAAAAAAGTATACCTAAGTTATACCTGTAAACTTATGTTCCTTTTTTCATACTAAATTGTAACTTAATCGTTCATGATTCTTTTTTTTTTTGTGTGTTCGTGACCCACTGACATGTGAACGTGAATGTTTTGAGACACGAACAATGTATATAAAACTTGAGTGTTGAATGCTGATTGGTTTTGTGTTTAATCAAAAAACATACAAAATGTGGAGCTGGAAATCTATGAATCATGTCTAGATCCACAGAAATACATTTTTGAATTTTGTTTTTCAGATCATTGATAAAAAACTGTGAGTAAAGTTATAAATAAACTACATCAGTTTTAAGAAAAGTATTATGGCTGTCAAACAAATGAAGAACTTAGATCGAAACGACGTTTTCAAAACTATAGATAGCCTCGTAATATCAATAGTCCAGAATTAGCTACACTGTGTATTTACCATCATTGCAAAAGCCAAAGTACTTTACACAAATTTCGAAAAGGATTTTAAGCCTTTTGGCTTTTGGTATTACCCAAAAATTCAAATAATCGACTATCAAAGCTAACGACCGAGTAATAACTACATTTGAAAATTATGCTCTTATTCAAAAGAATTTATCCGCATTGAACTTGTTTTTTTTTTCTGCTGTTTCAATAGCACGGCTGTAAAGCGTGTTTTACATTGAAAATACATAACACTAAACGTAACTTTACAGGTGAACTAGCTAATACCATTCCAAAATGAAGCATTCCACATCATCATCATAGTGCTTAATGTATTTTCATTTGCAATGAGATAATTGTGTATATGGCATAAGCCCAAAACTTTACCGACCTTAACTACACAGGACTGTAGTGTACAGTAGGGCCACGTATACAAAACTTTTAAAAAGTTCGTTACAAAAAATAGTAAGTATACGCCCGAGTGATCCAAAATAATTTTTAGACTGTGTTTAAAACGGCGCGCTACAGCGCTAATCGGATCTCAGGCTAGGTTGCCTTGAGATCGCCATTTCTACCGAGTTCAAAATGAATTGAACTATTTTATTAAAAAGGTACGTATACGCCTTAGGGTACCAAATTAATTTTATTTTATTTTTCTCAATGCAATACGTGTGTATATTTTTATAATAAAAATAGTTAATTGGCTTCTATTATGAAATTGAAAGATATCGGTTGCCCAGCAATTGAGAAACTGCAATTTTTTTCCCAAAATCAATGACTTAACCCCGCTGTTTTTCAGTAGCATTCCATTGAAAACCATGCAATTCAATTGTTTCTTTTACACAGAGAGTATAGTACGTACTTATACCCCCATCATTTTAATAGAAAATTGATTCCTCAAAATTGAGGATGTGCTTTTGAGCTTTATGAATATGCGTTTGCACTCTTGAATCATTATTATTGTGCTCAAAATACACAAGCTTTGCTCTTTTTGATATTAAGCAGTAGGTACTTCAAATTCAGGTATTAGTTAGATACCTATGGCATCATCAAAATCAGGAATGCTCTTCACTATCTACCATATATGTATCTATTAAAATTCATTGGATAGTGGGTAGAATTTTCATTTGGATGATATTGCTGAAAACACTACACCACATATCCTTTTCCAATTATTATTTTTGTTGTTAAATGTTTACATTTTGTTGTCGTTATTTAGTAGGTTTTTTATATACTCACAAAAAGTAAATATCTGATTTTGGACTTTATTTAATCTGTAAACTGATAGCAGTTTTTATTGCTCACTTATGTTTTATTGCTCACTGATTTAAAAATCAACAGTTTTGTTTGATAATAGTTTGTGTGATCTACCCAATGTAAACCAATAAGCTTGAAATTGGGTTCTATGTAAATCATTAAGTTTACAAACAGAGAACTCTCACACTGATTTTTGTCATGCTGTTTATCGGTCTGTATCTCCACTTACACTTCAGAGTAGTCCTACTCAGTTAAACTGATGGGATTAAATTTGGTACAGATCAGAGCTGTATGTTATTTATTAACTTTCGATTAGAGAGAGGCCTGAAAAGAGAATTTTAAAATTACTTTCATCAATCTTTTTGTAAACTATCACTTTAAATAAACCTTAGTTGAAAAAAAAAGTTTGAAATTTTGTACAGATCTGGATTTTTAATTAACTCTTCCATCGTAGAGAGCCAAACAAATTTTTTGAGGTTTTTTCGTCGGTTTTGGCACTTTTACAATTCATAAGCATGTGAATTGCCAATGGAAGTGCCCTAGAAGTGAGTCTTGTTATAATGTTTGTTAATCTGGTGTCCACCGCAAAATATAGACCCAAATTATCTGCCAGACTTGAAATCTTGTTATAAATGTTTCGCAATATTCGCAAACTTAGTTTTAGAACTTTTATATCGGACAAAAGAGCATCCACCGAGAAAATAAATAATCTTGTTATTTAACTCACCACGCAAGTCTAAAAATAGAATTTAAACATAATTTCTTGGGATTCGTGGGATTTTTTGCTAATTTCATTGCTTGTTTTTCATTTCCCTAAGGAAAACACAGAAATACACATTTCCTGGAAAAAAATAAACTTACTAAAATATACCAATATCCTTATATCTACCTATACACGTATTGAAATCTCTATAGATTTTCAATGTACCTACCTTCATTTTGATAAACAAGTTTCGGGCCATTAAAGTCCCATTAAAATTAATGACTTTGAGACAGGACTCCACACCGCTCCGCTCTGCTCTTACTTTCCCATGTAGTGTAGTGACCCTCACTCTATATCTACTATCCATCCAGAGCTCTTGCTCTCTACTCCCTATGGATATTAAAAATAATTTCAAATTTATCCCCTTAAAGTGTCGTTAACTTCGCGTGATGCTGATGTTGACTCTATAACTTGACCTGCGTTTCATATCGTAACGCCACTAAACCAACAAAACGACACGCTATATGGATAGGTTTTACAAATTTCTGCTTTCGTTTGTGAAAATTAAATACACAGCGTATCTATGGAGAATCGGTTTTAGGTGCACGAGATTGAAAAACACAAACATCCAACCTAAAAACATCATTCGCATATTCCGCATTCCCGTTTTAATTTTACCCATCTCACATGGGGATCGAACTCGACACATTAAAAGCTATATAAACACCACGACAGCGTAATATGCTGGCATAAGAGCTGAATCCTGAATATTCTGACCGGGAAGGTTGTGTCTAACCTTTCTGGCATCAGGCCGCCAAAAATTTGGAAGTTTGTGTCACTCGCTTTGTCACATACATATATGTATTTACCACTGTCAGTGCCTAGCATATACCTAAAACACTGGCAGTTAGAAAAAGCTCTCCCCGCTTCACAGGATAGAGCAGCTCTCTGGTTTATGAATTTACATAATTTTCGACAATTTGCCTCCATGTTCATTTTCGCTTTGTCGCCATATCGCTGTCATCGTTGTTGCCCCGTTATTGTGTATGTTATTCGCTCGAAGATAAAAGCAAAAATGCTTTTCGTTACATTTTCCAAGTTTATGCCGACCGTCGCAAGATGATGAGGGATAGATAAACACAAGGATCAGAGAAAAGCTATCCCAAGATAAGAACATCTCAAACGACTTGGTTGGCAATGACAGGGTAGGGCGTGCGGTATGCGGTCTACTCGAATCGAGAGTGAAAAAGGACGAGAACAAGGACTTTGCTCAAAACGCGATATACGCAAAGAAATTGAAAAAAAAAAAAACAAACATACCCAAACTGTAGTACATACATATTTACCACAGGAAGGAGCCAAATTTATTACCTTTCAAAGTAAATTGAACATAATGAGAATCCGGGAAAATTTTCATGATAATTTGTGAAGTGGATTTTCCGCCCTCATCATTTTGCCCTTTGCGTCTCTCAGAGTTGCCTCTGCCTCTACCTCTGCTTCGGTTTCACCCATATAATCCACAAAGCCTCTCACGCTGAACCAACTGATGAATGATGTTACGGATAGAGGACTAAGAGGTTCTTATTATTTTTTTTTTCGATTTTTTTTTTTTTTGTAAATGGACTGTTGAGGACCATTTAAAAAAAGATCTTACTTCCCTTAATTTTACCCAAAGTACATCCAAGTGAAATTGAATTGAATTGATTTTCCTTATTAAACTTCTAACCTCTGTGCCTTTCGTTCTTGAAATATCCTTATAACCCACCCACCACAATATTTACGATTATGCAGTTTGGTGGTTTTTTTTCCTCGTGATTTTGTGTTTGTGTTGCTTTGCTTAACTGTTTGTAGATGATATAAATGTTTGTGTAGTGAGAGTAGATATACCGTTGGGTTGGTGGGGGTTTATTTACAAAAAAATATGGAAGTTATCTAAAAATATGATGGCAGACTGTTTTGGATAAGTGGTTTTTTTTAGTCTATCTATCTATAAGCTCAATTTAAGGACACGAATAGAATATTTTCCACTTTTTGGTTATTGACAATTTTTTTTTTTGTCTTCTTCTGTAGTTTGCTTAAGGATATACGTAAGATGCGATTTTGCGATTTAGTTTGTGAACGTGACTTGAATTGTTGTGTGTTTGTTGGCCTATTTCAAATCAAGAACTATTTTATTTGGTAGTTTACATAATAACACGATTGTAGGTGGTTCATAAGTTTGTATGCTAAAGAAATTGGATTTATGGATAGTGGCATATTGTTTCATATTGGCTTTTTGGAAAAGAATACATTAATCTGGGAAACTATAAACACTCATAGAGTCTAGTCTATTGGGAAAGCTTTTAAGACAGTGAGTTTTATAACTTTTCATGAATACAACGCTTTATATTCATTAAAAATATAATACATATTTTTTTTATAAGAACTATTGATCCTTAAAATCGATTCTCTCAGACAAAAATCTCAGAAAATAGTGTATAAAAATTGCAGTATTTAAGTTTTCAAATTTGTATGGTGCAGGACGCACTGGTTGCCTATATCTTTATGTTGCTCACATTTGTATGGTAAAGTGTTGGTCGCTTTTGTCTTTAACGTGGAGCCAAATACAAACACCTTTAAATTGTTAAATCAGAAGATCTAAGCGACCATTTTCCAATTTTGCTCGTGAGTGATAGTTAAAGTTGGAGAGGTTTTTTAACGTTTTCGAGACCTTAATAAAAATTTCTGCTTACTATATTCTGTTTTCTAGGATAAAATGGCTTTTATTACTAACATTTTTTTATGACAATTTCGATCTGCTTTATGCATTTCAATGGCTCATATAATGAAAATACGAAGTTCATGATGATCGAAGGGCTTGAGTCATTATTTTAACTGAAATATCAAAAAAAGATCAATTTTTTGATGAAAATTTATAAAAAATATTAAAATAACGCTCAGTCAAAATTTTATAATGGTCTCAGTATGTTAATTCCAATATTATTATTTTATTACGCCCGAAACAGCTATGGATGATAAAAACGGGTGTTTTGAGCGGTGATATGTTTAATTAAATGTGATTTTTAGCTATTATCTTTGTGGAGACCCTGGCTTAAACAGCTGACGCAAGTTTCGTTTCGTTTGCTTTGTTAAGAAAGTTCATCACATGCTTCTTCCAGCGAGCAACGAAGCTCATTTTTGGTTCACTTCTCAAATATTGTAGCATGTCGGCAACGTCCTAGTCACTTATAAAGCTTCGGTTCCCATCGATCACTGAATACAAGCATCAGTGGTCGTGGTTAGTAGACAAATGGGGGACCGTTTTGAAACCTACCGCGTGCTGTTGTCATGTGTACTTTCTGTCTGTTCTTCTTTCTCTTCTGTCCTTCTGTCTTGTATTAATGTCTTGTGTTGTTATCACCTTACAAAGTCTAGTTGCTCTAGATGGTGTGTTCCCTACCCTGTACATTTATGTGCTGAGTACTGTTTAATTTAATGTAATGTTATTGTAGCGTGTTCCAGGCGGAACTTTTGGTGTTGAAAGAAGTCTTGTCCAGTCTTGAAGAAAACGAGATATCAACATTTAACCTAACCTAACCTAATTATCAACTTTATGCATTTTTCAGAACTGTCTGTGTTTTTTTTTGAAAAACTTTCCTATTGCTTTTAAAAAATCACCCTTAACGTATACCAGGAGTCGTAGGTTCAGCCACTGCCTGTCCCACGTAAAGTTTACATCAAGGTTTGTGCCTTTTGTTAGAAATTGACAAAACCTCCAATAGTATATTCTTGTCATGAAAAGTTTTTTTCTCAACTTATCGGATTTGTCATAAGAAACTGTAGGCCCATTCCAGACCTTACATTACACGCACACAGGAATAAATGAGTTGTTTGTAACATAGCGCCTATGAGCTATTGCGCCACGTTTAGTTGCCAAACATTTTTATTTTAAGGAACAGTAAATTGTTCTCCAAGTATAAGCGGATAACTTCAAAACAATTGATCACTTCGACAAAAGCATTCACTGCGTTATTGCCGACTATCTTGACTTAGGGCTAAACATTTTTGAAAAATTAATCGACAATTTAACTTCTCAATTAGATTACGCCAGAACCAACTATAGCGGTTAATAAATAATTGTATTTATAATTTTTAGATTATTATTTTTCAAATAAAGTAAACTTCATGTCAAATTAATTTTTTATTCCGTTTTAAAGTAATTTACCTCTAAAACAACCCCTTTTATTATGACCCGATAATATTTTAAGTGTCACACTCTTACGACAATTAAATCTGCAAATACCCGGTGGACATTAACACCGTCACTCTTTTGTATGTTTACTCGTTTAACAGCCTTATTCAAAAATAATAAATATAAATTAAATTAAAATTATCCAAGAAATCAACAAATTTTCAAACGTAAAATAAAAGGCTATATAAAATAGGTACGTTTTTATTAGGGTCCCTCTTAATTTTGAATTTAACATCACCACAAAACCAACACAAACAAAAATCGATTCTATAGGTAGTATATAAAAATCTTCACTTACGACTGTCATTTGGTGCGGTGATGGTTGTTCATTTGTAGCTATCAAAAAATTGTCAAAGCCAACATCCGAATGTCGATTCTAAATCTGAATTCAAATACGAATACGACCCGTCACGTTTTCAATTATTTTCCTCTTTCAACGAATGTCACCAATACTAATATATATAAAACCTACTTTACCTAACCTAACATAAAACTTATACCTATATTCAAGATGTTCCTTTTTTATTTTATTGTGACCTCTTTTTCGTTTTTTTTTTTTTTTCATTCAGTGCCATCGCAACTGTCTTTTAATAGAATTATCTACCTTTCCCATAGACTTTTAAAAGAAGACTCAAACTCAAACTTTTCACTTCCAAGTTATAACCATAAGACTCTGTCTAGGTTCTATTCCTTTCATGCAGTAAAAATTTATTTTGTATAGATGAAGAAGAAGAAGAAGTAAAGTATATTATGTATTCGTATCTGTATCTAAGTGAGGTAACCAGGTGAATCTGAGAAAGAGAACCCAGATACAGGATATAAACTACATCAAACACATTCGTATTAGGTTTACCATAAAACCAACTTAGTTTCGTCCAAAAATGGCGTACAATTTTATGGTTAACCATCAATGCTAGGGATGGAAGATACATCGAGGTATGTGTTACTTATTTATTAAACATCTTTTCATCATTTGCTTTACGGTGGTTTCGACAATTTTGTTTGATTATTTTTCGTCTTTTTTGTTGTTGTTGTTGTTGTTTTACAAAGTTTTTCTTTTTGCATAGAGTATAAGCTTTTCAATTACTTCCTGCATGCTATGGTGTATCCGGCTTCAGATCTGGCTTCGACTCCGGGAACTCACAACCGGTACAGGTCGTCAACACTTGATTGGTTATCTGATTGGGAAGGTATTTATGCCCTGCCATGTTCTTCTCATCTCATCGTATTAAAAAAAAATGGAAGATATTTCCAAAAAGATGTAAAAAGGAAGAGAAATTATGTGTGAGCGAGTATATTGTAACTCTACATGGCTGGGGGTCGGTGGCTGTGGGTTTAATGCTAATGTCGTCATAAGAAATTCAACAACCCACCCTTTACAATCTCCATACAATATTCCATCACAAAGAATTTCCTTCACGTTTTTGTGGTAACTCTTTATGGTTACTTGCTTCTTCATATCGTCATTTTCATCGTCATCGCTGCCATCGTATCGCATCGTATCGTAACCTCAGCATCATTACTTTCATCTTAAAATAAAATAAAAATCATACAAAATCCCCAATCTCATCCGTATAAATACATGTATTCTCGTACATACATATATATAGCGCACCGCACATAAAAATCTTTGATCCTTATTTACATGTAAAGGACCTTAACAATAATACTTGGAATCAGTGGGTGATGTGTGTTATCTTGTCTGTAGATATGCTCTGTAATCTCTTTACTCTGTCTGCTCCCTTTTCCCGCTGTCTCTTGCTTGCTTTTGCCTTCAGACGAATTGACGAATACTAATTAAAATAAATAACACATGAGCCGAATGTTAATGAAAATATTTCTTCAGTGTGTGTGAAAACAATGAATTTGGTCTTCATTGGAGACATTGTGTCACCACCTGCACTGAGCACTGCTCAGCTCATGGCTATAAAATACAACAGTAAAGAAAGCGGATTTCAAGTGAATGAGTAACCAAAAGGACGAGGCGAAATCTTTTTTGTTATTCTGTTAAGAGCAGTCATATCATTCTCTCCAGTAAATAGCAAGCCGGTCAAGAACTCTCAATAAGATGGTTGAAATTGTTGATAATTGTATAATTTGTTTGTAAGACTTGTATAATTCGGTTCAAAGTCTTTGTTAAGTTGGTCAGAAGTCGTTAATATTCGGTTAAAATCCATTGATAAGTTACTTAAAGAGCGTATATAATTCTTTGATAAGTAGGTTAAAAGTCGTAAAGTAGATAAGTCGGATAAAAGTCGTTGCTTAGTCAGTCAGAAGTAATTTATAATTCAGTTAAAAGTCTATGATAAGTTAGTTAGAATACATTGATAAGTCTGTTAAGAGTATTAATAAAACGGTTAAAAGTGAGTCAGAAGTTATTTAAGATTCAATTTTGGGTTGCACATAATTCTTCAAAGTTTGTTAAAAGTCTTATGATCAGTCTTGTTAAAAGTCATCGGTAAGTCAGTATAAAAGTCGTATAAAATTCGATGATAAGTCATTTAAAAGTCGTTGATAATTTGAACTTGAGTGGTTATAGTTATAGTAGTATGATGGCATGATGGTTAGTGCGTTGGACTGTCATGCAAGGGGTCTTGGGTTCAATCCCTGCCTGTGCCACCTTAATTTAAAAAAATTAATTTTCGCGGACACTACCTCTTGCGAGGAACTGACAATTCCTTCAAGAGTAATTCTTGTCATGAAAAAGTGCTTTTTCAAACTAGCCGTTCGGATTCGGCATAAAATTGTAGGTCCCCTCCATTCCTGACAACATTACTCGCACACAGGAATGGTTGAGAGTTGTAAGTCACTAGGCCCTGGTTCACAACGGACTGTTGCGCCACCCCATTTTTGGTTATAAATCCATTCAAATTGTTTATAAGTCGTTCTAAGGTCGACTAAAAAACTTTGGTGTAAACCATAAATAAATAAACTAATATTCAAAAACTAATAATATTAAAAACCCGTTCAAGTTAGTTAGAAGTCGTTCAAAAGACGACTTAAAAGATTTTTTTTTAAACCATAAATAAATACTTTAATAATCTTGCATAATTTGTACGGAATATATGAAGTTTGAACTGAGGATTTAGTTTAACTTCTCTAATTAGATCCTAGAATGCGGCGAATATCTCAACGACACAAATGTAGGCACTTTCAAGATTGTAATCTTTTCACGTGAAAAATAATTTAAATTGTTTTCAAGCGAAATTTTGATACTTTTAACACGTTTTTACATTCATCTTAAATTTTCTAAGCTTTGGTGGGAAATAAATCCACTCGAACAAAAATTATTTCTTATTTCTGATTTCTTAGGTTAAGGTAGTTCCCGTGAACTATAACCATTGAATGTGTGATTGTAGGAACAACTTTTAGGAATAACATAGAAGCTCTATGTGAGCAAACTGTCAACTTTTACTAAGATGCCCACTTTACTGTGAAGTGAAGTTTCTGTAAACTCTTCGCAAGGTTCTATGAGATAGACTTTTGGACATAATTTCACAAACATGATCCGAATTTCGATCGAGAGCGAATTAAAATCAATGTTCAACTTCACGTGTAATGAAACTGCATGTTCTACAATTCTATCGGTTTCGAAAACTTCGAAATTGCTTCGAACTGTCAGAATTGAAGGTTAATCCATTTTTATTTTGTTTCTGAAGTAAAATGTTTGCTGTTTTGAAGATGGATGAAATATTATTGGGAATTTTAAGTGAAAAAAGGAAGCAGAGTTAAAGTTAAAAAATAAGAAAACGAATTATATTAGATTTACCTGACACAATGTAAGTGTGTGAAAATTATGTAGAATTGTTCTGAGAAATAAAGTAACATATATGTTCTAAGGGAAATAGAACCTCTTATAATACCTTCATCGGTTCCTTAAATTCAAAAACTTGCTGCAACCCTCCGATTCCTTGCAGAAGGAAGCTTTCGAAGATCAATTCACAGAAATAAAAAATGTGATTTGAATGCGTTAAAAAAATGGAACATACCGAAATAAAGAACATTCAGTTGCTCAAAAATCCAATTCACGATAACGAATTGTGGAACACCAAAATTCACTTTCACAAAGTGTATTCACAATAAGTGAAATGAAGAACAGGAGTATTAGTGCCATATTTTCACACAAATTAAAAATTATAATTGAAATGGCTTTGAACCTAGATTTCCCTCTAATGTTGAAATAAAGCTGAACTATTAGAGGCTTTTGGGACATAAGTCCACAAGCACATTTTTTTTTTAAACAAAAAGTCGGATAAGATTTAGCCAGAGATTTCTTCTCAACTAAAACAATAAATTCTTAACACCTAAGGGCCTTCGCAGTTATAAATGCGACTATGTTGAGATGACAGTGTTAACCTCAGTTAAAAGTGCCAAGTTTAACCATCAAAATAAATCACAGCACAGATGGCTGGGACAAGGGGCTACACCTCGGTTACGGAGAAGTGACAAAAAGTGGTTGTTGCTGAAATCAGGAAATATCCTTGGATTCAGGAATTTTAAAAGGAAAGACAAAAACAGAAGCAAACAAATATATATATGTATGTAGGTATTCTCGCGAAATTGTATGGCAGTGTGACATCCTTTGGTCCGTTGGTACTTGTACTTGTCCGTGTCCGTGAGAGGCGATCCTTTTTTTGTTTCTGTTATTTTTGTAAGTTATTTTGTTGGTTAGATGGTTGACTTTTATTTTTTGGGTTGTAGGTACATATTTTTCATTCCTCTATGTGTATATAGTTTCTCTGCCAGTTTTGCTTTTGATTGTCATGTTTATCCTGGCAAAAGGATTGCTCCTTCTCAGATGCTCAGTTTTGTTATCACCGAAAACAACTCTGCCAGAATAATGCTCGGGGTGATTGTTACTTAGACAAAGGAAAAAGCAATTTCCTCCCGACTTATCCTTTATGTATATTTCTTTCATTTTTATTTCTGTTTTGTTTCGTTTTGTTTTTTCTTCTTCTCCTTCCCTCTGAATATAACAACTGAAGGACGGAGGCAAAGAGGGTGGTTAGGTGGTGGTAAGGGTTGTGGTGGAATATATAGTTAGTAAAAATGAAAGGTACTATATATACGATGAGTATGAGTATCTACTGTGTTCAGTTGCAAAAGGAGGTAATCATATGTTTTGCATTTTTATTGCAACATTTTGAGGACACTTGTCGTGTGAAATGACAACTTTGACAAGGATCCTTCGTGGGGTGCTGCAGAAATAGAATATTGTAGCTCAGCTCAGGCTCTCTCTGTGATGATTGTTTTTTGTTATTACCTGTGTTTTTGAGTGAACCATGTACCTACCTACATACTTCTGATGATGATGGTGTGACTTTGACTGTATGTATATACGATGAAGTTATTATTATTTTTTTTTTTTTTGATATTATGCTCATTCAAATGTACCGACAGTTGAATATATTTTGGGGAAAAGGATATAAAACCACAAACCACAGAAGAATAGAACAAAAAAAATATTAGTACTGTGGTTGCTGCTGTATAACAAAATTTATGACAATATGGATTGAGGATAGAATCATCTAACATTCAAAGAGACAGGGATACACCACATACTTGTTTTACCTACCTACTAAGCAGAAAACAAAAAGGATGCTACTAGAAAAACTTTTGTTTTTGTTTTATTTTTCTCTGAATAAATTTATTTGTGTTGAGAAATTTGATAACTTTTACTCGTTGCAAGATATTTGATTTACACAGGATGACGACACACATGTGTGTAAAGGATATTTCTGTTATGGTAGAGGATTTTGTTTTTGGTAAGGATACGGATTTGTTATATTATAACATTTTTAGGGATGCTTGAATAGATTTTATTGTCTCAAGGTCGTATTATTGAGTTGGATATTTTTTGTTTTGGTGTATGGTAAAGTAAAAATGCTTTCATTTTGGTTTTATGTCAAGGGTTATGCAAGAATAGAAAAAAAAGAAACAAAAACAAGTTATCAGGATGTTGAAGAAATATTATTCTTTTGTTGGTTAATAAGACAAGTTGAATTTTCTTTTTTATTGAATAAGTTGAAACACTTACTTGTGTTTAGGTAATATGTTTCACAAGCTACTATCAGAATATTAAAAATTGGATAAGAGAAGTGAAAAGGGTAAGCAAATAACGTATTGAGATTTTTAAATCGCATTTATTGTTTATCCCTTTTTTCAAAATAAACCGTTTTAGAGCTCCATGTATGTTCTTTTCTATACACTTATAAGGATTTCAATAAGATTGTTCATGGATATAAACAAAGAATATTTCACTCATTTTTTTTATCATACACTCTGCGAAATAAAGGACAAAAAAAAAACGCTGCTGTTCCGTCTGTTTTTATGAAAAGTTACTATTAAGAATGGCAACCCTTTTATTTGATTTTATATTTTTATAGCAATTAAACTTAATTTCTCTCTCTTGCTCTTTTGATCTGCATTGCGGTAAGAAATATTTATAAGGCCAAGTGATTGTATTTAAAAATCGTAATTAAAAGGATCATAAAAAGAAAATTTTCAGATAACAAAGGTAAGCTAGTTATAAATACTTTGTAAATCACGGAAATAGATTGAATTTATTAGAATAAAACATGTCGTTATGATTTTATAATTATTATACCTCATGAAAGCCATTATCCGAAGAAGAGAGGTCTTGTTGCTAATTACCGAGAACACAGAATGACACCTAGCTAAATCGGTGGCATACATTCGAGAAGTAAATCTGTAATAGACATTTTCTTGAACCTGAATTAAAATTATGGAGTTAAGCGAAGTTCAGGTAGAAGCCTAAATCAACTTAGGGAGAAATCAAACGGCAAAGCCCCGCGGGTGGAACTAATTTTGAAAGGGATAAAAAATTTGAATATGTGAAACTTGTAACGTAACTAAAACTTAAACTTCGTGGAATATGCATTTTTATGTTTCAAAACATAAAACAGGCCCTGATTTGAATCTGATTGAAAACGTTTGGGCAATTTAAATACACAACATTTTTAAAAATATACGTTTATTTACACTACAAATTATTTTGACAAGAGTTGATAAAGAAGAGCGAGCCGAAGTTAGTATGTTTCAAATAAAATCAATACTAATTTCAATGCCACTACTTCAACAAGATGTAATTAAACGAAAAGGATTTTAAACGAATTTTTAAATTAAATAACAAATTGTCCATAGTATTATTTCGTTCTGAAAAGTAATGAACCCATTGTAAAGTTAAGTCTAATTTTTAATACTTTTTTTTCCTAAAAGTAAAATTAGTTTTTTTAAATCAAATTAAAAATAAAAAAAGATATTATTTTTTGTTTGTCCTTGTCATTATTTTGTAGAGTGTAGCTATTGACTTTTTTATGATAACTTTTTAAGTAAGAGCATACAAAAAAGAAACACAACATCGGTTATCTTTTTGCAACTTTCCATTGGAAGTTATTGTAATCCCTCTGATTTTTCGAATTGAATTATGTTGACGACACGACTTCAAGATCCCCAGAATTTTGATCCGCGAATGTAAGAGACATTCTAATACTTGTATTGATACTTATTTTCGTAGGTCTGAACGTTTGAACATCTGTCCATTTGTTCGTATGCGACGTCTATTATGTTCGGAATGCCTTTTTCTCAAAAAATGATAAATAGGTTTTCATGAAATTTTCTGTAAGAGATTTTTTTTTAAATTCCATAACTCGAAAATTAACACTTTTAAACGAAATCCAAATGCGAAACGCACAGGAGCAAGTTCGTTCGAAGCAGTCGTGAATTTGATATTGAGAAACATTTTAAAAATCACTAATTCAAATATATTATTAAATCAAAAATTAAAAAAAAAGCTGGGATGCGACCCACACTGATAACTTCCCATCCCGTCTGTCAATTTTGATTGCTCTAAAGTATAAAGGTTTTCGTGTTGAGTTAAAAAAGTTGTCAGTTGAATTATTCTTAAAAATAACCAAAAATATTTTACCGAATTTAAGTTATGTTTTTTTAGGTTTTTATTTTTTGTAAAAAAACTTGTCAATTCGATTTTTTTCAAAATTTTATCGAATGTTGAAACAATATTTTTTATAAGGCAAAATTAGTTTGAAACGATATTTACGTCGAAAAACAATTTTTACCAACTTTTTCAAAATTTTTGATCAGGTTTTGATTTTTCCGAATGTTGAAAACAATATTTTTTATAAGTTATAATTAATTAAAAGCCATAATGTCATAAATTTGAGTCGAAATTTTGTTTACCAACTTTAAGTAATGATTTTTTAGGTTTTTATTTTGTATACAAAAAACTGAAAAATTTAATTCTTCTCAAAATTTTACCAGATGTTAAAAACTTTATTTATCGAAGCAGAAAGTTGTTTTGAAGATGCAATCATTTTCAATTCGTAAACTTTTCTAGGTGACAAATTTTTTTGTCAGTTTTTTTGATTTGCAAAAAAACAGTTAATTTGATTTTTTTTTTTCAAAAATATATTTGTTTAGTATCACGTTACAATGTATAATATAAAATTAAATTCAAGTCTCTAGCGTCATTATCTCGTGAGATATTTAGGTTGAACCAACATTTGCAATTATCTTGAGAGCCCTTTCTGCATTATGATCTGTGTAACAAACTTTTTTTGATGTCGAAATCTCTTCTGGTTCTTGAGCTATGGACGACGAAAAAAACGTCGGGAACGTATACAAACGTACGGAACGTACGTACACATGCAAGCACAGACATCTTTCTAAAAATCTTTTTTTGTTTCGACTGCTGAGACCTTGAAACGTCGAGAAATGTCAAAATGTTCAATTCCACAAATCGGACCCATACAAAAACTTCGTATTTGAAGTTAAAAAACAAATAAAATATAAAATATTGTCATTGACATTTTGTAAAAATTTTAAACAAATATAACTGACAGTAATTTTTATTAAATTACAATCTAACAATAAAAACAACTTAATTGATTTATTATCTTTGTCAATTTTAAAGTTAAACAAAAACAATATTGTCTCTTATTTTGATAAATGTAATTCCAAATCAACAATTTAAAATGTCTCAAAAAATATCAAAGTTCAGAAATTGTATCACAGATTGTAAACTTTTACAATTTTGTGTCTGCCGTCCTGAAAAATGTTCAAAATTGACTTAAGGTGATTCATCTCTTATGTATCCTTTTTGAAAAGTTTAAAACTCATACTGAGGTGAATTCAACTTGAAATATTATGGTTATGAAATTGTGTTTTCTTCCTGTCAAACCGTCACCTGTATTTTGTGTGTGTGTGTATTTTCTTGTCGTATATTCTAAAACTTACAAAAAGTTGGTTGATTTTTGACACTGTTAAAATTGGTGACACAAGGTTAATACTTTTTTAACTCTCATTTTAACCTTGGATCTAAAGTTTTCTATGAGATTCAAATTCATTTGAATACAATTGACATACAACTTGAGGTCAGGAGCATTAAAAGTATTTTACTTCTATTTTTTCCCATTGTCAAACAAAAGTTATATCATCGCAGCCACAGACGTCTACCTTAGATAAATCATTCAATATCATCAACATATCCATATCCATTTCCCTATCTCTATTTTTGTCTTTTGTTCAACTTGTATTTTTAATCCTTTTCAATTTTTTAAGTAATATTGTTTCTCGTATCCTTGGAAATTTTCTATTCTCATTTTCATCAATGACACTCAAATTAAAACAATCTAAATAGGTCATAGAGGTAACATAAAAGAAAAAAGTTAAATCTATCGTATAGAGACAATATCTTAGTTCACAGTTAACGTCACGTTCGTTTTTAACAAATCATTTCAATTATTTTCTTCATTTCAAAGATCCTTTTGTATTTACTATTACGAGTACTTACCTATGTATGTATGTATGTATATGTTATACCTGTATCCTTATTCATTCTAAAGTCGTAGACAGAATTGAAATTGAATACCTCTCCTAGTAGGATGTTGTTGGTTTTATAGTAAGTATATTGGAAACCTTCTTCATGACATTTCGACATTCAATTTTTGTGTGTAATTTCAGAACTCAATTTCATTCGAACATAGAAATAGAAACTGAACTGATGAGGTATCAGTAAAAGCTTCAATATAACCTAGAAAAATACGCTTTAACGTATAATGTAGGTACCTATACCTTAGCAAAAAAAAAACATTAAAAAGAAGAAAAATAGGTAGGCATTGCATTGAGGGAAATCTTATATAAAAAAAGAAGACTTTGGAAAATCTAATACCAAAAGGAATTTTATTTTTTCTCCAAATGTCAGGTGTCTTAAATGTGTCGGAAGTCATAGTTTAAGACACTTTTTCTGACAGCATACAGATACAATACGCATACATGTGTGTGATGTGATGATAAAGGATTTATTTTTGTATACTTTTAACACTTCTCATTCTTCTAACACGAAATAAAAATAAAACATTTTACAAACAAATATTTCATATAAATACAAACATACTTATACTTTTTAAGAAGTAAATTCTTTTATTAAAGAAGAAGAATTGAAGTAAATCGGAATGCGTCAAACTTTAAAACGATTTGTTTTTGAAAATGGAGTGGATTTTAGAATCAATTCATATTATGGAAAAAGGATATTATGAAGCTTAAATTTTGTAGGAAATGTTTTCAAAACTGAAGTTTATTTGAATTTTTATTACCTAACCTTCAGCTAAGCTTAAGCAGATAGATTTTCAAACACTTATCAAATAAACTTATATTGTTGAAAAAGATAATAGAAATAAGTGTCTTCATCATTTTAATTACGAACATTTTTTTTGCCAATTAGGTTTTTTGTTGTTAGTCTTTCTATATTTTAACCGTATCTAATAATGCTCTCGAATGGTGAAATTGTTGTTCACGTTACATTTTATTTTTATTTAACGATAAAAAGTTTGAGGTCAATGATGACTTTGCCTGGAAAGATTAATAGAAACAAGCAATTTAGACTGTTATTGTAATGTAAGGGTCAGTTTTTAATTTATGAACACTTGATTTATGAGTTTGTTTATAAGTTTGTCAGATCTTTTATTTTCGATACTAATCAATTTTTTTAAAAGTCGTCGTTGTATGGGTCGTTAATTACATTGTACTCATTTTGAATGCTAAATGACGAAAAAAACTATGACAAGCTTTAAAAACAATGGATAAAATTGCAAAAACCATAAGACGTTTAAAAAAAAAAAGTTTTTACAGTTTAATATTTAGGTTGAAAAGAAGAAACAAGATAAACTTCTTTGCATTTTGATACACTATTGCTAAGATAATGTAAGATAAAACTTTTTCTTTCTTTAAGAGAAATCAAAAATAAATTAAACGGACCAGGGACAGCTTGAGCCATAGGTCCAATATATTGGATGAAAAATAAGATTTGGGCTGTGGATTAGTTCCACATCTTAGTCATGCTACCATTATCTGGACAGGAGGTGCCAATTAAATGGGAGTTCATTTAGAATAATGACCTGAAGCATTCCTCTAAATTGGCTAAACAATAATTACAACATAACAAAATCAATGTTATGGAATGGCTATCACAAACCCCCGACCTAAAGCCAACTGAGCACTTATGGGGAATTCTAAAGCTAAGGATCGGAAATTGTAAATCCAAAAATAAAGACGAGTTGTGGCCGAAAATTTAAAATGAATGGTACTCCATACCCGTGGAGACATCTGCCGATTTCTTGAATTCGAGGGGTACTAAAAATAAGGGTACCAATACAAATTACTTAAAGAATTTGAAATGCTTTTACCGTTAAGTTACTTCCTCTCTACAAAAAGAGTACCATTCTTATTGTATGTCTATTATTTTTTCCAGGATGAAACCACTTAATAATCGTAATTATTTTGGTTATTATATTTACAAAAAATAGTTGCATTTAAACAATAAATTAAAACTAAATCTATTTGTGTATTTTTGTTTTTCAATTCTTCACAAATACCTTTTTAGGCGTTGGAAATAATGAAGACGAAGTCTGTTTCTATTATTTTTTACATCACTGTATTAAGTTACGGTGTTTAAGGGGAAGTCTTGAAATGTCAGAATTTATAAAAATTGCAAGTTAAAAGTGGGAACTTATGTATATAAGTTTTGGATTCTCAAAAAAATGTTTTAGTTCAAAACAGAATACAACCATTAATGTCTAGAAAATAATTTTTAATTAAAGTATTTAAAAAATTACAAAATGCATGACTGGGTCACATGAACTTTATACTCTCTCCAAAGACTCTGCTTACATGTAGTACACATATTTTAAGATTAAAAACAAATATATTTTCAAAAACTTAACAACTCTCTTAATTTTGGTTTAAATTTATTTTGTATGCATACAATTAAAACATCTTTTTAGGTATATTTTTATACGTTTTACGTTTACATTTTATTTTAAAATGTTAACCCTTTTTTATATATCGAATTTTCAAAAACTTGTACCATTTTTGTTTAAATTAGGTCATGAGAAAAATTTAAAACAAAACAATGATTCTATGGAGTGTACCCTTCAGGGAGGAATACAAGCATTTATTTTTCAAATTTTAAGAAGCGGAGTTATGAAAACAAATAAGAGAAAATTTAGTACAAATCTATTGAGCCGTTTTTGAGATTATTCGAATTTTTTATTTAAAATGTTAATCAGATTTTTCTAAAAGAATATCCATAATTCAAGAAACTTATTCTACTCTGTCACAGACTACCCAGTTTTAGGTTTCAAAAGTATAGGGCTATAATTCAACATCTGTGAAACTAAGCTGTTAAACCAAATTTCGTTTTTCAGTTGAAAGTCTGACATTTATGAAAATGGATTACTCAACTATAGCACGATGCATAAAAAGGGTTAAAACATACTACAAATGTGTTGATTCTGCCACATGTACATATTGTGCTTTAAGAGGAGATTAGGGTTCACATATACGTCCAACAACGCAGGCAATTGGCAAACTTGTGAAAAAATTTGAAGAGCTTGAACTTTTGAAGGAATTTGAAGAGCCTGGATTGCATCATCGTTTGCTCGTACCACTGAAAATATCACTGCTGTAAGTGAAAGTGTTGCGAAGACCCGAATGTTTCGATTCATTGTCGTTCTCAGGAATTAGGACTGTCTTACGATACATTATGGCGTATCTACAGCTACATCCACATAAAGTCCAGCTCACATAACAACTGAACAGTTAACCATTCACAAGGTAGTAGATACGTTGAATGGGTGCTTGAACAACAGGCGGTGGACGGCGATTTTTTAAACAAAATTTTCTTGAATGACGAAAAAAGTTCTATATTTTGAGTTCTGAGAATCCTCAAGTAATTGAAGAGAGGCCATTACATCCACAAAAAGTCATTTTTTGGTGCGAACTTTGGTTTGGAGATGTGACTTTACTTCTTCGAAAGCTGTCACCATCCATTCGGAACGTTATGGTCAAATGATAACAGCCTTTTTAGCTTGCTATTAAAGAATACCACTTGCGAAATATGTGGTTTAAACAAGATGGCTCCATATGCCACAAAACATGAGCGACAATGAGTTTATTGCATGATACATATCCTGGCCGCGTTATTTCTTGTCGTGGCAATATCAACTGGCCACCAAGATCATGCGATATTTGAAACAGCTGGGCTTCCTTTTGTAGCTACCCGACAAATAAAGTTTAACTCTTAAGCACCTAAAAACCAACATTAGTCAAATTACGGCTGAGATACCGCTAAATATGTAACACAAAGGGGTCGAAAATTACCTCAAAAGAATCGATGCTGGCAACAATTCGCGTGGTGATTATTTAAATGATGTTTTGTTTCCAAATAATTTCAACAGTCAAACTTTATATAAAAGGAAATATCTGAAAAAAATCTATAAAATATGTTTTATTTACGTTTACTTTTGTAGTCACAAAATTGATAACCCTGTATAAAATTGTTCTGAATTAACTGTTATTAGGGAAGAACGATTGTGTGTGCACACAGAAACATCTTTCTTAAAACAATTGTACTCATGTATACTCTAAGTCTTTTTAAACTTCAAAAAATGTCAATAAGTTCAATTCGAGAAAACTGACAGATTACAATGACAACATTTGGGGAGTTATAAATTGTTACATTTTGATATAATTGCCTATTAACATTATTTTGGAATGTTTTGTTTGGCAAAAAATAACATTTTTCCCAACTCGTTTAGGGGATTATTTTATTATAATTATCTACAAATGAAAACTTTCAAACCTTTAACACTAATCCAATAGTCAGCTTAGAAGCTTAACCCACATACATCCATACAATTATACAATATGATTTTAATTTACATACATTTTATTCAAATAAATAATGTTTTTCTATTTTTTTCAAAGTGTCTACCAAATAAATCTGTACATAATGGAAGCTGGCTTTTTGCCAAATTCAAAATGCAAACCTCTGTTTGGCCCACCTAATAGCATGTAGTGAGCTATTCACAAAAAGATTTAAAAAAAAAATGAAAACGAAGTAAAAAAATACTTGAAACCATCCAACAAATCTGCATACAATCAACCTAATTTTTTGTCCGCTTGCTTTTCAAAAAGGTCAACAACCACTTTTCACGGGTGGTGGCAGTGGCACATCGACGACTATATAACGACGACAACGACGAGTAAACGAACTGCCCTCTCTGGATGGATGTTGAGTTACTTTGTAAGCTTTGTTGCCGTGAAAGTCCTTGGAGGAAACATTTTTTTTTGTTCACTCTCAATAGCCAAAGTGCTGTAAAGAAGTGAAAATGAATGAATTTTCATCAGGTTGCTGATGACGGAAAAGAGTTTCAATTTTTTTTTCGTAGTCTATGGTCTAGTTGTGTCAAGTGGTTAACACCAGAAGCACTTTAACCATCATCAACAACCTATAATAGAGAACAAGTCAACTAGTCTAATGGGGCTTAGGATTTTGAATAGGAGTTCTTATTGAAAGTCTTTACAATTTATAATTCTGTGATGAGGCTTTTTATGAAAATAATACTATAATTAAGTTTATGGATTAAATTGGAGAGAATGTGTTTATAGCATTCACAATGATATTTACTCCATAAGGCACAGAAGGGATTGTTTGTAGTGCAATTACTTATGTAGGTTAGCAAGCCAAAAATTCATTTACATTTGGGGTGTGTTTGGAGTGTTCTTAAAATGTATGTTTTGTGACAAAATGAATTTTACACAAAACAAATTCATTTTCTAGTAAAGGTGGAGAAATGGGATATTATTTTGCTCTCCTTTCGGATAAATTGTGGAAGGTATCTGAGGATGTAAAATGAACAAGTAACAAGCTTAACATGTACTTACTTGAGGCAGGGTCCTCAAGTATAACACCATGCTGATGAATGTTCAATGACTTTTGGAGAGGGGAACAAAGTTGATTTGAGTTCAATGTATTTCGAAATTTATTAAAGTGTTGGGGTTGATGTTTAATTTTTTTTTGATCTTAGAAGACAAAAAGTAAAAACAGTTTATCATAAAATGAAAATTGTATTATATGATGAGAAATACGGACGAAAATAAATAGATTTTTTGTGAAGAACTGTTCTTGGAATTTTATGAATAGCTTTGAACACTATGGCATTTTCGGCTTTATTGATAATTGAGACCTAAGTGACTCTAATTTCGAAAAATCGCCAAATGATCTTTTTATTCTTTCAAGATAATGATTATTATTCCTTATTGCAGAATGTTTACTGAATTTCAAAAAAAGCAACGGCCTAGTCACTAATAAAGCTTCGTTTCCCATCGATCACCGAAATCAAGCATCAGTGAGCGTCGTTAGTAGAAAGATGGAGGACCGTCTCGAAATCTACCGCTCACTGTTGTCATGTGTTTCTTCCTTTCTGTTGTTCTTTCTCTTCTGTCCTTCTGTCTTGTATTAATGTCTTGTATTGTTATCGCCTTACATAGCCTAGTTGCTCAAGGTGCTGTGTTCTCTACTCTGCACATTTATGTGCAGAGTAGTGTGATATGTAATGTAATGAATTTCAAACGTGGAATAAACCAAAAGACAGTTGACATTATATTACGAAAAATTAGAACTATGTTAACCGGACACCTTAAGTCCAAATATGATTGTGGCATGCCCAAGTTTGCATCTGTGCTGCTATACTGTTGTTCGAAATAATTTCTACAATTTTCATTTGATATTTGCAGACTACCACCTTGATCTTAAATGTCAGGTGCCCAAACTGTTTTCCATAAAGTCTTGATTCAAAACTTTTAAAAGCAGTTTTCAATAGTAAATTTTTTTATTATGAAATTATTTTTGGTATCTATGGTATTTTTGGGGGCAATTTGTCAGTTCTTGGAGTTGGTGAAATATTTGAATTTTAGTTTTATAAATACGCAGTTTTTAAACTTAAACTTCACATCATTCTATAAATCAAACATAAATGGTGAAAATCATTGTGCACATATCTTACATCAACAGAATTGTTAATACAGTTTTAGGGGTGTTTTGAAAGTATAAATTAAGACGTTGGAAGTTTCAAGATACGACCAAACATTTCTTTTTCAATGCAGTTAAATTGAACAAAAAATGCTTACGGTTTTATTAAAAACTGTTCTACAAAATTGTATCACATACAGAAAACTGACCGACAAAAATGTTGCTTTGCTGTTAAAGAAGAAAATTGTTCAAGTTTTTAAATTTCTTCTTTTTTCTTTTGTTTAAAGAGAAATAAAAGATATTGCTTTAAAGTTTTTTTTTTAAGAAAATAAAAAAAAATATATATGATTTGTATAAAATTGAAAATGGGATGTGTAATCATAATTTATGTACCAACAAAAAATATTTCTAACATCAAAAAATAGTCTCTTTTTATCTAAAGCAAAACAAACATATACATAGTTACTTTGGGGAAAAGGAAACTACAAATAACAAGAAAATCTAAATTGGTATTGAAATATAATTTTTAGAAAATTTTGATCGAAATATGTAATAGCAAACATTTTGTAATTAGTTTCAACTTTCAATTCAATTAGAAGTAAAATATAATCAATACTTTTTTTAGTAACAATTGCACGTATGTAATTATAATTACATTAAATTGAAACTTAAAAAATTCACTTAATAATTAAATGTAATTGAAATTGTAATGGGTATATTCCAACTTTTGGGATAAAGTACTTTTAGATTACAGTCAAGGTAATTGATTTGCTTATTTATATTCTATTAAAATCATAAAAGAACTTACCAGTTTTTAATTTTTGTAATATACCGAAAAATGTAACTAAAGAAAATAGTACCTAATTAAATTTGTGTGTAATGATTACTGAAAAAGTTTATTTTTTATTTTTTGATAATTACTTTTTACTTGCGACATATAAGGACTATATGACAAGTTTTGCATTCGTTAAAAATTTCAAACTCAAGATTTCAATCAAACACGACTTAACGATGGTAGAGAATATGAAAAAGGTTGGTCCCTCGATTCTGTCCGTCTGTCTGTCTGTCATGGCCTTGAAAGCCCAAAGCATTGGGTTGATTGATCCAAATGTGGAAATTAAGGTTTTCAGCAGATTCAAGTGAGGCGTTTTTTTCGTTTTAAAAAAGACTGAAAATAACGGTAGATCCTATACCAGTATTATCGTTAAAAATCTAAAATTCGAATTTTATCAAAAACAAACCGAGAGATTTTTGTTTTAATTTTCCCAATTTTTTTTAATTTCTCTTCAATTTAATTTCATATTTTTATATAGTTCCAGAAGGGTAGCCATAGAACCGTTATTTTGATTTTAAGTTTTCTCAAAACTTATGAATCGAATTCATTTGTTCTATTTGCTGAAAACTCTTATACTGTCTTAATAATATTTGATGATGAAAATGTGATTGACAGTATTTTTAATTTAAAAAAAAAAAAACCTTTTTATTTCGAGATTCGATATCTTGAAAATAAATCATATTTATTTTTTGCAACATTGAAACGTTAAACGTATATTAATAAGCTTGAAGAAAGTGCATACCAAAAATATTTGTAAACTTAAATTGAAAAAAAAAAACTATACATACAAATAAATTAATAAAAAAAAGCGGTTCAAAAATTTCAAATACAAATTTTGAAAAATTAAGTTTTTTTTTTTTTAAATTTAATTGCGTTTTAAATTTTAAAATACAAGAAATATTTTTAATCAAGCTGTTTGGATGCATAAGGAAGTTCATGCATTTTATTTTTAATAACATTTCTGCAATCAATATTAATCGACGCTTTTCAACTACATGTAATTAGTAATTGAAATTCTTCAATTGCAACTGCATAGTTTTGATTGAATTTTTGTGTGATAAGGATACTTTTTTGTTGACACTCATTGAAAACGTAAAAGTTAATCATCATATAGAATATCCAACAGATAGTGAATAAATTATTTATTTTTAAATTTAAAGCATCATTCTCTGGTTATGTTTAAAGTAAAATGTGTTTAATTTTTAGAAGCTATTTTTAGAATTCGTAATTTCTAATTTCAACAGACGAATCCAATATAAACTTCAATCACATCATCTCATTCCAGTAACAGCTAGTGAAAAAAAAAATTAATTTAGTGTAAGAGATCGTCATAGTGGCAGTTTTCCAATATTTAGGCAACCAGACTAACACAAATTGAAAAGAATTCTGAAATAACATAACAGCTTGTGTTTATCTACACGTAGCGTGTTGTTGGTTTTCTATTACAAATATTTTACACATACACCTAAACTGATGTCACATAATATCCTTGCTACAGCAGTAATTCCAATATCGACAACAGCTATTCATAAATTTATTAAGCTTTCCAATTTAGTACATTGAATACTGGATTTAATTTTACTTGCGCTATATTTATTCAGTTGTTCAATCACACGCAAACTTTTCTTCTATTAATACGAATTTAACTTCGAAAGCATCCTTATTGGTGTTGCTTTTGACGTCTTTAACCCTAGTAACTATACAGAACTATTGCATACATAATAATTTTCATCCCTTTCATTAACGCGTTGCATCGAATTTTAAAATATTTTCCATTAGCAAAAAAAGCAGCGTTAAAAGTTCATTCTCATTTAGTTCCTTGTTATCAGAATTCCAGCCAAGCCAAAGCCATCAAGTTCTGCACTAAAACTAACTACTGGCCAAACAAAAATATACGTATGTAGGTATGTATCCTTATTATGGATCTTACATAGCCTGAAGCTAGTAACTGTGTTTACAAAGAGCTTTATTGCATTATTCTTGAACACGGCTGTGTATTACTCTTGCCAAAGAACGATATTACTTAACGTTAACATCGCCCTTGAGCAAATGACGTTTGGGATAGTTGGGTGGAGCTGGAACTGAAACCAGAGACGCAAACACGACGAGTGACGATGACGGACGGGTGGTATATTTTTAGGGGTAGGATGGGAAAAATGTTCGATCCAATTGATTGACGACCACCATAAAACTTCAACAGAGGGAGCTTGGGCTCTTGGAGTGCCATTGTACTGGTTGACATTGGAAAAGAGAGGAAATTTTCTATTCGACTGGCCATCTGGGTCGAGGACAATCAAAGCAATTTGAGTCGAAAGCATTTATGCTGAGAAAGTGATATTATTGTTCGGTTCGAGAGCAGAGGTAAGATTCCTCTGGGGCAAGGTTCTTTCTCTCTATATTATATTATACGCCCTTACCCACATCAGCTTCTGCCTATACCTTCCTACCTATAGTTGAATTGAAGAGTGCAAAAATAAAGGAGAAAAAAAAGGAAAGAAAAATAATTTGCATTCTTTGCCTCGTTTCTAATTAAGGAGATGAAAAATCAAGAACTACTCGAAAATTTTCTCTATGCTGCTAATCAGTATGTTGCTTCGCCATGCTGCAAGCAAAACAAGGAAAATATAATACAAAAACATACATAAGCACAGGAGGTGCCATGGGCCAAGCTAAGAGTCCTGTGTGCAGGACAATATGAGTGACCTTTGTTCCTGTGGGCAGTATGCGACGTACATAATACGTTTGCCGACAAAAGAAATTATATTACTTCTGCAAGTTACACATTTACCACCTCCCCATCATAGCCCGACTCCTTCAAACCATCCTTATCCTTCCTACTCTATAGTATAGAAAGGCCAATATATTTAAGTGTGTGCGGTTCCTTCGGTTTTTGGTCTGGTGCTTTGTTTTGTAACATACATAGACCGCAATAAATTTTTCCTGGCAAAAGGCATTGTTTGCGCCTGAAGATGACGACGACGACATAACGACGACGAACGCACCGACAGGACAAAGCCAGGATATATAGAGAGCGACTAATTTAATGTGTGTGAATAAACCACTCTGAGATATATGGAAGCTTGTTATATAACGTATGTATATGCGTGGAGAATTTATTTCACTATGTTGAACAATTACGATTACAATTCAGTGTTTTCCGTTTTCAAGCTTGCAAATAGGGATAGGCCCTGGTATAAAGATAAAGAGTTTTATAGGTATGTTTTGGTTGTTAAAGTGAGGCTGAATTTTCCAAAAATAAAATAAAAACAACAGCAGGATATAAATATATGCTGTTTGGAATTGTTGTGCATTTTTTTTCGCTTCTTTACTCTTTATTGTTTCTCTGATTTTGCAAAGGTTCTACTTTATGAATAGGAACACCGGAAAAGCAGTAAAGGACCTTTAATTTTTTGTTTAGTTACCTTAATTTAAAAGTAGACAGCTATAACAACACGAAAATTAGTAATAAAGCCCACAAGAATTAATTGTTCGTTTGGTTTCTTTTTGAAGATTGATGGTCAAGTCTCTGATATTTAGGTATATATAAACTCGTTTTATCTTCGTTTTAAGGCTGACTAAATAAATCAAACGTAAAGCATTTGTGGTGAATTTCCAATGTGGTGTTGAAATCACATGTCGTTAAGGTCCTTATTATCCAATTGAGGCCTTACAAGTGGATTTTGATAGTCTTATAGAGCTCTTTGTTAACGGTGATGGCATGTCCAACGAAATTTTTGAAGAAATTGGGCCAGTTTAAACAAAGAGGAAAAAACAGAAAATTTTTTCTTGTGACCGTTAGGAACTGCAAAATATGATAAAAAATCTTCAACAATTTGGCAACTTTCAACTGTTAAAAGTCAAACAAAATCAAGTTTTGAAATAAAACCTTGTTTAAAAAATTGAATGTTATTTGCTTTAACTGCAGAATTGAACTATGACACTGCGGGTTACACTTACAAAATTATCTCATTTGAGATGTTTTTATATCAAAACACACCTTAAGATTTGTATTTTTGAGGGCGAAACACTATTTGACAGACAATCTTTAATTAAGAAAAAAAATAAGTGAATGAGAATTAAAATCATATAGAATCAACAAAATTTGAACTTATTTTTCAATGAAAATCCTTATGCACCTATAGGTCAAGCACATGTTTGACCGATATCCAATTAAAACAAAAATGTTGATAGAACTTGAGTTCCGGTAACTACCTCCAGCTTCCTAAAGAGTTATACGCATAAAGAATTTGGTTTGGAACATATCAGAATCCATATTATACCTATAAAGGATATTCAATGTTCTTTCAATTCTACTGAATTTTTTCTATTAGATCCTTTGGTGTATTTGAAACTGAAAAACTTTACTTTGAAACACACGAATTTCTACATGCACCAGAAATGCATTCCTTTTGAAAAAAAAATATTTCAATGAATTTGGAAGTTCGGATGTATTCAAAGCCTCACAATATAGTTTGAAATATGGAGTACATTTCTTGTTATCAAAATAAAAGGACTGAATGGGGGTCAAAAGGTAAAGCTAATGAACAAACGAATAGGCCGCATGTTAGGCATCCTCATGTCAGATATCAGTGTTGAAAACGAACCAAATTTGTTAGTTTTATGTTCAAAGGAAGTTGAATGCATATAGACGTATACAAATTGTGTGAGAAATTACACTTTAATTAAGGCACTCTGCTTTAATTAAATTTGCATTCAAGGAATTTTTTTGTTAAACAAATGACTACATTTTAACTTTGTCTACCTATTGAGAGAAATACGAAAAAAGCTATATTCTTCTCATAGGAAAACAATGCAGGTTTTTTCGGAGTTAAAAAAAAAGGTGGGACTTCATATAAATATCGTGTTTTATTGAAAAAAAAAACAGTTAATTTGAAATTAAAAAAATACCAATATTTTTATTGCGTCGTACAGTTCAATACTTTCTTCATTACTTAAGTCATATTCCATTTTGTATTAACTAACTACGGTGAAAATGAAAAACTGTGTTTCAGCCAAATTTCTTGATCACTTGATCACATTTTATTCAAACACAATTGAAAACCATAAGTATTAAACTTGTCTTGTTTTTATGTCAACAAACACTTTTAATAGGGACAAATATTTGAATTAAAATAACAATAACAAACAAGTAGGGATACTTTTAAATGAACAATTTGGCCGGAGGAAATTATTCCTGTATCCAAGGAGTCTGTTTAAAAATATTAATTATAATTTAAAATTTAAACTCTTCACCATTCCTGTGTGAGAGAAATTTCAGAAATGGAGGGGACCTATATTTTTTGTGTCGAATCCGAACGGCTAATTTGAAAAAGTACTGTTTATGACAAGAATTACTCAAATAAGATTTTTCAATTCTCTCAAGATACAGTAGACGTGAAAAATACTTAAGGCCGCACAAACAAGGATTGAACCCAAGACTTCTGGCATCAAAAAATCTTCATTTATCGTTTCTTGCGAAAATCTTAAGAACTTTTTTTGTCAAATAGCTAAATGACCTATGTAAAATAAAATGTCTATTTTTTTTCGTTCAAGCATCCGAAACAAAGTTTAAAATTTAAGTTTTAAATTTAAGACACAGCTGCAGTTTTTTTTTTAAGTATCATTAAACCCTTTCTAAAAATTTTACCAGAAGTAAACTTTCTAAAGGTAATATTATATAAAAATGGTTTGTGTGATTAATAATAAAATTAAAAAAATGTCAATTGAACTTTTTTTTTCATAAGTTTCAATTATAAAAAAAATTTCCCAACCTAGGTTTTATTTTGAGAAGTTTGGTATTTAAAAAGGTGTTAACTTTTGAAATTTGACTAATTATACAACAAAAATTCTAAAAATGAAAAGCTTTGTCGAAATTCTTTAAACAATTCGTCAAATCGCAATTATGCGGAAAGAACATTTTAGGTGACCTCTGACAAGTCAAATCTTAAAGTTGGTCATACAAAAATTCATGAAAATTGTTAAATAATACTATTTTTTTAAGATGAAATAAACTTTTTTATTAATTTCTTTTCAAAAAAATAAAAGTTTATTTAATATAATTTAAAACTTGTGAAAAAACTCTGTTCTCGTAACTAGACGAAAAGTTTTATAAAATTTAAATTCAAGACGAAAGAATTATTTTTTTTCTTCAGACAGTTTGGTCTACAATTTATTGTCTGAAGCCGATTTAATTTACATTTCCAAGAAAATCATTATCGATTTTAAAAGTTGAGAGAAAATCATTTCACTGATTTGTGTGTTTATTTAAAATTAAATATCTATCCATTTTTCTGATTTACATTTCTGCAATATTCAGCATTTTGTTTATATTAAATAATCGAAAATATATTGATAATTTCTCTTTTTTTTTCGAACAAATGTTTTATTTACTTATAAAATATTATGTACGTAATGTTGTTTGTGAACCGGACATAAGGATAATAGAGTAAAATATATGCATCAAAAATTCAATATTTGTTTGCATCAAATAGTATCGTTTTTTAAAGGGTGTTTTTTTTTAATTTGTAAGCAGAAATATAGTTTAAATAATTAATAATACATGATCAGGATGAATCTAAACAAAGAAGCAATACACATTTTACTTGTTTTTGAAATATTATTTCAATCATCTCATATTCCAAAATACTCTCGAAATTTTTACCTGATAGCTCTATTTCAGACACCTTAAAGCACTCAGCTTTTAGAACCACTTACTTCAAATCCCGAAGTTGCATCTATATTGTACGAGAATATTTGTCAATGACTAATATAAACAAACTGTCAAAAGTGACAACTAAATATGATCTCTCCATTTGAGAATCTATCTGTTTTGAGATTCAGAAAAAATAACACCCTTTTATCCTGCGAACGTGATGTCCTTTCAATAATAGAAAAGTGAATTTGTGAATTTATGTATTATTATGTAGCTACATACTTGTATACTTGGAAAATATTCTATTCGCGTCAGATTGAATATTCTCGAAGTGCAAACATATAAGTATCTATGTATGCACTTTTCCTATATTTAGTTTATATAGAACGCATATCCATAAATACACACAATAACATGACTGCATGATTGTTATTCAATTTTCCAACTCCTTAGAATATTTATTTGGCGTGTCGTTCTCGTATCTTGTTGCCTTCGCTAGTCGCTCGTCCTTCGTTTTTCACTTCATCTTCCTCTTGTTCAATTGCAAAATTGTCATGGCTGCTTCAACATCAAAATATGCATCAGAAAAAGATGAAAATTGTGTCTCACAAGGATCTTGGAGAGCGCAATAATAATAATAATAATAAAAAAAATACTGATGCTCTTTTGTATTCAATATGTTCTATAAAAGTATGTATATAAGTTCATAGATTTTTCTTATCCTTTTCTCTCACAATTCCGTTTTTTGTTTTATTTTTCGAAAGATGTGCTTTGCAATGTCTATTCGTCGCGATTGAAGTTGAATATTCACTTAATTTAACGTCAAACTCAAACGATATCCCTGAATAACTGTGCACAGTGTATACTCTATAACTGTATAGGAAGGTAAGTTTTTAAGGTAACTTCATATGCATATTGCATATGCAGTATGCATGAAATGGTATCAAGGGTATACTTTATATTTTTGTTGTCATATAAATATTGATAACCTTTTTTTTGAAAAAAGTCGTATGTAGCTAGGTTTGAGAGGTTTAATAGGGACATAAAAATGATGTTTTTCTATTAAGTTATCTTCTATTGTAAGAAACAAGTCTTTTCACTTAGAATTTCATATCCTGAGATAAAATTGTTACTTTGATAGGTGGCTATTCGGTATTTGAAGGATGTCACAACAGTGCTTGATGCTATAATTGAACCTTAAAGCAGTTGACAGAAAAGGCTCTAGGGATTTGATTATAATAATGTTCGTATTGTCAAGCTAATATAGGCTCTTTCATTACATATATTATAAAGACGTTTAGTAGGGCTATTGATGTATGTATGTATGTACAAAATATCATTAAAATTGTCCACTATCAATTATCAAGATGTCAAATTTTAAATTAAACTGGTAATGATATGAGATATATTGGCTTTGAGAGTCAATGTGGTTTATGGATTATTCGCATATGCCTTCAGAATTCACCACAAAAGATCCATTTCTGTAAAGCGGCAGTGGCTAGTTTAGATAACCTCAACATAATAACGATATGACCAAGCATTTGAATAGTCCACGAAGAATTTTCAATGCAACTTAACTTTTGGCCGTCTTTTTGAAACCACATTTAATTGGTATCGCTTCTCTGTCCAAAGTGAATGTTTGGTGTTTTTTTATAAAATGGTGTAAGAATTGGTCTGTACTTATTCAAACTAATGTTGACCTGAACCTTAAAGTAAATAGAAAATGCTATGCAGTCATGATTACTGAATTTTTTGTCCATCAATTGAACAACCATGATTTGCAGGAATTATGTTTTCAACAAGACTGATTAATTGAAGGAAAAACTTGTTTGTGTCTTTGGTGTAAGAAAAACAATCCCTTACATTTTTTGATTAAGGGTTGCTAACACTAGGCGAGATGTTCTGGTAGCTAGTACGCAGTTCACACATATTAACAAGAGGACGTGAAAATCTCCTGATCAATCAACTCGCAACCAGATTTACCACATTGCGATCATTCGGAGGGTCCAACATTGACTCGGACCACTACCTCGTTGTAGCCAAGGTATACGGCTACGGATATCAATATACAACCCCAAAAAGGAAGTACTGTGAGGAGTTTCATTGGTTGGAAGACCAATTCCGTCAAGCGCACACAGCGAAACAACAGGCATACAAAACGGAGCTGCACAGGAGGACAATAGCTGCTCTCTAGCTCTATGAGCAGAAGACGAAAGAAAAACACCGACTTCTTATATGGAAAAAAAGGAAGCATGAGACACGAGCAATCGAGAAGATAGAGGGATGTCACAGTAGGAAAAAACACCTTCCAAGAGTACCAGCCACGAACCGAAGCCTGTAAAGACGATCAGGGGAACATCGTAGTAGAACCGCAGTCTTTGTTGAGAATATGGAAAGACCTCTTCTCCAAATTATATAATAGCGATGACAAACCGAATTGCGCTGTAAGGGAAATAGAACCACTCAACCTGCCGTCAACGAAGTGAAAATAGCTATATCTAAAATGAAGTCAAACAAAGCTGCTGGAGCTGACGGCTCTACAGATTTTAGGCATCCCTGTCAAACTTATCCGTTTGTGCAGAATAACCATGGAGAATGCACGCTGCTCTATCAAGGTCGGAAAAAAACTTACCAATTCATTTGAAGTCAAAAAATGTTATAGACAATGTCATGCACTATCATATGGCTTTTATAACATCGTTCTGGATAGAATTGTGCAAAACTCAACTCACTAGAGTCAAAATCTTCCAAAGATCCATCCAATTACTCATATACGCAATTAATATTGACATAATTGGAAAATCAAAGCATGATGTCAATGAAAAGTTTTTGAGCACTGCGACGGAAGCCAAAAGATGAGTTTTGTGGACAATGAGGGCAAGACCAAGTTTATGCTGTCATCAAAAAAGAACATTGAAGAACAAAGTCTTGGACAAAACGTCACCATGGGCAGCTATAACCTTGAGGTTTATGAGGACTTTGTCTACCAAGGCACCGCTATAAACAAAGACAACGACATCAGCGCCGAAATCAAACGAAGAAAGAAGACTTCCAAATCGCTGCTTCTTTAGACTTAGAAGGCAAGTCAGTAGTAAAGTATTCTCTCGAGCATCGAAAATCAGCAGCTATAAGACACTCATCATACCGGTTACGCCGCTGAGGCCTGGAAGCTGTCAAAGAAAGATGAGAGCGTCTTAAGATTCTTCGGGTGATTTTTGGTCCCGAATGCATAGATGAAGAATGGAGGGGAAGATATAACGACGTAACGCGACACTTACCTAGTAAACAGAATTAAAGTTCAACCACTTAGATGGTAAGGTCATGTAGAGTGACTGGACATACGGCGGAGCGCAGTAAAGGAAGACCGCAACACAGGTGGTTCACTCAGGTGGGCGAAGAACCGAACTAACTTGGCGTGCGGAACTGGAGACAGATAGCTAGGGACCAAGCTGGCTAGAAATGCACGTTGGTTTAGGCCCAAGTCCGCCCGGACTGTAGTGCCACCTTAAGTAAGTAATTAACACTTGGTTGCACAAATGCAATTTATGGTACATCAACCCACCAACCGTTTTTTGTTTTTTCTCTCAATTGTTTACCTCATAGTTTGCGGTTTGAATTAAGAAATTGACATTAGTTTTCTATTTACTTAAGTATTTATTTAAAATGAGACGTTTCACTTACTTTACGAACTTGCACAATTTAAATTCCTTAATTAACTCTGTTAACCATCCAGAACCCAATACCATCTCTATCTAATATATTTCTAACTCTCAATGTGGTTTAATTATACAAAGTCCAACCGACACACTCAACCACAGATAATTTTTACGATGGGAATTTCCACAAAACCATTAAACCATATGTGTGGTGTTTGCACCCTTACAATAATGTGGTTTTCTAACCCTCTTGAAACCAACAAACATTCTCATTATCATTATCAATTTACAAAATTTCTATACCTATCCCTATACACAATACTAAAGTGGGTGATGTTCTTCCCAAAATGTATAGGAGAATACATACATTTATAGAAAATAGAGCCTTGAATATGAAAACTATTAACTTAAGAAGGAAACTCAAATTAAAATTAAACTCAACTTTAAATACGAAGCAACAACAGCAACAAAAATTAAACTTCACAAGGATATAATAATTTTCTTTTCAAGTAGAAATTCATATCTTTTTTATTATTATTTGTCACAGGAGGTGTTACTGTACAAAAAGTATAGAAGGTTCCTAGTTTAACATTCCTCCAGCGGAATGCACTTGTACAAAACTATTTTGAACAAGTTTAACGCAGCATAGGTACCCAGGTACCATGGATTATGTTAATGGAAAGTGTTCTAATGAATACTTCATTAGAAATTAAGCTAACGCTAATGGATCCTTATACAAGACTACATAGAGTGTATAAGGAAGTTTCATCATCAGGCAGGCATTAGGCGTAACATACCAAGGGCACGCTGTAACAAGTTTTTCTTGGTACTAGGTTTGTAATAGGTATACACGTCGAGTAAAGAACCTCCAAAAAATGGTACGAGATTTTTTATGCTAGTACTTTCGTCGCTAATGTGCATAATAACGTGTCAAAGATTTACAAATATTAACATTTACGTTTTTCAAGCGAAGGTCCTTACCATCATACACATAGTCATACTGACTGATATTCATAGGTACGTAAGATACCAACGTATAAGGAGTTATTTAAACAAGGCGTCAACAAAACGTCTTAAAGTCTAAACATTTCCCTATCTATATGTACAAAATTAACAACAACCAAAGTCTAGTGTCTACTTAAAAGAAGACGGTCGGAAGGCCGTTAACATGAAAATTAATTTCAAATCATGGGTAAAACGTGCTTTTTAAGAGATGTTTCTTAAGGAAATATGTAGCATATTACGCAAACGGAAAATATATTTAGAAAGCTTTAACAATGTAAATAGGAAATTTTGTTCTAAAGACAATTATGTAATTATGATTAAGAAAATAAAAAGCGTATTGTGTTGTGAGGAGGAAAACCTATTAGCAAAGAATGTTAAAGAATTTTATAGTTTTACAGAAATGCAACAACATTAAAGTTTTTTTTTTAATGTAACCAGCTTAATCTAAGCTTATCTTTGTGATATCTCAGCTTAAAGGTTTTCTGAATTGTACTTTTCAATGGTTAAAGTCTAGATTTTTAATAGGTTTTGAGAACATTTTTTTTTAATTTGTAGAAAGTGACGTTTTATTTTTATATTGTGAGCGGTATCAAGGGGTAATAATGATTATGCACAGTACGAAGAATTAAGTGCAGAGGATTTGCTGATTTCGTGTAGAGCGGTTAAACAAAGGATATCTGTTTAGTACACTCAAATTCAGACTCAAGAATTAACTGATAAGCATTGTAAGAACCACTATGAACAGCTCCGTTGAGAATAGGGGTAAAGGGCTGAATTGACACGGGTCTGAAATTTTCTAGGGGCCCGCCAGTAAAATTGAAAGCAATGATTAGTGTTTTTTTGAATATACTCTATATTCATCATCAACATACCTATTCCCACTTATTTTTAGGGGCCTTTATTTTAATGCTTTCGCAATCAGGCACCTGTTTGCATGTTATCAACCAACCGATCAGTCACAAGTTTGCCGATCTGCGTACATTTTTGTTAATATTTTTGTTAAAATTTGGCAACCCTGAACTATCGAAAGAAGTAGTTGATTGTTTCGCCGTTCTTATTTAATTTAATGTAAATTTTAAATTTATTTTATATTGAAAATTTTATAAACAAAAATTTCGAATACCATGTATTCAACATGGATTTTTGAATATAATCCATGTGGTGCCTTGGGGTACTTTGTCTAATATTATAATTTCACTCAAGTTTTGGATGAATAAAGAGGTAAAAGACTTTTTTAATCGTCGCAGAAAATTTAAACACTAGACAATATTTGTTAAAATTTTACGACACTAGATAGTATCAAGTTATAAATAAATTAAATAAAGTAGGTGGCGCAACAGTCCATGAAGAACCAGGGCCTAGTGACTTACAACTCTCAACCATCTTGTGTGCGAGTAATGTTGTCAGAGATGGAAGGGACAGTTTATATGCCTAATCCGAACGGCTAATTAGAGAAATCACTTTTCATGACAAGAATTACTCTTGGAGGATTTGTTAATTCCTAGCAAGAAGCAGTACTCGTAAAAAAAGGTTCATATGGCACCCAAGACCCATGGCATGACAGTCATACGCATTAAGGAGGGTTTCGGAGACAAAATGCAGCCCTTTCATTTTCCTGCACGAATTTTCCAAAAACATGGTGTACATGCAAATTGATATTGCACTGAAATAAATAGTCCAGTAGAATCATACTTCAAACTTCATTCCCCCTCACTCTCTCCCAAATTTCAATTCGTTATATATTTACAACACTGAAATAATCTTTTTTAATATCTCATATTTGCACTGTTAATACGTACATACATACACTATTACCATTTATCAAAGTTTTCTAGATAACCATGATTTAACAAATACAATTTCCTTTTCCCAAACTTTTGCTGAAATTAGCGAAAATAATCCATAAAAGATAAACCACAATCCGTAAAACCCAAATTCATACATACCGTTACCAAAACTATAGATCATATATCTGTATCTTTGTATATTCCAATTAAATCTCTTGCAACACTCAAGATGAACGTAAATAATATAAAAGTGTTCAAGCAAGCTCAACCATTATTCTTCACATTCCCGTATCTACTAAACTCCCAAAAAGAAAAAACAACAACAAACAAAACAGCTTACATGCATGCAATTTCTTCTTCACACTATCGTCCTATTTGTACTACATTCATTTGCATCCTTTATTTTTTTTGGCTTCGAGGATAAAATAGATATACCGTACATATAAACCAATGAGTAGATATGTACTGTTGATTTAAATAGATTTCTTCTTTTACCAAAAAAAAGATGATGTATATGTTCCTTAAAATCTCAAGAAATAAAATATAAACTATATACGACCAAGATTGAGACAGAGATCGAAAAAGAAAGAAAAAAAGAGAGTCCTTGTATAAGATTCAACATGCATATTACTTCCTTTTAGAGTTTAGTATTCTCACAACTCCAATTTTTTCCTTTCAAGACATTGAACCGCCTTACCCCACACTCAGTCAACCGACCAAGTAAATGGTTTGCTGTATAAGATATAACCAAGGGAAGCTAGAAATTCTCTCTTCTTCCATGTCTTCGAAGTTAAACAAGAAAAAGTACCTACATGGTGTAAATGCAAATTGAGATTCATGCTTAACGAGATGAAGATCAAGGTAATAATTCTTCAAAATATGTCTTCTTCTTTCGTATGTGTAAAGGATTTCTCACTGAAGATTGAAGGAAGTTTAAAAAAGTTTTAAAACAAAACATTTGTAGAACTTATCAAGTTGAAAAATGTGTTTTTTCTTAGCTTCAATTGCTAAAAGGATACTCGTCTCGAAGACAAAGTCAGACACAAAACTAACGACAAGTTGAGTAAACATCACACCGACGAAACTTGTTGGCTTAAAGAAACAACAACTACAACAACAACAAGAACTGTAATCCAATTCATCACAACACCTGTTAGGAAGAGCTTAAAGGTGTGAAGCCCCAAGGACAATACAAATATTTCCTTCATCGTCCCATCCTAGACAATGCGCAATATGTGAAGTTTCATCAGATCACACCAGGACCTTCGTGTGAAAACATATTCATCATGATTATCTGGCGACATGCCAATTTAACTTGCGCTACTCTATATGGACCTATTTGGCCCTAACATCACTACCTCTTTTAGATTACAGAGAATGTAGTGAGTCTGTGTAGGATGTCTCCTATATAACAACTGATGTCCGGTTTCTGGCTGATGGTTATTCCCTCTATACAGTTACAGGATGATGATGACTTGAATTTCGTAATATTTTGATGCAACGTATATTTCCAAATTTGCATGCTAATGAATTGGATGCATCAGGACATCCGAAAAAAAAAAATAATACAGCAAAAAAACTCCTTGAAACTGGGTTATTGGAATTGAACGTGAAAGTTATCTGGTAGTTTCGATTTTCCGTCATTGATGTGTCAGTATGTGGGCAGATACTGTTGGAAAAAAAGGACGATCCGTTGTAATGAAATCATATTGAATTTTTGTGTTCGCCCCTTGATGATAAATCTACCAAGCCCCCAATGTTTATCCACATGAATATCAAATTTAATTTTGTACTGTTTAATATAGGTACCTTTTTTTACCTTCTACCTACCCGTGGGTATCTACCCTTAACGAACAGACTAAACCTTTATCAAAGGCGCATGGTATCATATATAGGTATACAAAATATAGTTGTTATTATTGTATATTGGCTTGGGTAAAACAAAAAGAAAAACAAAAATATATACATATATAATTTAACAACCGCACACGACAAAATATTGTACACACATACAAAGACAAAACCTTGATGAATGAAATTCATACAAAAGACCCACATAAACATTTTAACAAAGGGTTATTTTATATGTCACACGAATTTAATAAGGTTCTAAAAGATTAAATTGTCGTATTAAAATAATGATCATTTGTGTGTTATGTGTTGTTGTAGGATGTAGAATTGTAGGTGTCTGATGATGGGCTATAGTTAGGTATAGATGTTTGTCATTATAATATATAATAAATATTTGCTTGGAAATATATAGATGGTTTTATGCTGCATAATTGTTGAATGGTTATTATTATCATTTTATACCTATATTATGTATGTATTGTTTGTTGTTTTTTTTTTTATAAACAATGAAAACACAATGACGATATGATGCCTTAGGAGTTTTGATTGGCATACATTAAATTAACTATGGGTTATAATTAAAGTCTTTATATTAAAGTTTATAAAAAATTATGGCCTGTGTTTATGTAGGGATGTTATTATGGCATCATTTTTTGAAAGGTATATAGCTATTATTGATATTAAGGTTGGTAAGAATTTCTATTGTTTTTGGCTTGAAATTAATAGGAATAATGTCTCTCTGTGTTACTTTTGATTATACACATAAAGAAATCAAGATAATGGAACAATTTTGTTGTCATCAATCTTTGTAGGATTTTGTTTTGAATGATTTTTGTGTCGAAATTTTCAATTGATAAATAGTTCTAAATTGTGTACAGAATCTTCAACGCAAGGTGTGTTCAAAAAGTACACGGAATTTTCGTTTTTTTGAAAAAAAAAAATTTACTTATTCGTTTACATCAATGTGGTCCCCTTCAAAGTAGTCCCCCAGATAATACACTTAAGCCAGCGGTTTTTCGAATCTTTGAAGCACTTTTTATATTCACTTTTTGATATGTCCTTGAACATTCTTAACGCTGTCCTTTCATTCTTCTCTTTTCACTCTCCAACTTTGGAAGCAGGAAAAAGTCACACGGACCCGGTTCTGGTGAATATGGCATGACTACGGCATTGTTTTTGGCCAACAAATTACGAACAAGCAACAACGAGTGAACAGGTACGTTATCGAGGTGCAAAAGCCATGAATTGTTTTTCCATAAAATCTGAGCGTCTTTTTTTTTTGGACTGCTTCGCGCAAAGGTCGCATAACTTCAAGGTATATTCGAAGAAAACAGTGAGCAAAATCTTCACCAGTTATGACCCTTTCAAGCAAACTTGGATCGTCAGCTCCTGAGCTATGTTCATGCGATTGGTTTTTTTGTTCAAAATTCATCAGTTTCAGAAAAAATCGCAGATCTCATAGAAATGCGTCGAACCTTTGCAACTACCACAGACAGTGTAAATAGTGAATATAGCTGAAAATTGCATCATACTTTAGGAGTATGTATACCAACACAATAAACAAAATTTGTCCTTCGGACTCTCCAGACCCGCGAATTCAAAAATTGCGGGTACTTTTTGAACACACCTCGTATTCTAATTCAGATTTATGTTGTTATAAACAATATTGTTATCAAAATAATTTCAAAGTGTTCAATACAGATTTAAAATGTAAGTATTGGAGATGATAATCCAATTAAGTAGGTTTTTGAAAAAAAAAAACAATGATTGAAAACTTCACCAAATATGACAAAAATACTGTTTTGAATAAGATTATATTTGGTGTTTCAAAAAATTTTAGTTAAATCAAGGACCTGTTCTTTTTAATTGAACGGCGTGCATCAGGGTGAATTCCTAACTACATACAGAAAACCAGTTGTGAAACACCAACAAGCCTCGAATGTGAACGGATTTACTGTTGACTACCCATGCAAACGGATTAAGGACAATTACCTTGGAATATGCACTTGGAATGTAAGGTTCCTTAATAGACCACGTGTAGCCTAAGAATTTTCGGAGGCCCTAGACTGCTATAAAACAGGCATCACCGCGATCCAGGAAATACGATATTTACTATGGTGACTGCTACCAAGAAAACAAAAGCGCTAATTTGGATACGGCTTTGTCATTGGAGCCAGACCTAGGCAAAAAGTTTTGACCTGTGGGTATATCAACGAGCGCCTTATTACCGTCCCCACCAAGGCTGAATTCAACAACATCAGCCTTATATGCGCAATTGCGCACACGTCTCAGAGGAGATAGATGACAATACCAATAATATGTTCTTAAAACTCTTGGACAAAAAATATGAGCATTGTCCTAGCTACGATATTAAAACTGTCCTGTGCGATTTTGATGATAAGGTGGAAGGAAAGACATCTTTAGTGAACAAATCGGGAAAAACAGCCTGCGCGACAACAGTCCCAACAACGGATTCAGACTCATCGATTTTGTTGGAGGCCGAAATGTCATGGTATCCAAGACGCGTTTTAAACCCCACAACATCCACAATTGAACTTTAAGTACTCCAGATCAATCTACCGTCAATCAAATTGACCATATTGCGATTGACGCTAGACACGCTTTCAACATCATGGATATCAGAACTTTCTAAGGTGCGTACATCGACTTCGACACTACCTCGTTGTATGCAAGGTAGCTCTTCGGGTTTTCGGCTCCAGGGCAAAACAGAGAAATGCTGGGAGAAGATGCAACGTTGAACAGCTACAATCGCAAGTTATAGCCAAATCCTTCTCCAAACGAGGTACAAGAAACCTCCCTGAAGTTTTCTGCCGCCAACACAATGTATCATGAACTAGTGGCAACATTGCCAAGGTGCAATTAGAAAAGCTGCCTCTGACGTGCTGGGTTTCAAGCAGCTAACAACAACGATGAGGAATGTCGGCAGGCAAATGCAGCCAAACAAGTGCTGCATAAAAGGTCGAGAGCATCTCAAGAGCTCTACGAGCAGAAGAGGCGAGAGGAACACCGACTTCTCAGAAGGAAAAAGAGAGGGCATGAGAAGCGTGCTGTCGAATATGTTGAGAGGTTTAAAAGAAGGAAGTTTTATGAACAGGTGAAACGAAATTCACAGGTACATAAACCTAGAACCAAAGGCTGCAAAGTCGAAAGTAGAAACATAATAGAGGAACCGCAGTCAATGCTGAGTATATGGAAGGACCACTTCTGCAGGCTGTATAACGGCGGCAACGAACCGAATTCCGCTGTGAGGTAGAATGATCCATTCAACATAGACAACGAAAGCCAACAATCCCGCCCTCCCGACTTAGACGAAGTAAAGATTGCCATATCTAAGCTTAAGTCTAATAAAGCCGCTACAGGAGATGGCTTCAATTACGAGCTCTTCAAAGCAGCTGTAGATAATTTGGTTAGAAGCATGCACCAACTTATCTAGAAGATATGGTCGGTAGAAAGCATGCCTAACGAATGGAACATCAGTATTGTTTTCTCGATTCTGAAAAAAGGACCTTCTAAACCGCACCAACTATAGGGCATCAGTCTACTTAGCATCGCTTACAGAATCTTCTCTGTAGCGTGATGTCAATGGGGCTTTTGGGAATATTTAGGGAGAGGCGGTTAAAATGGGTTTACCGGTTAATGAAGGTAAAACAAAGTACATGCTGCCATCAAAACGTCACCTTCGACTGACGTACCTTTGAGGTAGTTAAGGACTTAGTCTCCGCTATCAAGGCAGAAACTAACACCAGCACTGATATCAAACGAAGAATAACTCTTGCTTACCGCTATTTCGCTATTTCTTTGGCCTAAAAAGGCAATTGAGTGGCAAAGCTCTCTTTCGAAGGACCAAAGTGTTACTATATAAGACCCTGATCATCCCCGTCCCGCTTTACGGGCCAGTATGTATAGAAGGGTAGTGGAGGAAAAGTTGGAACGGCGAGCTGTACGGGATGTACAGCAACGTAGACTGAGCCAGAAGTGTAAAAGTCCAACGACTTAGATAGGAATGACACCGCCCAGGAGGTTTTCAAATTCACACCCACAAGAAAGCGCAGTTGAGAAAGACCGCGGATCAAGTGGCACGCACTGGATACACCTAGCTAGGGAGCGAGATAGATGGGTGAGGCCCTAATTTACACAGAAATGTATATTTTCTTGTTATTCTATTGCAGTATGCAAAACCAAGATATGCATAAATAACCTTTAAAGTACCTTGTCTGTTTTTTTTTTACCATTGCGATTTGAACAAAATTCGAAAATTTGGTCCCAAATAGCTCAACAACCATAACGTCATAGCAAATTGTTGTTCAAAAAAATTTTGTCACCTCAAATATGTTTCGAACAAGAAATAAAATCACCTTAAAGCTTAACATTTAGTAACAGACAAGTTTTTACCTATTCAAAATTGTTTTAATGTTAAAATATTCAAAAATTACTTACCATTTAAGAAAAAATTATTTGTTGAAACTTTCAGTCAAGCTGCAAATGACTTACTTATGTACATATTATTTCCTTGTACTACTTCCTTTATTTTATCACTGAATAATATTAGTTTTTCTTTTAAAAATAAAATTAAATTTCACACAAATGTATTTATTCAATGCTTAGTTAGATAAAAATGCATTAAATCTGAAATTTCTAACGGTTCTTGTATACAACTTCTGATTTAATGTACTACGCGGACGCACACTCGATAAAGAATACACAACGACTGCAACTGCGCTTTTTTATATTCTCTCTTTTTTAGTAATGTTCTGGAAGTTTCTATTTACTCTTGTTACTCTCACTAAAAGAACTTGAATGCAAAGATAAAGAATAAAGCTCAGCTCAGCGCATATAACTTAATGATTGAGTATTGATGAAAGTGCATTGCAAATTCTCATAGTTTGTGTTTATTTCATTTTTCAAAAGAGAGAAATTATTATTCTATTGCCTAATAAATTAGAAGAGGAGAAAATACAATCTCTGGTGCTCTCATAAGGATGGTGTTGGTGGATGAACGGATAATGGGAGTTTAAATATATTATCTAAAATTTGAGTGGGTGGCAATGGGTGTTTAGAGAATTTGTTATTTAAAAGTCGGTTAAAATTTTTTATATTAAGTTCTGTTTTCTGAATTTATTACTTTGATTCATATTTTCAAGTTAAGTAAATTTTAAAACGATTTACTCGTATATTAGTTCTGGTTATGCATTTCCCAAAGGAAAGCTCGAGTGGGGAGGTTCATGTGCTCGTCGTGTTCTGCATTTTTTTTCGATTATTTGTTGTCTTGTCTCCCGTCCGCGTCCCCGTCGCAGTCTCGTAATGTTCATTTATTATATATGAAATAGAACCAAATACCAAAACAAAACAAAAAAAAAATAGTGATAAAAAAAATATAACAAATTAAACTAAAACAACAGAAAATAATAATGATACAAAAAAACAGTGAAAAACAACAGCATTCATACTAAAAAAAAAAAAAAGCAACACAAAGGGAAAAAGAAATAAATAATAAAAAAAAATCCTACCAGAACACAGTAAGTGCATTCCCTTCACTCTTTCTTTCATTTTTCTCTACAATTGAGTGGCTCAGCAGGTGCATGCATTGGGCTAAGCTTTTTTAAAGCTCGCTCAATGATGTGTATGTGTTGGTTCATTCAATAACAAATGGATTGTAGATTACTGTTTTGATTGTCAGGGTCCGGACCAATTCAACGTCACTACTAAAGGCATAACACTAGTAGTGAGGTTGTATTGTAAAGATCTTTAAATAATCTTATACAGTAATATACTTAGAAGTTCGTTTGTTTTGATTTTAAGATTTTTTTTATATTGCAATGACTGGTTATTTTAGAGTAGACTATAGTAATGTTCGTGGGCTAAGATCGAATTTTCTGTCTGTATACATCCACATTAATTCTAACAGACCAGCTGTTTTGGCATTGAGTGAAACCCAAGTAGGTGAAGATTCCGATCCTGCTGAATTTTTTATTCATGGGTATTGCTTAGTGCCATTATTCTTCTCTCACCATGGTCTCGCCATATATATTAGGAATGATGTTGCATATCAACTTTTACCACAATACGGTCATTGTACCAACTCCCTTTTTAATTTCATGTGGTTAAAACTTTCAGTGAATAAGCACATCATTCACTATTGTTTTCTTTATCGGAGCCCAAACCTGGACAGAGTTTCAACTTCTCAGGAATTTGATGCTCTGTCTGACTCCATACAAAGAATTGTCTCCCTGTATCCTCACACTGAAATCGTTATTACGGGCGATTTCAATGTTCACAATTCTTCGTGGCTTCGCCATTCGGGCCAGACAACGCCCGAAGGAATGTGTGCTGAGATTTTTGCTGAGTTTAACCATCTTACTCAGCTTGTCAATGAGCCTACTCGAATATCAGACGTTAACGGCCGAGCAGAAAATACCCTTGACTTGTTTCTCACTTCTGATCCTGATAAGTACACAATCAGTGTATTGACGCCTCTAGGCACATCGGACCATAGTGCTATATCTGCTAATTTCTCGTGTCAAACAAATCCAGTTAAAGAAAGAGCTCCAAAGAGAACCGTTTGGCAGTACGAGAAAGCCAACTGGGACGGTCTCAATAATTTTTTCAGGATCTTTAACTGGTCGCTATGCTTCCTCGGTAGCGACGTAGACTCCAGTGCAGATATGATTTCTAGTATGATTCATTTGGGAAGGGAAACATTTATCCCGAATAGGGTTAAAAGTATTAAACCCAAGGTTAAATCATGGTTCGATTCGAGCTGCAAAGAGGTTATCAAGGAGAAAAAGGTGAGCTTCCGGTGTTTTAAAGCCAACCCAACTGAGGAAAACCGGAAAAAGTTTAAGCAAGCCAGGAAGGCCTGCAACGCCTATATTCGAAGGACCAAATTTTTACATGACCAAAAATTACGGCGAAAAATACTGCAATGTCCCAAAGGCAGTAAGAATTTTTGGTCATTTGTAAAAAACATGAGGAATTCTTCCTCTTCCTCGGTTCCTACGTTTGTTGTCAATGACACTCCTTTAGTTAGCTCTATTGATAAAGCCAACTTATTTGCAAGGCAGTTCGCCGAAAATTCCACCTTACCAGATAGTGTCATGACTCTCCCAGTTCTTGAACGCGTAAATGATTCTATGGGACCAATCTTTTTTCGTACTCGAACTGTGGCGAGAGTTCTTAAAGATCTCAACACTCATAAATCCGCTGGCCCAGATGGTATCCCCGCTATTATTCTGAAGAGGTGTTCTTCCACGCTGGCAAAACCACTGCGTAAGCTTTTCCATCTATCCTATTCTTCTGGGCTCGTTCCGAGTAGTTGGAAAACTGCATTTGTTCAGCAAATTCCAAAAAAAGGCGAATCTTCTTCTCCCACAAATTACCGACCGATAGCACTAACGTCCCTTCTTTCTAAGGTCATGGAAACGCTGATTAATTAACAGCTTAAGAAATATCTTGAGGAACGGAAGCTTCTTAATGACCGGCAATACGGCTTTCGTAGCAATAGGTCCACTGGTGATCTCATGGTTCATCTCACCGAACAGTGGAACAGATCTTTACATCGTTTTGGAGAAAGTAAGATTATTGCACTTGATATTTCAAAGGCATTTGATAAAGTTTAGCATCTTGCTCTCTTATCGAAAATGCGTGCTTTCGGTATCGACGAATCTCTTCTTCGTTGGATTAGAAATTTTCTCTCGAACCGTTCAATACAAGTTGTTTTGGACGGATTCAAGTCTGAAACTCATAAAATAAACGCTGGTGTGCCCCAGGGCTCCGTTTTGTCTCCGACCCTCTTCCTCATTTTTATAAATGATCTCCTGTCTGCTACTTCTAATCCAATACATTGTTTCGCTGACGATAGCACTCTTAGCTTTTCATATTCGTTTCCAGACTCACAACCCTCCTCTTCGGATGTGGAACTGCAACGGCAAAATATGATTAGCTCATTAAATTCCGACTTACACAGCATTGTACAATGGGGAATAAAAAATCGTGTGGAATTTAATGCTTCGAAAACGCAATGCTGTCTTGCATCGTTAAAGCGAGATAAACCGTCTTTGCCACTATCTATGAGTGGCACTTGCATCAACGAAACAGAATATCTTGACATCCTCGGAATGTGCATCAGCAACCACCTATTGTGGAGCGATCACATACGCGATGTTGCCAAAAATGCCGCAAGATGTCTAGGTTTTTTGAGACGTTGCAAGAAATTTTTTTCTCCGTCTGATCTGGCTACAATCTACAAAACCTATATACGTCCGAAACTTGAATATAACTCTCATCTCTGGGCTGGTGCTCCAGTAACTTATTTAAGCCTCTTGGACAGTATTCAAAAAAGAGCTTTTAAAATGATTGGTGACATTAATATCATAAACTCGTTTACATCACTCGAACATCGACGCAAGGTTTCTTGCCTCACCCTTTTTTACCGTTATTTTAACGGACTATGCTCTAGTGAAATAGCCAGTTGCATTCCTCCCCTTAAACAATTTAACCGTAATAACCGCGCTTCTAGGAATGCCCATCAGTTTACCCTTGAGCCCAACTTCGGACGTACTATGAAGTACAGAGATTCTTTTTTTAGCCGTACTACGCGAATGTGGAACGCCTTGCCACGCTCTATCTTTCCCTGTCATTGCAATGTTCAGAAATTTAAAACCAATGTACACCGACACCTCCTATCCAACCCTTCCCTCTTTTCCTAATGCTCACACTGTGTCTTTGGCATATTAAAGGTATAAAAAACCCTTTTAATGTTTTCTAATTATAAAAAAAAAAAAAAAAAAAAGTTAATGTAATTGGGCCGATTTGTCAAAATGAAAATTTTGACATTTATAGATGTTTCAAGACTCCTAGAATATGAAACAAACATTTGTAAAAAAATGTCATGTGTGTCAATGTGTGTGTCGTCGCTCCGAAATATCTTACGAACCAATAAAGCTAGCGACGGGTTATCCATTCTGCGGTTTCAAAAGCATAGGTATTCGACATCTCGCAAAAAAATTTGTTAAACCAATTTTCTTTTTTTAGTTGAAAGTCTGACATTTACAAAAATTTATTGCAAAACTATCGAACAACGAATACAAATTTTTAAAATCTGAACTTGAGCGAATATGCTTTTATTGCAAAAAACATTTCCAGAACGCGTAATTTCTTGACGATACAACTCTGAGTACTTTAAATACAACATTCGTCAAGTTATGGCTGAGATACTGCCCAACATCTGTCAAAAAGTGGTCGGAAACCTCAAAAGAATCAATGATTGCAACAATTCACACGGTTTTCATTTAAATAATGTAGTTTTTTATACATAATATCACCGCTCAAACTTTATAATAAAAAATAAATATCATGAAAAAATATTGTATGTGTTTTATTAACGTTATTAATAGAACGTTATTGAAATTGGTCCTATTTTTCGAATTAAAAATGTTGACATTTCTCGACGTTTCAAGATCCCTAGAGTCCAAATAAATCATTTTTAGAGATATTTCTGTGCGTGCGAGTGTACATACGTTCGCGACGTTTTTTTCGCCGTCCACAGCTCAAGAAACTGAAGAGATATCTTCTACAAATAAATTTTGTTATACAGATAACAATGCAGAAAGATGAAAAAACTGCTCCTAAGGAAATTGCGTGGGTGGTGTTTTTACCATAGCTGTTGAAAAAAAAATGGTGAAAATTTTGGTCAACCCGAAATACCTCTCGAACCAATAAGGCTTGAGACTTGATTTAAATTTTATATTAGCCGCGTTTTATTATCGCAATGATCTAATCCAAATCATGGATTTACATGCATTACAACAACAAATCAAGATCCAGTTTTGTGTTTGGATGTTAATTTGAAATCCAAAATTTATTTCTCTATTTCGCACAGAGAGGGATGCAATTTGTAATATAACATATAAATGTTGGTATGACTGAAAACAAAATATTTTAAATAGAAAGTAAGAAATTTCATTTTTATTTACTTTTTATCCTAAAAACACGCAAAAAAAAACCTTTGGCAAAATAAAACATAAATAAGTGAACTTAAAATAAATAAGTGCAAAAAATTTATATTTAGCCCAATTAATGGATATTATTTTTCCCTCAAAAGAACAACAAAAAATATTTATGAAATAAAATGTTCTTTGGGCAACTCTGCTTTAATTTGCTTTATTTTGAAATGTCATTTTTCAAAGAACGAATTTGACACTGCTACCAAACTTTAAATAATAAAAAATATGATGATCCAATTCTCTTTTATTATCATGTTCTGATCCCGATCAGATCATGGTGATAATAAAACGCGGCTATTAGATGTATATATTAATGTGATACCAAAAAAGTATGTTTTTGGAAAAGAAATCCAATAAACTTTTTTTTTTATAATTCAAAAAAACTAAAAAAAGTGTCCCTTCGAAAAATGTATGAATAAAAATTGTTTTATCTCCAAAATAATTTTGTGCAACGAAGAATAACGTTTTCACCATCTGGTAAAATTTTGAGAAAATTTTAATTGACAGTTTTTAATAAAAATAAAAACCTAAAAGAAAACTACTAAAAGTTGGTAAACATTTAATTTCGACTTAAATACCTTTTCGAAAATTTGAGATATTGGCTACATTTCCAATTTTCATTTTGTTAAGAAAATATTATTTTCAACATTCAATATTTTTTTTTATAAAAATCGAACTTTCAGTTTTTCATACAAAATTATAATCTAAAAAATAGTAAGCAAAAATGGTAAAAATTGATGTTCGGTCCTCGATATCTCATGAAAAATAGAAGACATTTACTTGAAATTAATTTAATTTATCCAATTTATATGTGTTTATATAAGAAATAAAATCGTTTAACAAATGCAAAATTATTTTCCACTAAAAATCTCGTTTACCAAAATAGATTTTGAAATCAAACTCTTTTATCATATTATGTAGAATAATTTAACTGATAACTTTCCTTACAAAACACGAAAACCTACAAACCTTTTAAGCAAGACAAATCGACAGACGGGATGGTAAGTTATCAGTGTGGGTCGCATCCCAGCCTCTTTTTAATGTTTACTTTTGAAACCTCAAAATGGATAACCCTGAACAATTACAGAGCCAGTTCAAATTATTTATTCCTCTCAACTCTCTCCTCTCAACTCCCATCACCCACCACACCACCACCACCAGCATCAGCCATTTTATTTTCTCCCATTGTGATTTTGGAGAGAATTTACAATACACTTGCATCAATATCACATCTCAATTCTCATGCTCAATCAATCGTTAACTCACATTATACATATGTACATATTTGCTGAGCTTACCCCTTGTATTCAAGTTTAAGTTGTTCTGAGTTAAAATAATAAGTGTAAAGATTACATAGAAACAGAACGGATAGAAGAGCGCAGTCGCATTGCAGTTGTTGTGTATTCTTTGTTGAGTGCGCGTTCGCGTAGTGCATTAATTCGGAAGTTGTTTAAAAATACCGTTAGCATTTTCATATGTGATACATTTTGCTCATTTCTTTTTTATTCATGTTTAAACAAAATGTATTTCATTGAACTAAGAATTAAACTAGCAAATTAAAGTGAATTATAATTTTATTTAAAACAAAAAGCTAATTTCATTCAGTGATCAAAGATAGTATTGGTGGCAGAAGCAGAGCAAGGAAATAAAAAGTAAGCCATTTGCAGGTTGGCTGAAAAGTTAAAAACAATTTCCAAAATGGTAAGTGATTTTTGGATTAATTAAAACTAAAAAAATCTTAATATACATATACATATGTATCTGTATTTTTTTGGATATAATTGAAACTTACACTAGTTTCAAAATATTTTGTCAAAAATCTGTTTTATGAAATTTAACAAATATTTTGATAATTTTGTTCATAATTTAAAGTATTTCGACAAACAGCATTTCAAAATCTTAAAGAGCTTTTTTACTATTTTTTTTTACAATATTTTTTTTTTCTGTTTACAGAACTAAAAGAAATATTAGCTATTTCATCCGAAAATTAATATTTGAAAATTGTTGGTAGCATTTTCGTTTAATTTTTGTATTTTCTGTAAGAATGTTAATTCACTAATTCTAAAAATTGAAGGTTTCAAAGTCATCGCATAAAATAAATTGCGATGGATATAGTTTGAAAAATGTTAAAATTAACAATTTTTATTTCAGTTTTAAATTTTCAAAAAATACTGTTGAATTCTAAAGTTCATACCAGTCGGGTATGACGTCTATAATACACTTCATGGCACATGAATAGGAACAAGTTTTTTTTGTTTTTTATTTGATATTTATCAAACTGTTAGGTTTTTTAGATAAACACAACTGAGGAATGAATGAGCTATGCATGTTTTAAGTTCATATTGCAGAACAAAATTAGACTTTGATGATAAATACATGTTTTATGGCGGTTTTTGCGAAGAAGGTCGTTAAAATTAACTGTTTTTTATGTCACATGTCTTTTAAAGTAAAAGGAAATAAAAACAAATCTTATGATTTAAGCAAATACTTTTTTTATTGAATACATTGAAATCATTTTTTTTAATGTGTGCTGCCTCCTGATTTTTTGAATTACTTCAAGCAACCTGTGGTGTATGGATGCGTAAAGTGCTGTCTGGTAGGTGAGCGAAATTTGGGCCCAAGACGATTTCATGGTTTCAATAATTTTTTCGCAGACTTTTTTTGCAAGCCTTTCCCATACGTACAAATATGAGGTCCATGAGGTAATCGGCTCAGATTTTACCCCTGAATCAAGGCCTTTTGTCCGTCTGGTATGTATTGGTTCATCATTATCTTGTTAGAAAGTCCATCGTTGGCCACCAAATAATTAAGAAAACTGAAAAAGCTCGTACCAGAATCGATTTTTAAGTAATTGTCGTCATTTTAAAGCTTTGAAAATCCGACTTAACGATCCCGTCTCCCTTAATGTGCTGTTTCTAAGGAAGGTGATTTTTTAAAAGCTATAGGAAAGTTTTGCAAAAACAAAAACCTATCTATACAATTCAGAAAAATGCATTAAATGTTGATTTGAATCGATAGTCATATACGAGTAATTTAATGTTTGAAGATTATTTCATGCAAATGTTGACCTTTACTGTGCCTTAAATGGTCCATCCGCTTAGTTTAATTTTAGACCTGAGCTTTACAAAAAATAGTCTAAAGGCATTAAATCACACGATCTAGGCCGCCCATTGACCGGTTCCAAACGTGAAATAAAATGTTCACCGAACTCACCTCTCAATAAGTCCATTGTTTCGCGTGCTGTGGCACCGTCTTGTTGAAACCACATGTCATGCAAGTCAAGCTCTTGCATTTTGGGCAAAGAAAAGGTTGGATATCATCTCAAGGTAGTGCTCACCATTCACAATATGTTCCAATGATGCCACCAACCCGTAAACCGCACCAAACTGTGACTTTATGTGGATCCATTGGTAGCTCTTGTAATGCTTCTGGCTGGTATTCACTCCAAAATCGACAATTCTGCTTTTTTACGTACCCATTGAACCAAAAATGAGCTTCTTCCCTTAACACAATTTTTCTATAAATTCACCAAAAATGTTACGTTGCACTAGGTCGTTTGGCTTGAATTCTTGCACCAGATATATTTTGAAAGGCAGCGCACCTAAATCCTTTTGCAAAATTGTCCACGTTGTTGAGTAAAAGAGGCCCAATTGCTGCAATAAATAATTATTAACATTAACACTAGCCAACAAAAATCAAATCAAATGGGGTGGCGCAACAGTCCGTTGTGAACCAGGGCCTAGTGACTTACAACTCTCAACCATTCCTGTGTGCGAGTACTGTTGTCAGGAATGGAAGGGACCTACAATTTTAGGCCGAATCCGAACCGCTAGTTTGAGAAAGCACTTTTTCATGACAGGAATTACTCTTGAAGGATTTGTCAATTCCTCGCAAGAGGCAGTACCCGCGAAGTTTATTTATTTTTTTTTTTTAAATTAAGGTGGCACAGGCAGGGATTGAACCAAAGACCCCTTGCATGACAGTCCAACGCACTAACCATCATGCCACGGGTACTACAACACTAGCCAACACATCTGCGATATTTTGTTTGTAAGACGATTCATGGTTAAAATATAGACCAAACTGAAGATGTTTGATAGTGAAAAAAAACACGAAACGTGAGTCACCTGTTTAAACCATAGTTGGCAAAAAGAAAATCTCTAAAAAATTACCCTTTACCCATACGTCAAGTTCGTCCAAATCAGAAAAGACGCCGGAATGCCAAACTCGATTCCACCTGATGTGATTTGTTGCAAAATTAATTCGTTGGCTCTTATGTACAACATGCAACAGTGTTTTTTTTTTTAATTTTTTGGTGTCGTATTTAATCTGCTATATCAGCATAGCAACAGTCGATCTGCTAGCAGTTACCCCAGTGTCTGTCTTGATTTTATTAAAGCATAGCCTCCTTGAATTTAAAGCAGTTCTTACTATCGCCCGGCATTCCTGAAAAATTGTGGCTTTCTTGACTCTTTATTTGTGGTTGTTTCCATACCGCTGGGTCATTGAAATAGCAATATACAACATTGAACATCTTTTAGATTTGCTGCATGTAAAATGGATAGTTTTGCCGATATCCAGGTAAACTGGAATTTGTCATATTTTCTTCTTGATTAAACCCTTCCTATAACCATACTCATTTATTCTATCAAATTATTAAGCTTGAAATAAATCCTTTATCTGAGTTAAATTCCTCTAGTAGGTAAATTTAAAAAAAAACAGGTACCTACTTTTTATGACTTTCTTCGGAAAAACAGCCATAAAACTTTTATTTAACGGCTTAATCAAAAATTAATACATAACTCATTTATTCCACATTTGTTTTTTCCAAAAAACCTAAGCGTTTGAAAAATATCGTCAAATAAGAAATGAACAAAGCTTGTCCCTATTCATGTGACACGAAGTGTACTTAATTGAAGTCGATAGTATTAATCTTAATTCAAATAGATTACCTGCCCTTAGTAACCCTTTTGATGTTATTATTCTTTAATCATAAATTTAATTCTTGAAAAAGAAATATTTTGTTCGTTGTAAATTATGTATATTATCTTAATTAGTTTTCCTATCTCTTCTATTCAATATTTCATTTAAAGCAACAACTATCTTAAAAATTATCCTCCTCATATCCATTACTCTCAGCACACTACAAATTATTTTCTTTCAGACAATATTCTTAACAACATGTTGCATACTTTTGCTAAGGCAACTATAGACTTGTATATACTATACCTACAATTCTGTGGTATCCTAAACTAAACAAAAATAGTGACTGCAAACAATTTCAAAACACCCATAACAATGAATCAACAAGCTTTCACTTCGTATAATGGTGTGTTAATAGATTTTGTCGAAACACACAAACTTTATGCTATTCGTCGTATATATATACATACATATAATGCTTGGCCAGGATATTTTAGATGATACCCACACATATAAATGTGTAGTTAGATAGACAAACAACTAAAACGATTTCATTTAAATTTCTCTGATCTGATGCCAAGAACTGTACAATGTACATTATACTATGTTTCTACTAAAGTGATAAAAACAACAAGTTTTTTGTTGGGTGTGTAGGTACATAGATAATGGCTTTTGGCATAAAACGCATTGTTTTTGTGAGTTTTTCAATTTCTGTGAAATTTTATAAATATAATCCTTAAAGCTGTTGATTGAAAAATGGTTTAAGGCGAACCTTAACCTGATTCGTAAATTGTTCAATTTAAGATGTTTTTTTTAAAGGATATTTTTTTGAAAGATCTAAGTGTGTACTGTGCATACAATTTAACGTTCTGTCCCCACTTAATATTATTGAATCCGTTCTGCCTCATGCAACTATGCAGTTTTGGGCATTGCTCTTAAAGACAGAATTTGTTGAGTTTTCTAGGTTATTTCAGAATTTAATTTAAAATTTAATTAGGACGCTTATGATTTCGGCTTAACGGATTTTGAGTTTTTTTTTCTAATTTTGGGTTTCCTTGATTTTGAGTTTTTGAATATTGGGTCATACTGATTGTTTCTTTGCAAATTTGATGCTATACAGTTATTTAATTCCCCGAATTTTGAATGTCTGTACTTGAAGCTTTGAGGTTTTGGCATGATAAGTTTCCTCTGGTGTTTTCAGAATTTAAAAGTTTTTGATAATGTTTTTTCTTAATAAGGGTTTCCGAAATGATTGATAGGATTATATGTATTTTAGAAATGTTGGGTCTTCTAGTTTGGTTTGTTGAAGCTTTTGGGGTTTTCCATTTTTTAAGCAAATAAGATTCTGATTATTAATCCAACGCATTAAGATTTTCTGGATTCTGTTTTTTATATTCATTTTTTTCGCATCCTTTGATATTTTCCTTTTTGAGTTTGATACTTAAGATCTTCAACATTTAAGATTTTTTGAATTATGAGTAATAGGAATTGTAAGTTTTATATTTATTTTGTTTATGTGTGTATTACTTCTCCCTTTGGATTTTCTGGATTTTAGATGATGTATTTTCAGAATGTGAATGTGGTTTTTAGTTGATATGTATTGAAAAAATGAATAATAGAATTAAGAGTCTTATAGTTTTGATTTTTCTGAAAAAAAGCTTTCAGGGTTTTCAATTGTCGTGAAATTTGTTTAAATTATAAATCTACAAATATGAGTTTTTGTAATATTTTGTTATCTTGTTATTAGTTTTCTATTCCTAGTCCCTAATTAAACATTTTTATTTTTTGCTTTAAGGGCTTTGATCCATTATATATACACATGTCTGATTTAATTTTGTTATGGTTTTTATTTGCTTTATTTTGATTCTTTCGTATTTTCGGGGCTTTGGATTATTTTTGATTTAAGAATAGCATTTTAAAATTATGAATGAGTTTTCAGAATCTTTGTATGTTTTTTGAAATGTTTGGTTTACAAAATTAAGGTTTTATATTGGTGACGTTTAGTTTTTCGTTTTTGATTTTTCAGTTTACATTGGGTTTGCGGATTTTAATTTTGTTATGGTTTTTATTTACGGGATTCTTTCGTATTTTTGGGGCTTTGGATTATTTTTGATTTATAATTTGTATTATTGTTTAGGAATAGCATTTAAAGACTATGAATGAGTTTTAGAATCTTTGTATGTTTTTTGAAATTTTTGGTTTACAAATTTTAGGTTTTATATTGGTGACGTTTAGTTTTTGGTTTTTGATTTTTCAGTTTACATTGGGTTTGCGGATTTTAAGAATGTCTGTTTTTTTGGTTCTGCGTTTCTGTTTTTTATTTACTTTTCGTTCAAACAATAGCATATTTAACTTCCCATATTAAGTTATGTATTTCAATTAGTCCATTTTGTCGAATTGCAAATTTTTACATTTCTCGACTTTTCAAGGTCCCTAGTAGAATTTTGGTAGGAATATCAAAAAATTGCTCATACATCAAACAAATGTTTGTACACTGCTCTCTTCTCTAACAAAATGAAAATAACTGTTCTTTTTTATCTAAATTGTGTACTGTAATGATATTGACGGATCTAGGCTCAGTATGCCGTGGTGTATTGATCTTTCCATTTTTTTTTTTTGCGAAGTTTATTTTGAAAATGGAGGCTTCTCATAAAAAAGTACCACTTGAAGTAAGAAAACTGATTTTTAAACAAATAAACGATTGAAAAAGTTATGCTGAGATATCGCCAACTATTGGAAGACCACGGTCTACAGCTCAATATGTATTAAGAAACTATTTTAAAAATAGGAAGAGGTCGATAAAAAATACTAGAAGCTCATATGGTACGAAAAAATAAAATAAATAAAATAGCTGCTGACATTCAAGCAAATGATGGAATACCGCTTAACCCTCAAATTGTTCGGAACTTTCTGCATTCAAAGTTATATAATGGTTGCACGGTACGAAGAAAAAAACGTGTCAAAACGCTTGAACTATGCGAATGCATACGTTTCGAAAATAGATGATTTTTGGAAGAATGTGTTATTCCTTGACGAGAAGAAGTTTAATGTCATTAGGTCGGACGGTCGCAGATTTGTGTGGAGGAAACTAAACACAGCATTAGATGTGAAGAATTTGCAATCAACTGTGAAACATGGAGACGGAAATGTAATGGTCTGGGATCTATGGAGTGCAATGGTTTGGTAAATTTTGTTTTATATAAACAAAAATAAATAAAAACAAATATTTACAAATTTTGAAGGAAAATTTGAAAGCCAGCGCTTTAAAAATTAGCCTTAAGGACGACTTTTTACTTATGCAAGACAACGATCCTAAACATTCATCAATGATAGTAAAGGAGTGGCTTCTCTATAATGTTGAATCGAAATTGCCTCATCCTCCCCAATCTCCAGACCTTAATCTTATTAAGCATTTTTTTGATTATTTAAGGCCCGAGAATCAAAAATAAGTAATAAAAATCAGCTAAAAGCCGTTATATTTGAGGATTGAACAAAATTTTGCCGGTCACTTCAAAACTAGTTCTCTCTATGAAGAATCGCCTTCAGGATATTACAAAAGAGAAAGGTTATCACAATCGGTACAAAAATTAACATACATATGTATAAATAAGTTTTTTATCACTGTACGTGCAAATTTTTGAACTTTGATTTCCTATTTTGCTTAGTTTGTTGCATTTTTTTTCTTCCTGAAGTTTGTACTAGTTTATTTTATTTTGTTTTTAATCCTCATATAATAAACAATACCAAAATTGAAAAAAGAATGGTTCAAAATCAGTTTTTCTTAAATACCTTAGCTATTATTTTGAAGAATCACCTGTACGAATAATTTTTTGATAAAGTGTACGTTCGTACGTTTGAGACTTGAATTAAATTTTATATTGAATATTGTTATATAATACATATAAAATATGTTTTTGCAAAAAAATCCAACTAACGTTTTTTAACCTTGAATATTTCACGGTCAAAAAATAATTTTATCTCCAAAATAATTTTATGTAACGAGACAACGATTTTAAAATCTGGTGAAATTTTAAGTTTTTTTTGTAATACAAAGTTGGTAAAAATTGATTTTCGACTAGAATATATATTTGCAAAATACGAAATATTGTTCTTGACATTTTATAAATTTTAAGAAAAATGTAATTAAGAGTTTCTTTTTAAAACGTTAAAAAGCGCAGCAAAAATCATAAACATTGGTAAAAAATAATTTTCGGCATGAATATCTTTTCAAAATTTTGAGAATATGGCTTTAAACTAATTGTGTCTGATAAAAAAATATTGTTTTCAACATTCGGTACAACTTTGAAAAAATTGTATTAATAAAAAATGATGTTCGGTTGTCGATATCTCGTGAAAAATAGAAGGTATTGACTTTAAATTAATTTTATTCATCCAAATTTCTTTACATAAGAAATAAAGAAATTAAGAAATTCTACTAAAAAAGGTAAATATTGGTTTTCGACCAAAAATCTCGTATCAAACTATTTTATCATATGCAAAATATTGTTGGTAATTAAAAATTAAAATAAAAATCCTACAAATCTTTTAAGCATGACAAATCCTCAGACTGGGTGGGAAGTAATCAGTGTGGATCGCATCCCAGTCTACTTTGTATAATGGTTTTCACACTCTTGAAATTTCTTATATTTTAAGTTTTTAAAAATGTGTGTGGTTATTGACTTAATTGTTTTTGTTATTGTAAGCAATTTCGAACCATACGTTTTAATAAAACTTGACATTCACAGAAATCGAAAAATTGATCCTGGCACTAAATCACTGCGCATATAAATAATTTAAAAAATTGAAAAATGTATGTATACTGCTTTAAAAATAATTTAAAACAAATTTTAAAGACACATTTATTTAGCAGGTATATATTCGAACCTGAAAACATATTTACTATTTTTAAACAGACCCAAATAGGTAGAACTTAGTGCGAACCAGATGAACATTTTGCTTCAATAGAGTATCCGTATTTTTCATCTTAAGCATAAAGTGTTTTTGAAGTACATATGAGTTTTCAAAATTTCTTAGATATTTTTTTTTTTCAAATTTTTGGTTACAGAACTATAGTTTTTTTGGATTTGTTTTTTAAATTTTGGGTTTCTATGTTGTACTCATTTTCTTAATCTTGGGTTTTCATTTGTTCAAGTAATGAGTTATCAACGTTCTAGGATTTTCTATGTTTGTAAAGATTTTTTAACTTTACCATTTGGATTTATGAACTATTTTTTTCGACAAATCATATACATGCATTTGTTTCCATTCAAAGTAAATATTTTATAAACTTTTTGCACAAACAATTCATTTTTTAAGACCAACGATAAAATCTCACATAATCATTTTATTCAATTCATGTGATTATTATTGTTTTCTCACGTAATAAATTACTTTGATATTCACCGCTTATGCATGTTTATTTGTTTTTCTCATTTTTTATAAGATGAATTTAAGTACCAACATCTATTTGAATGTTTTTTTTTCTTTATTTTATGACATATTCAGGTATACTTATGTATAACTCACATTCATAAAATAGAAATCGCAAAAGGACATCATCAAACCAACATATCACGAAGTCATAATGTATGAATTTATTGCTATCTTTAACGCTGTCAAAAAAATATATAAATAATCTTGAATGCTTAAGATGGAAATCATGTATCCGACGTCAGACCAAGAACACAGTCCTATTCCATTTCCCCAATATAGCTTCAATATATTACCCAGGACTATCTGCTGATGTTTCAACGTGGTCTATGTATATTATGAAGATGAACGTTGAACGTACGACTCTGAGTACGTTTGTAAATAATATGACAACGAGACATGAAGTTGTAATTGTACGAGAGGGCATCAATGACAACGAGCTGAGCAGCCAAGATACACGGTGCGGTGTATGATGGCATGGTATGGTGACATGGACATTTTTACAACCATCAGCAGCTATAGGATGATGGTATAGACTTATGAATATTTCATAAGGACATAATGACATGGTCGATGACCATACATTCGAGTAAATTTATCATAACTTTTTGATTTCGTTTCGTTTGTACGAGTCGAGTATTTTACTATATGATAGTCAAATCGAGACTTGGGTCCTTTTGTTATGTCTTTTCTACCATTCCTATACTTTATACGAGTATTATATGCTTTTTTGGTTACACAACAATATAATATAATAATATGATGGTGAAATGTAGAGATGTGATTTGAATGACAATGAGATACAAAAAGTTGGATAAGGACAGCTTAATATGCTTATGTGAAATTGATTCGCTTCGATTGGCTTACAAGAGGATAAAATTGTCCTCGTATTCGTTCTCGTACCATACAAAATAGATACAAAGTGAATAATTTTTGAACTGATTTTTGGTAAATCATTATGTCTAGATCTTTGAGACTAAGACACAAGACTATAGACAAATAATTTACAGAGGTAATTATGTATGGAGAAAATCGATTTTTGTCTGCGACCAAGTAGTATCGAATTTATACTTCTTTATAAGAGTTTGCTCTTCATTAAAACAAAAATAGCTTAATCAGATTCTAGACAACAAAGCCATAAGATTTTTTTTTGTTTTTGGAGAATGGGTTTGTAGACGTGAATTCTTTGTTTTGGGATGACATTGATTTCTTTTTGTTTTTTTTTTTTTTTGATAACAAGCCCGCACTCAATAGAATTTTGTTTACTCTACTTATGCCAGAGACAAAGTACAAGAATTTTGAAAGGAGGAAAGGGATTAAAAGAAGGTGTCTGAGCAAATTTGTTCTATGTAAATTCCAGTATATTGCATCTAAATCACCATCTATTAGACACTCATCATCCCGGTTCTCATTTATGGCGTTGTGGCCTGGACCCTGTTAAAGAAAGTGAGAGTGTCTTAGGATGCTTCGAGAGAAAAATTCTTCGGGTGATTTTTGGTACCATATGCATAGATGAAGAATGGAGGAGAATATATAACGACGAACTGTACGGGCTATAAGGCGACGACAGTGACCTAGTAAGCAGAATTAAAGTCCAATGACTTAGATGGTAGTTCATGTAGAGCAAATAGACATCATGGACATCAACGCCCGGATGTTCTTCGAATCCAATCCCGAAGGACGGTGGGGCAGTAGAGGACGACCGTGACTCAGGTGGCGCACGCAGGTGGTTGACGACCTCAACCAACATGGCGTGCGATTTTGGAGGCAGCTATCTAGGGACCGAGCTGGCTGGAGATGCTTGTTGGTTGAGGCCCAGGTCTTCCCCGGACTGTAGGGCTTCCTTACGTGAGTTAAGGGGTTAGACACCCTAATAATTTTCAAAGAAACATTTTATTTTTTCAATTTTGAATGGTTCCCTATGATCTCAAAAATGTGTTTCCAAAATAAAATAGCCGAGAAAAAACCTTAAAGTACACAGTTTTTGAAATATAGTACTAAACGTATTTAAAAAATTATTCTTCATTTGTTGCCTCTCAAAACTTAACATATCTTTTTTCGATACTACATTTTTCAGCTGGACTTACATATAAATCAGACAATTTTCAACCGATTGAAATTTACGGTATTTTTGGTCAACTCAATTACTAATCTTCCCAAAAAAGTTCAAATTTTGTTTGTTTTTTGTTTGTAAACTATCAATATCAAAAACAAACGCCTACTCAATTTTTGAAAGTCCTTTCTGCATCTTTTGATGTTATTATCTGTAGAACACTATTTATTTAACGTCGATATAGTTGTTGGTTCTTGAGATATGTAGAACAAAGTAGGGAATTTCGGACGCACGGATGTAGGAACGTTAGTACACACAGAAATCTCGTCAAAAATCTTTGATTTCGATTTTAGGCACCTTGACACGTTGAGAAATATTAACAACTTAAAGTCGACAAATCAAAACGGTTACAATAATTTTCAGTACACCAACTCTTTGATAGGAAAATAATTAATCACTTTCGAGTTCTCAGCACTTCTTTCAAAAAGTTTCTAAATGGCTCGTATTTCTTTTTTTTTATTAAACTCATCAAATTTTCTTCATTAAAACAAAAAACGATAAATTGAGTATAATTGCTGACCCTTTTTTTCGAAAGTAGTTTCAAATGCCATGGTCCTAGATTTAATTTAAAATTTAGCATTTACAAGAAATGTTCCGGTATGCAGTTACATACAAAGTTCCAATTCAGACAATTCACTATTCTTGTCAATTTAAAATACTTTTTCCCATTTTAATTTGAACATTGAACATTTAATTAGCATTCCATCCAACTTATTTCGTTTCGAGAATAAAAAAAGAAAAACACAAAAAGTAACGTAATTAAACGTCAATAAATCTGCAGCTGAGTGAGATCCTGAGACGAAAAAGGTGTAAATTGTTTCACTGAATACACAATGTAACGAAAAAGAAATGAAAAAAAATCAATACACTTAAATCACAAGAGGTTAGCTATAGGAGATGGGAGAGAATTAGATATGTTAATTTAATATAGCGACGTACAAATCAAAAACTTGTAGATTCAAAAGGCTAATTAGCCCGTGGTAATTATCGAAATGCATCGTTTCTCAGAGCTTACTAAGTGTACAAGGTTCTTAGATAACAGTTTTGTATATTTTTTTTCTTCTTCGTATGAACTTTTCCATCAATTTGTAGGGCTCTATGTTATACTTAGACAGGTCCTTTGTTTGATGGGATTACATCGATACTTCACACATACATACATAAATGTATCTAAGTACTTATCTACATACAAATAAAATTAACAGACATATTCTTAAGGCTTATGTCCTTCTTACATGGACTGCAGAGAAATAATTACCATTTCAGATTAACAGGAGTCGTTAGTAAATTGGACATAACCTAATGTACTTTTGAAATGTGTAGATGTTTAGGTGCGATAATAGCATTAATCATATAAGATACAATAGTCTTATATATGTATGTAATTTAACATGTATACATATGTGTATGAGTATGCATTAAGGAAAGTAAAGTTACGAGTTACAGGGAGAAAATGTGGAGTTACATCAGGACCATGGGAATAAATTAAGAGTTTGGGTGGTAGTTGAGTAGGTAAGGTATTACATAAATCAAACTTAGGACTAGAATACCTATTTCAATTTAAATTCTATTTCGAAGCTCTGTTACTCTCTCTCTGTCTCCGTGTCTGTGGATTGAAAATTCCCTACACATTGTAATGAACAAGGGTATAAAGGTGATGTTTATTATTTAATATGAATTTAAGTAAAATTTTAAGGATATTAAATTTACATTCGAATTTAATGATGAGAAATAAATAATGTTGTGTATGGAACTTCAATTGGATTGAAGTGAATTATTTTGTTTAGGTATTAATTAACAAGATTTAGGTTATAAATGTGGATTTGTAATATCATAAACAATACTGAAAAACATCAGTAATTTTTGCCTAAACATGTTTTTAAACTTGAAATTCATTTAACGAATTATCTGAATCTGCATCCTAAGAAAAGTATAAATTAGAAACGACTAACTACTTAAATGTATAAACTTTGGCTCTCTGTCTTTTCACATTTGGCTTTGTTTGAGGTAATTTGCTTTTAATATAAAAAATTCAAGAAAAAAAAATTAATTTATTTCACATAAAATGACGATTTTCGCAAAAAATGTGTTTAAAAATAAAAATTAAAAAAAATATTATTTTTTGAAAGATAACAAAAATGTATTTTTATGAATAAAAAATAAAAAGAGGATGGGGTGCGACCCACACTGATACCTTCCCATCCCGTCTGTTGATTTGTCTTGGTTAAAAGTTTTGTAAGTTTTCGTGTTGGGTTAAAAGGTTGTCCGTTGAATTATTCTTAAAAATTTTAAAAATTACGAATAATATTTTTCCAGTTTTTTAAATAGATTTTTAGTCGAAAACAATTTTTTTACCAATTAGTAGCATTTCTTAAATTTTTACAAATTGGATAAATGAAATTATTTTGAGAGATATCAAGAACCAAACATCAATTTTTACCAAATTTGCATACTATTTTTTGTAGATTTGATTTTTTTTATGAAAAAACGGATTTTTATTAAAAAAAAAACTACTATATATTTGTATTTGTACCTTATCAACTTTTAACAATTTTTTTTTAATTTTCTTTTAAGTTTTTTTATTTTTTGTAAGAAAAACTGTCTATTAAATTTGTCTCAAAATGTTAGCGAATTTTTAAAACAACATTTCTTATAAGTAAACATTTGTTAGAAGCCATAATCTCAAATTTTTGAAAAGATATTTGAGTAAAAAATCAATTTTTACCAACTTTGAGTAATGTTTTTTTTCAGTTTTTCTTTAAAAACATTTTATTCAAAATTTTACATGATATCAAAAACGTTATTCTTCGTTTCACAAAATTGTTTTGGAGACTAGATCATTTTGTATTCGGAAAATTTTCGAGGTGACAAATTAAAAAAAAAATCCAAAATACACTGGTTTGCTATCACCTTCAATATATATATAAATTTTAATTTAAGACTTTCGCGTCATCGGTTTGTGAGGTATTTAGAGTTAACCAAAATGTTCAACTTTATTTTAAGCAGCTATATTAAAAAAAAAAACCCTTGCAATTTTCTTGAGAGCCCTTTCTGCATTATTGTCTGTTTAACAAAATTGATTTGAAGTCGATTACTCTTTAGTTCTTGAGCTATCGAAAAAAACGTCGCGAACGCACGGACGTGCGGACATACAGACTTGCAGACGTATGGACTTACGAAAGTACGCACGCACAGACATCGTTCTAAAAATATTTTTTTTCGACTCTAGGTACCTTAAAATGACGAGAAATGTCAAAATTTTCAATTTGACAAATCGGACCCATTACAATAACTTCATACGGGGAGCTAAAAATAGGTAAGTCTTTTTGATGTTTACTTTTCGGTATTAACATGTTTTGAAAATGAATGATAATTACCATTTAAAATTTTTAAAATACAAGAAATCATTCAAAAATATAACTTAAAAAACTGTTACTAGAGATTTTAATCAAACATGATATGAGGATGTCAAAGAACTCTCTTAAATTCAAATATTCTCAAAAACAGCAACACAGATTTGTGTGAAATGTTCTCGATTATTTTTGAAAGACAGACACAATCCCGAAAACTAAATTTCCGATATGTCTAAATCCTGAAAATAGAAAATCCTGAAAATCTAAAATTCTGAACACTCTAAAATCCCAAATCTCAAAATTGGAAATTAAGTATTGAACGGAAATTCACAAATATTTAAAATGACTTTCTGTAGTTTTTAAGACACACAAATTTTGATAAACATAATATTTTTTTTAAATATTTTAAAAAATTGTATTTGATTAGGAACATTTTATTTTCGGAATTCTTGACTTAATTTTACTTAATTCTAAAAATATTTAATAAGATAAAATTAATTTTAAATATAATTGTTATTTAAACATTTTTATTATTTTACATACAAAATATTTTTTGTGAAAAAAAAACAAAGTTTTCAAAAGAAAAATATAATTCAATTGTAAAAGAAATAAATAAAAACAAATAATAATTTAATTTGAAACTTCATTCGATTTCTTATAAAAACTTAAATTTTTGCGTTTAAATATCCTTTTTCCTTCTTTATTTATTTTATATTTTCATATAAAATAAGAAAGCTTCCTTATTTTTAAATCAGTCTTTTTATAGTAGTTCAAAAAACTAATTGAAATTCTTTTTATCTTAAACGCCATTAAATTTAATATTCAAAACTTTTAAATTGCGAACAACTTTAACAGCGACGAACAGACACAGACACGTGTAAGCTCCAAGATCCAGTCGAGCATTTAGCTCTCTGACAAATTTAACCTTAAGCACCAAAAAGAAACTTATCATAAAAAACGGGTCACAATGACACAAACAAAAAAATACTACAAAAATTATGTCCCTCTTGGTCATATCGAAGCATCATAATGGAGAGCGAGTTCCTTCCTTTTCATCCATTTTGATTAATTACTTTTCCTTGGCAAATTATCACATTTGTTCCAGTTGCTCGGTTGTTAGTAAACTGCGTATAAAACAAAACCCTTATAATTATGTTCTCAATTTCGAAAGGATAAAGGGTAATTTATGTATGCGCATTATGCTTGAAAGATTTAAAAGGGGATGCCAAATTAATTTCAGCCAACAGGACATCAAGGACTATCGGCAGCGGTTGAATGCTGGACTGTACGGGAGGGGGTAGCAGTAACGACGACGCGACACGCTAAACATTGAACTCTATATTAAACATAATATACAAAGGTGGATTTAGCATGAAGTCTAAAAGGCTAACAACCATCATATATACGCCTACACCTGTTTATATTGTTTGTTCATGTAAGGACTATAGGTATATGTAATCGTATATGCGATACGGTAACGGTATAAATATCACGTTTTGGTTATGAACAACCAAAAAGGATTAATGAGGGTCGATGTGGCTTGTGAGTGTAGTTTATACATTTTCCGACAGCCAGCGTATATATGTGGGTATGTTTATAAATCCGCGTGCCGTACCAACAAAAAAAGGACGAGAACCGTTGTCATCCACTTACTAAACTACTATACACTCCGGCCGACCGCTAGTATACTGGCTGCTTTATATTGTGATTGGTTAGGATATGTGTGTGCGGTGCGGTGTGGTGCGGTAATTGTGGGATACAAAGTTGGATAGTTTACGATATCCAGTTAGCCAGGGCAATATATAAAATTGACTATACCAATACACGTCTACAACGAGGGTAAACATGTTGCTTGTTTTCATCACACGCTGAACTCCCCTAGCAGCACTTGGAGCACCAGAGAGCACTGTGGTGCATATTTCAACATCATGAAACTTCCTTTTTAAACTCTATAGCCAACATTTAATTTGAAAACGTTGATTTTCTCTATAATTAAAGGCAAAACGTGTGTTTCTGTTTCCTGTTGAGTATTTTATACTCGTTCATTGCATCGTCTACATATATATCTAATATTATGTGCGTCGGAAAACATTAGTATAAAGTCGGAAACGAGGAAATGTTAAACATGAAAGCAGATTTTTCAAATTAAGGCTTGGATGTGTAACAATTCAAAGAATGCACTATGGCATACATTACTTGGGCTGCTGAGAGTTTGTTTAGGATTTGAATTTCTGTAAAAAGGATTTTTGTTATACATATAAATTTGCATAGTTATGTACATACTGACTACTGGGAACGGAGAATTTATTAAAATACATTGCTTTTGCATATCCACATACATAATATATTAGTTGAGGAACAAAATTGTTTTTGAGAATGTTAAAAATTATGTAATGTGATGCAATTATTTGGTGACTGAAGTGATGTTAGGTGGTTAACCTAGTTTAAATTTGAGGTTTGTACTGACAAACCAAATTATTCTTTAAATCTAGCAACCATAAAATTTCTCTATGAATAAAACAAAAACCATTGAAACATTAGTGTTTTATTTCAATTTGTATCGTTTTATATTTAAAAAAAAGTAAAGAGACTCAAACTTTTACAGTCCTATTTTTGAAGCTATTTTTTTTAGTTACGACGTCTGTTCTCAGCACAGAAAATGTTCAAAAACATGCATAAATGATTAAGTTGAATGTTCCGATTAAAGACGGTATTAAAATGTGTTTTTTTGTCCGTATTGAATTGGAATAAATCAATGATGAGGTTTTTTCTGTCATTATAAATTAAATATGATTTCTGACATTATGACCCCATGGCTGGCTCAGACATATGTAGATGGTGTAATATGAGGGTCCGATTTTCGATGATTTTTTTCAAAATGAATAGCAATAACGGTATGCTTTCAAGTAGTCAATCGTTTCGGTTTCATAAACGTAAACCAAAGACTTCAATATTCCCACATAAAAAGTCAGCCGGTGTCGTTAAATCACAACATCTTGGACTCCAGTGCGTGGGTCCAAAGCTTGAAACAAGGCGGTTCCCTAACTTTTCTTTTCTTAAAATGAATTGTGGCACGATCTGTGAGACATATTGCAGCGTTTTGGTGAAATCACAGCTTCTGGCAAGTATACGTTGTAATGTAATGATGTCTAAACATATAATTGAGGATTATTATCTCTCCAAATTCGACAGTTTTTCATCCATTCAACCAAAAATGGATACAGCCGATATATATTTTAGGGAGAACCATGATCTTAAAAACAGACTGGGATGCGACTCACACTGATAACTTTCCATTACGTCTGTTGATTTGTCTTGCTTGAAAGTTTGTAAGTTTGTGTGACGTGTTAAAAAAGTTGTCTGTTGAATTATTCTTAAAAATTTTAAAATTACCGAAATATTTTACATATAAAGAAATAGTTTTCTTAAATATATTTTTAGTCGAACAAATTTTTTACCAATTTTAGTAGCATTTATTACATTTTTACCAATGGGATGAATGAAATAAGTTTGAGAGATATCAAGACGCGAACATCAATTTTCACCAAATGCATACCATTTTTTGTAGATTTTAATTTTTTATGATTCTTATAAACAAAAACTACTGAACATCGAAAACAATATTTTCTGTGAAAAAAAAAAAGTTTGACGACAATATTTTTAATTTTTGAAAAGCTTTTATAAATAAATAAATTTTAAATAAAAATAAATTTTTACGAAGTTTTAGTATTGCTTTGTTTCACTTTTTATTCTTTTTTTAGTCAATTAGATTTTTCTCAAAATTTTACTGAATGTGAACAACATTTTTAAAGATATAAAAGCAGTTTAAAGCCGATATCTCAAAGTTTTAAAAAGATATTTGAGTCGAAAATCAACTTTTAACAAATTTTGTTTAGGTTTTTATTTTTTGTAAAAAGAACAGTCAATTTGATTTTTCTTTAAATGTTGAAAACAACATTTCTTATAAGTTAAAATTGGTTGGAAGCCAAAATATCAAATTTTTGAAGAGATATTTGAGTCGAAATTCGATTTTTACCAACTTTGAGTAATTTTTTTAAGTTTTTATTTTTTATAAAAAAAACTATCAATTTAATTTTCTCAAAATTTTAGCCGATGTTAAAAATGTTATTTTTCGTTGCACAAGCTTGTTTTGGAGATGGAATCGTTTTTTGTTCGTAAATTGCTCGAGGTGAAAAATGTTTGTTTCTGTCGAGAAACATCAAAATTTTCAATTCGAAAAATCGGACCCCTTGAAAATAACTTTCTATGGGAAGTTAGAATTAAACTTGAACAATGCTTAAGCGTTGTTTAGACGTTTGTCGCTTTTCAGCTTACAAAACTGCAATCAGGTTAAATAGTTACAATCATAAGGTTCAATACCCTTAAAAACACCAGTTATAATATGTATCTTCATAATCAGGGTAAGTCATTTATTTTCCATCAAATAACTTTAATTTTAATTGAAATTTAACATAGCACTTAAAATCCGAACCGTTTTTCATCAATCATTTGCCAACGATTCATTTCTTTGGTCTTTGAAATCTTTGTATTGCAGTTAAATTTCCAAGATTACACTCAAGAATTTGGGAGTAAATATATGTAAATAGAATACCAGAGAAGCATGTTATTTTCTTATACGAATCGGTATCAAATTAAGCTTAGATGAAAGGGCAAGTCTTTCAGCATAAAATATGAATGAATATCTTAATGATGAGGTTTTGAATGAGAAAGTAAAGTCACTTACATCATATTGATGAAGTTTTGAATCAGAAACTAAAGTCATTTATATCTGCTTCATAAAACTATTGAATTATTTTCATTGGTATCGAAATAATTTTCCTAAAATGCATATTGTTTTGTCCAAGATCTCTTTAAATTCCTTAATTCTAACCAAATAAATATTCAAGTTATGGAATACAAAAATTCCTATAGCAAAAATATCAATAATTCAAAGACATTAATCGAGCATCCTGCAATATCCTGCCTGTGAAAGTGTTCTTCTATTTTTCTTTGTTGTAGTTTTGAAATTGTTATAGGTATACAGATAACACAAAAAGAAACTTTCCTCAAAGATAATAAATAACTTTTGTTCATTTCTCTTCCATATCCTTCCGTACTTTGTATAGTGTTTCCTATCATACCATAACTTTCATCAATTGAAGTTAAAATTCTAAGAAAAACTTATAATATTTACTAAGATATTTCTTAACTATGACAGAAATTTTTCAAAACAAAAAAATAGATAAAATAAAAATAAATAGCTAGCTGTAGGAGTAAAATTCTTCATACAAAACTATTTATATACAATATCCTTAACCAGGTCATGGATTCTTTATTTTCTCTTTATTTTTAACCTTATGCCCTCGTTTCAATTTAATTGACAGGCAATAAATACAAAATAACAACAATAAAAATAAATAAATAAAGTCAATCCTGTTATACGGACCTGCATCCTGCAGCAGGCACGTGTGTTTTGTTTTGATATCCCAGGAAGGGCACAATATATTGAAAAGAATAGAAAAGATGTATGTACATAAATAAGTTTAGGAATAGGTTATTTATGCACATGGCTAGAAAGTAAAGGTAAGGAAATTTTCTATAAACTGAAGGAAAGATGCTGCATTCACCTGCTGCATAGTTTTCTATAAAAACAAATTTTAGTAACAAAGAAAGATTATACAATATTTTTGTTCTTAAAAAACTTTGATATACAAATATTTTCTCACAGAAGCATAAACTATGTACGTAGGCTTTTTGGATATGGATTTTCTGGTGTAAATGTTGTTTTTGACATCTATGGAACATGAAAGAATTTATATTTAAAAGGTTTCTTTAACTAAATTATTGAAAAAGGACGGTTTAGCTACACTTTTTACAACTTGGATAAATCTCTGGTTCACAACGGACTGTTGCGCCACCCCATTTGATTTTGAATCATATAAAATACTAACAACAAGATCAATGATTTTGTAAGCTAAAAGCTGGCTAGATGTGCGCTCACAATAGTTTATCTTTAAATAAATCAAAAACCTTTAAATGAGTGATTGAGTGAATACCCTGCAACAAATTTCAGGATTCTTAACCTACCCGTTTATCTCTATTTTAATGGTTCACTGTTTTTGTTTTGGCTATATTTCTATAGGGTCTTTGAAATCAAATTGACATTTTTTTCCTTGATGTTATTTGAATCTTAGTTCATTATTTCTAAAGAATGACTTAGAATATTGGCTTTAAATAAGTTTAGTTTAGCAGCTGGTCTCATCAAAACGGGAAGAAAAAAGTTTTAACAAAATTCAGAAATGATTTCATATAAAAGAAGTTAAAAGAATCAAATTATAGCAATTTAAAACGATAATTTTAATTGTTTAAATTAAAAATAATTATTTTTATAACCTAAGTTGTTATAACAGATCCTGGAAAAAACCCAAGAACACCATAGCGACACCCACCATCTTTTCATCGATTTCACGGTCGCATATAACAGCATCTACAGACTACAGGGGCGATCGGTATAGAGCCATGTCTAGTTTTTCATCCCTGTCAAACTCGTCCGTTTGTGCAGGATTACCATGGAGAATTCACGCTGCTCCATAAAGGTTGGAAACAATTTAACAGAACCTTTCGATGTCAAAAATAGGTTTAAGACAAGGTGATGCGCTGTCATGCGACTTTTTTAACATCGTACTTGAAAGAATAGTGCAGAGCTCACACGTCAACACTAGAGGCTCTATCTCTCAAAAGTCTGTTCAATTAGAAGCATATGCTGATGACATTGACACAATCGGAAGAACTCAGCGTGATGTCAAGGGGGCTTTTGTCAGTATTGAGGAAGAGGCGGCAAAAATGGGTTTAACGGTTAATGAGGGCAAAACAAAGTACATGCTGTTGTCAACAAAGGACCTTAAACAGCGACGTCTCGTTCAAAACGTCACCATTGACAGATGTAACTTTGAGCTAGTCAAAGACTTCGTCTACCTAGGCTCCGCTTTAAACGCAGAAAACAACACCAGCCATGAAATCAAACGAAGAATACCTCTTGCTAACCGCTGTTTCTTTGGGCTAAGAGAGCAATTGAGTGGCAAAGTCCTCTCTCGAAGAACCAAAGTGTTGTTTTATAAGACCCTTATCATCCCCGTCCTACTATACGGTGCAGAAGCATTGACGATAAAAAAAAGCGGATGAAAGCACCTTGGGTCGTTTCGAAAGAAAAGTTTTTCGTATGATCAACGGTCCCGTATGCATTAAAGGGGAATAGGGGAGAAGATGAATCGAAGAGCTATACGGGCTGTACAGTGACGTAGACTTAGCCAGAAGGGTAAAAGTCCAACGACTAAGATGGCTGGGTTACGTAGAGAGCATAAAACAAATGCTCCGGTCCGGGAGGTCTGCGAATCCACACCTACAGGACAGCGCAGTAGAGGAAGACCTCGAATAAGATGGCGCGCACAAGGGGAAAGTGATCATACCCTACTTGGAGCGCGATATTTAGTTGGTGACCGAGCTAAATGGAGAAGTTTTTTGGGTGAAGCCCTAGTTTACAGAGGACCTTATCGATACCTTAAACAAGTAAGTAAGGTGGAACTTCAGTCACTTTGAAAAACATGTAGTCAACAATTAAAGTTACATTGTTTTTTTTTTTTTGTCGGATATTAGAAACCTTAAAATAATTTAGTCAGTGAATCATTTTTAAAATGTGACCAAATATTGAAATAGTAAAAATGTTATATAAGGTAAAATAAGTTTGAAGTTTATGAAAGCTATGAAAAGTTTCAGAAATTAGTCTCGAAAATCAGTTCTACCAATTTTTAGTAGTATGCTAAGGTTAGCAAGACATTTTTCAATTAGTTTTTTCTAAAACTAAAACATAAACGTTTTAAAAGTTTTCGCTTCGTTGCAGAAATTATTTTGCGAATACCATAATTTTTTTCAGGTGACAAATATTTTTTTCAGACTTTTTTATTTATTAAAAAAAAACTTTGTATTAAATATGTTTCAAGTTCATACCCATTTGATGTGAAATCAGGTCAATAGCGTTTTTTTGTTTGAGTTGTTGAAGAAAATTTTTCATTTTTTTGTAATTTGTTATTTCAAGAACAAAATGTCTGATTGATTTTTTTAAAACAGTTTCAATATAATTTGATTTTATTATCCTTAAAAAGAATACAATTTATTTGATTGCTGATTATTAAAATATAGTAGATAAACAAACTTTTTCCAAACTTTTGTTAACACACACACAACCTGTGAAAACCATTTATTAAAACTTAAGGACATTAAACATGTCAAAATGTTCAGTTTAATAGCAAATACTCTAAATGGTAAGTTCAAAACCTACAATATTTATTGAACGTCTTAAAAACATCGATAGAAAAAAGCTTGACATATTACAAAAGTGTGTTAAAAACTCACGTAAGGTACTAAAAATTACGTAAGCTCACAATAGTTTTCGTTAAGCTCGAAAAAAACGTAGTTCTAACCGTAAAAGTTAAATGACTTGAGACTGAAAATTTTATTATTACTTTTTCTTTGCAAATTTAAAAAAAGTGGTCAACCCCTAATCTAGTTTTTCTTTTTTTTTGTTCACCCAGTCGTATATCTAATATATTTTTTATCACTTATTTTTTTGTTTAACAATTTTCTATTCATTTTTGTTTGTGGTATACGAGTCATTATTTTCAGCTACACACACAGAACCGATTTAACCAACTCAATTTTTCGTCCATGAATTATTTATTCCTATTAGTATGTAACTTACATACATACATAGTATATTGTGAATTTTAAAATCCATTTGTCCATTTGTTCTGGAATACAAAACAAATTTCCACAAAATGGCAACAAAATGAGAAAAAACACTATGGCTCTTTGTATATTATGTATATATGTATATATCGGATGAAGTCAAATTGCAATTGTTTAGTTTTCAATGCTACTTTTCTGCTTGCATGCATTCAACACCTAATCGAATGCATTATTTCTTCTCGTTCGGCATCAGCCATTTTTGCCTTCTAGCCAAACCAAGCCAAGAATGTAACAATGCCTGACTCAATGGCAGTTAGCAAATATAGAGGGTACCACAAGCATACACATACGAGTATCCATATACACATACTTAAAGTGGCGAAACCAAAACCATTTAATTATCGCCGATTGGAGATTGTATGTACTATACGTTACGTATATAATGTATGAATTTGTTGTTGTTAGAATATAATAGAATTGAAAAGTCCTTTATACACGTGCATACAACTATACCCATATGTATCCTTATACCCATCACCGGAACCCATTTCAAATGCATTCGAATAGAAAATTCTCACTATCAGGATTTGAACGAGGTCTTAAATCAACATATATACATATATATATTTTACATGAATACACACATACGTATAGGTGCAATGATTTATTCACATCAGCGAACTTTGAGCAAAAGCAAAAAGCGAGAAAAGGATGCGGAAAGTGCATCGGAAAATTTCCAACGAAACGAATAAATCTGCATACATGGCCTGTCAATAATTTACAATACCAATCCAATGATAGGTTCTTTTGTGGGCTGCTAACGTGGCAACGAATTTTAAATTTAATTTTCAAATCGATAATAATTATATATAAAAACATACAAATGTATAGGTATAAGGACACCTATGTATATAGCGTATATGTATGAATAATGTATTGATGGATCGTTGATTTGAAATAGGTGGTTAATTGGATAAGTGAATGGTTGAATAGTAAATGCATCATCTGTCAATATTTGTATAGAAATTGGTAAATCCTAAACACACATACATCCGTGCATAGTTAATTAGGGTTGTAACCTGTACAAAATCTAGGTCGGCCAAAGTTTTTTTTTACCAGGTGTAAAACCTCAAATCAGCAGTTTTTCCCTAACAGCACGTGTTTCTTTTTTTCAAAGTAATCAAAACCAAATTTATTTAAAGTTCTTATCCTTTAGTTAGTGTGCCCTTAAGCAAGGAATGAATATTGACCAAATATTCAAATTATGGCAGTTTTGGAAAAAAAACGAATCTTTAAAAAGATACCCGCCATGTCTTCATCAAAATTCAAAGACGCATATGACAGCATCTAGAGAAGAACTTTACAGAGCAATGTTTTGGCATCGCTGTCAAAATTGTCGGTTTGTGCAGAATGACTTAGGGAACTCGGATATATCAATTATTTCGACATGATTGGGAAATAAAAGCGTGATTTTAATTGTGCCTTTTCGTTTTTAAGCATTGTGAAGGAAGCGAAGAAGATGAGTCAAAAGGGCAAGACCAAGAACATACTGTCATCAAGAAATGATATTGAACAATGACGTTTTGGATAAAACAAAACCTTGTTTACATTTTACACGTTCAAAAAATGAATTAAAGTTGACGTTCATCCTCAAAGTTCTCATTTATGGCACTGAGCCTTGGATCTTGCAAAATAAAATTGTTAATATGCTTAATCCAAACCCGAACATGATTACGCTTTTCTGTCATGTCTGGAGAAATTTGTGTACCAAATTAATTGGGTTTATTTATAGACGAATCACTCATTAAACTGTTTTAAGAAGACAGTATAATATTCGAAATGCTGCTTGGTGACGATGAACACAGTGTGCTGCCGTGACTCAGGTTTTGCACGCAGGTGGGTGAAGACCTCAGCCTACTTGGCGTGAGAAACTGGAGACAACTAGTAAGAGACCGAGCTGGCTAGAGACGCATGTTAGTTAAGGCCCAGGTCCACCTCGGACTGTAGTGTCACCTTAAGTAAGTAAGTGTGCAAGTTTTGGAAAAAAATATTTGAAGAGGAAAAAGTGAGCTTTTCATATCTTTGATGATAATTCCAACTTTTTTGCTCAGAGCACGGTGGGATTTTATCAATTGTTGTTGGACATAGGGGATGTTAACAGTAGTTATATAATGCGGCGTTAATTTTCCTGTCTTTTGAATATTTTTGTATGGCTCTAGGGCGAGTAGAAGCGGCTGATTGTTTAACACTAATTTTTGGCATTTGCGTATCGTCCTCGTCCAAAGCTCCTGCTATTGATTGACCTTGTACATAATTACCATTAAATAAAACTCTGTTTTCTTTTAAAAAAATTAGCAAAAGTTCTTTCCAAATAAGAAACACCCTATCTTTTATTTAGTTTACAATATTTTCGAACATGTCAATGCTAGGCAAAGCATTAAAATCTTTAAAAAATGTATCAATGCTAAGACGATTTTTGATACTGATCACTTTAAGATTCTAGAATTCCAAGATATGCGTTTTCTTTTGTTTACTTTTCTGTATCAAATAGACCGATTTACTTGTTATGTGTGTTTTGATGTTTAAAAGATTAAAACAATTCGGACGACATTGTTATATGTTAAAATGCAAATGATGTCGAAATGAAGTGGAAACGAACGTTTAAGGTTTTCTTTACAAAACCATAAAAAGTATTAGGTGCAGGTGTCATGTACGATTGGTATTCATGAAACCAAATGAAATTCGTATAATAAAAAGGAAAACTAAAATCCAACTTACTCATGTAAATAAAAGTTGGATTTGGGTCCCTTCAAGTAGAGAATTTAAGAGAAAAAAAGGAAATTCTAATCAAAACTCAATTTCATGCCCAATTTGGTCTATGATTGCAGAGCTAGGATAAAACCATGCTAATGGTCTAAATATACATACATATAGAAAGGTATGTTAGCTACTTAACATCAGGTAGGTATGAATGTACATATTTATTTCCTGCTTAACTAAATTTTAGGGCTCCCAGTTTATAGGAACGAAGGAATAAATACCTATGAGCATACAAAATTCATGTAATCTTCACAACACAACGCATCATCAAAGTTTAAAAAAAAAAGAAAGAATTTTTAAGCTTAATCCTGCTTCCATGGAATTTTATATGGGAAAAATCTTCAACAACTTCAAAATACATAATAATAATAATCCATTTCAACCTATATAGCAAGCAGCTATCACTTAAGGAGATCAAAAAATCCTGCTGGCCCAACATGGGGATCAACTCTATGCAAATATCCTTTTAACAATCAATTTTCCAATAGAAATCCTAGTCAATCTGCCAAAGCACGTATTTATATTATACTCGTACATATACACATCCTATTCTGCTAACATACATTCCATCAGTTTGTTGAAGTAGTTGGATTTTTTTTTTTGATTTTTGCTTAACCACCACCACTACCATCACTACACTACGAGTATTGTCCTTCTCCTTTTTCCCGGTGGAACGTGAAAGTGTCGCTCCTTGACAATTTTATCATTTTCTCTGGCTTGCTATAAAAAAATCACTTTCCTTGAAGCATATTCGTTTATCCTTAAGTTTTGTTGACAAACATCTTAACAAATAAAACTAAGTAGAAAAAAGAAGAACAAGAAAGGACGAAAACGAAAAGATACAAAAAAACGCTAAGAAAATGAAAACGTTTATCTCCGGTCTTTACCCCTTTTCTATTACGGTCACTATTTATATCATAAGAGGGTGACTTTGCGTCCTTTCTTAAATTTCATTGTCGTCGTAACACCGAATGGAAGGACCTTCCATGAATAGTCCTCATCAATACACATTCTTAGTCCTCAATCAAAATGTTAAGTGTAGTCGATATCAATAATGACAATATAGGTGCCCCCTGTCCGTCCATCCTTTTAATAAATCCATTCAATGTTTCTATCTGTATGAAGAGAGGGAGCATGACACTTTAGGAGGGCTCCCACTTCTGATCCAAACGCATACAACGATGTCCCCAGCTTCACACATAATCCACAGCTCACTGGTTTACCAGCATAAATTGTCAAAGTTTACGAGATTTTTGGTTAAAATTTTGCGGTGACTTGCCTTGAACCTGGGGGCACAGTATGACACTGCTTATTGCTTTGTGATGATAGAACATGGAGCACGGAACAGCGAGGAAGTTGGACATTGAAGCTTCAGTATAGTCCTCTGTATAAGGTCTGGAACTATGGTGCCATAGGTATATTATGTGACCAAATGTGTGCAAAGGACTCTTGTTGGGTTGAATTGATAAACGTGCCCCTTATTACTTTCTCTATATTATGTTGTATATATTGTATGTGCTTATACCAAATATAAGCATCATATGAGGGATATTTTTAGGATAAAACATAAACATCATAAGGACTCAATGGACAAGAATGAACTAAACACTGAACCCGCCCGGACAAAATGAACCATAAACATTAAATATATAAAAGACTCAATGGACTAAAATGAAGTGGAACTGGGCAAAATGTACATGTACCTACATTTGGTACACTTCAATTTAGTTGACTAAGGTTCTTTATAAGGGCATAAAATTATGCACTATTGGGTGGGAAATTTTGTTTGTATAGGATTACGCAAATATGCAGGAAGGACTTTCTGTAAAAAATATATAAGGCATAATATTTAAATAATTTCATACAAAACTTTCTGAATAAGTTCGCCTACAAAATATTTTAATTGTTCTTATTTTATATAATATTTTTTAAATACTTAATTAAACATAAATTTTTTGGAGACACTTTTTTTTTATTTTATATTATTTAAAAAAATTATACTTTCACAAACTTTTCAATATTTTTAAAATACAGTTTTCTGATTTTACCGAAAAATAACTTCTTTTTTTTATTTACAAAATTATGTTGTCTAATAGTTTTAAGTTTACGTTAGTACTTTTTTGAATTCTATTGAAATTTCAACAGTGCGAAAAAATAAATATATACAAATATTCCAATTCCTCGAAAGTTTCTAAACTACATTTTTAAGCTTAAAAAGTTATGGCGATACTTACAAGAAGCTTTTTATTTTTTGACTCAACAGCCCCACCTTGTTTCAGAATAGGTCACGAGTTTTCAATTTTTTGAATATTTTCCCACTTTTTTTCGGATTCGTAATAAATGCAAGTGTTATATTTAATAAAACCCTGTATTATAGGGTAGTTTTTATTCAGTCCACAAATATAAGAATGCTTAAAGTAGTGGTTGTATAAAAAAAGAGCTTTAAAAAAGCTTTTTTTGATTTTCTGACCATGAGCTTTTTCTTTGAAATCGGCAAGGGATGTCGTGGTTTAAAAACTGTTCATGTATAATTTTTCAAAGGATGTCACTGGTAACTTTGTATATGAAACCTGGTAGGTAGTTCAGTTACCAATTTTTACACAAGCTAACTAATGAAAGCTCACAAAAGCTAAGAAAGCTAAAAAAGATTTTTAATGTTTAAAGGTTCTTATCAAAGCTACAATATTTGACTTAAACAAAAAACGATTAGGTGTTTGTTCAAAATCATGGTTTATTGGTTTCCTTGTATATGAAAACATATACAAAGTTGGTTTTTCATAGCCACAGAAAAGATTTCTGTTTTCCACCATAAGAATGATGGCGCTAAAGTTAGGTACTTTACAAAACAACATTTTAACACTTCTCAAAGATTTCGTTTTTTTAACATTAAAGTTTTTTTTAACAAAAACTTACTTAAGGTGGCGCTACAGTCCTGTGTGAACTAGGGCCTCACCCAACAAACTTCTCTATTTAGCTCGGTCCCTAGCTAGATATGTCCATGAATTAAAGTTTTTTACAAATATGTATGTACATAATTTAATAAAGAAATTCAGTGAAGTTTTTTTTAGAGTTAGAAAAAATCAATTTATTAACATTTAGAACAAAATTGAAATTTTTTCGTAATGAGTTAAATGTTTGTTTTTTATTTAATCAAAACTTCGTGACTAACAACTTTTAAAAAGTGCTTATTTGTATAATATAAAAATAGACAATTTTATATCTAGACTAAACTATTATCTTTTGAACTTGAATCTGTAGATACCTAAAGTTTAAAATTTCATTTATCACCATAACAAAAAATTTAACGGTACACTTGGGCGTATACGCACTCATTCTTTCTTTATTCAAAACACAATATCTTTCTATCGGTTTTTCTTGTATAACAATAAAATATGACTGATTTCCTTAAAAATCATAATTCAGGAATTATTCTTGACTTGACCTTGTTTTATTTTTTTATTAAATCTACTAAAATAAGCATGTGTAACCCATAAATTTTAATAAATCTGTTACAATATCTTTTCCATTCAAAGGTCAATTATCAAGGTCTGATAGTAAATTTATCGAAAAATGTTTTTATTTTTATTCACAAAAGATTATCTGAATCTATATGTTGTATTAATCTTTCAAAAGTTATAAACTGTTTACCTTTTTTATATGGGTATTCCATTTGGTCGTTTACAAAACTCTCAGCCATATAGCAATTCAAAAAAGGACAACGATGTTGAACTTGGACAGGACATTACCCCAACTAAAACATAGTAAATCAAATTTTATTTATGGTGTCTAAGAGACATTTGTTTTTATTTTGGGTCTTTCAAGATGTATATAAAACTCTTTTATAGGTGTTTAATATTTCAAGATTAATTTCGACTATAAACTGTCACCACAAATAAAAAAAAAATTAAAACAAAATATGACCTACATTATTATCTAACCGGCAATTATAATAAACTGTTTTTTGTTCTTTTTTTTTATTTATTTGTGCCCCAAGAAAAATAAAATATAAGCAATAAGTTATTATACCAATACCTTACCTAATTATGTAATTATTAGTTGACTAACTTGTGATTATTTGTCAATGTCATTCATTATCATTTTTGATTTTATAGAGATTAATATTTTGTTTTAATTTTCTAAATGTCCTTATCATTGTCTTAAGTTCATTAAACATGATTTATAATAATATTTCTTTGGGGCATATTTTAATATGTTTTTGTGTATTAAACTTGAACCTAAAAGTATTAGGAGTTTTTTTCATTTATTTCTGTATTTTTTTTTTTCAAACATTTACTTTAAGAACTACTGTAATTTGTGACTATTTATGAGAAAAACTTAACTGGATTTTAAATTTTCTTTAAAAGTGAAAGTGGTGATTAAATAAAATTATTTACTGTACCAGAATATATAGTTTAATTTTCAAATATTTTTTACCTCCAAACTACTTTTTGAATAAACTAAGGTCATAAGGTAAAAGTCAAAAGCATACAATTGATTTATTATCTTTGAATTTATAAATAATACATATAAGAGAACTTCCAAAATTATAAATCCCATTTTTGAAGTTTTTATATCATATCTTAATATTTTTTTATCCATTCATAATATATAAAGGCATTTTTATTCTATTCAAAACTATTTAATAAAATAGAAAAATGTATTCCAACACCTCCACAGGTGCCTTTTGTGAACCTATGAAAAGTTAAACAAAACAACATTTAAGGATACCTATCCATACATTTCATTTCAACATCAGAAATTTAAAGACCATATATAACCTACATTTGGCTTACCTTCACATGATACCTTCCGTATACCTTCAACATAATAAAGATAATAAAATGTTAATAATAAATTCTGAGTAGACTTCGTATTTTCGACATGGAAAATTTTGAAGGTAGTCCAAAATCCTCTATAAAATGTCTTTTTCAGTTTCAGGAAGAAGCATCCACAACTATGAAGAGGAATCTTTCATTTTATACCTTATCTATACCATTGTCTGTTGTGCACTTGTTCGTATGTATAAGATGAATAGATGAGTGTTCTAACATGGCAATATGAAGGTATAGAAGTTGTTCGGTTTTTACAATTTTATAAGAATTTCTATTCATCTTTTCTTGGCAAATAGCCCACATATTGCATGAGATACACGGAAGCGGCAGCGATGGAATGTACTAAATTTATAAAAAATATATATCATGCCTATGTCATAAGAAACAAATGAACTATTAAATATTTCATAGATAGACATTTCTCTATATACTCTTTTCCAAGTAAAATATGAATATCAAAAAATGTCATCATAAAAAAATCATTTGGATTTAAGTTATTTTAGTATCAATAAAAAAGTGGTTCTTTTTTGGATGCACGTTCATTAATTTTACTCCACTTCATGCATTTTTATAAATAATCATGCATAATTATGCATCCATGCTGATGCATTTGCATGCATCTTCATAGATATTTATGAATCTTTATGCATCTTCACACATACTTATAAATATCATTTTTAAGCATCTTCATCTACACATCTACATATATCTTCATACATCTTCATACATACATCTTTATACATCTTAATACATCTTCATAAACCTTCATACATCTTCATACATCTTCATACATCTTCATACATCTTCATACAACTTCATACATCTTCATACATCTTCATACATCTTTGAACATCTTCATACATCTTCATTCATGTTCAAACATCTTCATACATCTTTGAACATCTTCATGCATTTCCATACATCTTCATACATATTCATAAATCTTGATACATCTTCATACATCTTCATCCATCTTCATGCATCTCTATACATTTCCATACATCTTCATACATCTTCAAACATCCTCATACATCTTAATACATCTGCTACATCTTCTGCATCTTCTACATCTTTTACTTCTTCTTCATTATCCACATCTTCTACATTTTCCACATCTTCTACATATTCATCATACGCTACATCTTCTGCATCTGCATCATCTATCTTTTACATCTTCTATATCTTCTACATCTACTTCCTCTTTTTTATCTTCCACATATTATACATCTTCTACATCCCCTGCATCTTCTACATCTCCTACATCTTCTACATCTTCTACATCTACTACATCTTCTAAATCTTTAAATTTTCTACATCTTCTACATCTTCAACATCTTCAACATCTTCAACATCTTCTACATCTTCTACATCTTCAACATCTTCAACATCTTTAGCATCTTCTTCATCTTCTACATCTTCTACATTTTCTACATCTCCTACATCTTCTAAATCTTCTACATCTTCTACATCTTTTACATCTTCTACATCTTCTACATCTTCTACATCTTCTACATCTTCTACATCTTCTACATCTTCTACATCTTCTTCATTATCCACATCTTCTACATTTTCCACATCTTCTACATATTCTACATATGCTACATCTTCTGCATCATCTATCTTTTACATCTTCTATAATTTTCTACATCTACTTCCTTTTTTTTTATCTTCCAAATATTATACATCTTCTATATCTTTTACATCCCCTGCATCTTCTACATCTCCTACATCTTCTACATCTTCTACATCTACTACATCTTCTATATCTTCTACATGTTCTACATCTTCTACATTTTCTACATCTTCAACATTTTCTTCATCTTCTACATTTTCTACATCTCTTACATCTTCTACATCTTCTACGTCTTCATACATTTCCATTCTTCTTCCTACATCTTCATACGCAGTTTACATGCATATTAATGCATCTTCATACATTTTAACATATTTTCAAGCATTTTATTGCATCTTTAGACATAAACTGAAAAGTAATGACTTTGCTATCATAAGTTGATAACCCTGCTTAGTCAGTTAGTTTTTTGGGCCGGAGTAAAATTTTGAAATGATATTTTATTTTTTAAACTTGAAAGCTGAAACAAAAAATAGTTGTGTCGAATAAATTACGATGTAATAATTTGTTCATTATACAAAATTAAAAAATATTTTCTGTAACTCTTTTCGGGAGATTTTGAAAAATCGTGGTCATAACATGGTTGCCAAATTGCGTTTGTATTTATTTTTGATGTCTTGTTTTCCTTTATATTGCCTTAAGCATAGTTCCGTGACGAGACAGGCAATTTTGTAAAATATATTTTTTTAACCATGCTCTTCTCAGACTCAGGATACCTAAGTTTTAATGTAACATAATTTGGACAGAACTATATCTTCCTTAATATTTGCCACAATAAAACAGGTATTAATGTTTCAGTTCCATGAAGTGTTGTGTGATGAGCAATCGTCAGCCAGAGTTCGTGACATGACATACAATGAGTGTATGTCGAATGTATTGTACTTTGTACAATATATTCTGTGTACTGTGTATATGGCACATGATGTATCATTTCTCGAGAACCTACTTAAACTTCTTACGAGAAGATTTTTTAGAATTATTATATGTTCCTTCCTATATTTTGAAAAAAAAAAAAATAAGAAATAAATAAAGGGCCATAATAAAATGTAATTTACAACCCACAAAAGTTATTACACCTTAAATCTTTTGTTTTCAAGAAAAGTAGCTATTTCCCGTTTCGCTATATAATACAAGTACAAGGATACTCGTACGTATACCTATCCCAAGTTAAACAACCTTACAGCTATACACTAGTATAAGGACGACTTTTGATTTTTGTTTGTGTATAATCCCTCTTTCGAGGCAAGGACCCAGGCAAAACAAAGCAGAATAGGTATAAAGTCTTAGACTTAGGTGTAATGGCTTCTGGAGTATATTTCTTTTTGGTGAAGAAATCGGTGTTGGTGGTGATGGTGACCATCATCCTACACAATTGACCAAATGAGTAAATAACAACATAGACCCACGACTCGTATGGACTTGGACTTAAGAATACGGTAAGGTTACCCAAGTGACTGTATCCACACCATTCCTTATATACAAACCTACCTTACTTTATTCCTAAAGCCCTCTTACCAGTATATTATAAAAGGTGTGTGATGTTATGAATAGGTATGTCTGCACTTACCTAGAAACATAGTCAGTGGGTGGGTAATTTACTGCGTGATATACGAACCGAGAAAAGGTGTCGTGACATGGCATAAAGATTAAATTAGATTTTTCTTCTTTTTTTCCTATTTAAGGTTTGGTCCTACCTCTACTATTGTACTGTGCGTATAGTCACCTCTGATAAAATCCCAAACCCAAAAAAAAATGAAGAAAAAACTCACCCTCTTATTTTGGTTTTGAAGATAAACCAAAAATATATTTCACCATTCATTACACACTGACTTTTAATTGGCTATTAGGATTTATTGAACGTGAAGTTACTCCCTTTCCCTAGAATTAAAAGAAGACAAAAAAGACAACACAATTTGCTGATAATGTGAGGTTCATTAATAATAATTTTTCATATTTAAAACGATTCGAAATTGCTTCTTTTTAATATGTTTTTTTTGTCTATAAGAAAATCTATGTGAAATTAAAACAGTGAGGGGAAGGTGATGATAGAAAAGAAAGATAAAATGTAGATTTTCGTAATTTCGTACCGTGTCGTTCGTCAATCTTTATGAAGTGTTTTATCTGATGTGAACTTTATTTCATGACATCTATTAAATCTTCACTTAAAAAATATTGATGTATCGCTTTTGAAATTAATTTGGAAATTGAATTTTTCATAATTTTTCCGTTTTGTTTGCGATAAAAATATCAAATAAATTATGATTTGAACACAAATCCAACTCATAATCTTTTTTTTTTACTTAACAGAAAGATAACTGAAAATCGATCATATTACATAATACATATCTTTAAAATGTAATTTTTCAATTATAACAAAAACTGAAAACTAGAACTGCTTTTGATAAAACGTTTGAATAGAAAGTTATTTGTCTACTTCAAATTGTATTAATTAATTAAACATTCACACAACTTGAGGTTCACTCATTTTTAAATTTTATTTAAATTTTTTGAAACAGAAATGTTTTTCGTTTTTTTAAACCAATACATTCTTTAAAATTAAGAAACATTGTTTACAACAAATAATTACATAGATAAAATTAAAAAATTAAAGTTATGAAAATTAAGAATATTTTAAAAAATCAAAACGGAATACAATAATTTCTCATTTTTTAAAATCTAACTAGATTTCTTTTTGGAGTTGAGCTGACTAATGAAAATATTTGACAAAAATCTTTGCAACTAAGCCCGTGCTATAAGACACACTATTCTTATTTTTGTTGGACTATTGTACAATTTTTGTCATCACTAAAATAGCTTTAGAAAATTTAAAACATTTTAAAAATTATGTTCTAATTATTGGAAACTTCTTTAAGAAAATAGTCTTTTGATTCTTTAGGTTTTCTATAGAATTATAAAATTTTGTATTAATTTTTGTAACATTGCACAAAATGGTTTAATCATGAATGTCAAAAAACTAGAGATAAAGCATTTAGGAAGCTAAATTTGTTTCGAAAATTTAATTCGAATATAGTCAAGAAGATGTACATGAAAGCAAACAAACATTTGAACTGTTTGAATTCAAAGAAATATTACTTTGAACAGTTATGGCACGAGGTTTCGAATTCAAGCAATGCAAAATGTTTTTGGAAAGCTAAAAGAGGAATAAGTAGCAGGCAATATCCTTAAAAACTACATCTGCAAACTTCTTAACCCTAACAATGGTTCCATAATCCAATTTGTCAGTCCTTAAGTTGTAAAGATTCACAACATGGTTCAATAATGAGAAAATCCTAAGTGACGTTCAGGCTGGTTTAAGACAAAATCTTTCAACATTTGACCAAATTTTCAATCTTATGAATATTGCACAGTAGTTTTTGGATAAACATAGGAAACTATATAATTTGTATGTAGACTTCAAAGCCCCTTGTAATTTTATCAAATGAAGGTCATTATTTTATAAAATTTCATTGATGAGCATGTCAGCGAAAATGCTTAATGTTCTTAAGCTCTTGTAATTGGACACAAAATCAGCGGTATGGAATGGCAAGCACCTGGCAGAATGGTTTGTAACATCAATGGGAGTAAAACAGGGGTGTATGCTAAGTGCTCTCTTGTTTATCCTGTTTCCTACATGAAGTACTTTGCGGTGGAGTTTTGTCGGCCGGAAGGAGGACTAGGGTACTCATGTATGCTGATGATATAGTCTTGTAATCGCATAGCCTCCAAGTACTAAGTCACATGATTTTGAACCCTGAAAAATATCATGAGATTTGGAATTTTACAGTGCATTTGAGCCATCTTTGCAACAAGCTTCAATAAGCAAAAACAGCACTTTATAGCACATGGAAGACCTGTATGAGTGCAAATGAACTCAGTTATAGGGCGAAGTATTAACTGTTCGATCCAGTTTCAAAATCAGTTTTATGCCGCTCAAGTTTGCGGATATTAGCAAAATGAAGAAGTTTAAAAACTGTTTAGATTTTTTTCTGAAACGAGTGTTTAAACTTCCATTTAATTCTCCACTTTTCTACTTTGAAGCGTCTCTTCGATTGTGTTATTAGGATTGCATCCCAACCGTTTATCAAAACTTTTTGTAACACATGCAATCTCTTCAAAATCTTTGTTCTATAAAAAGTGAGACCATATAGCAAGTAGATATAATCTACAACTTAATGTTTCGGGTAACAATATGGAAGATTGATAGAGTTTGGCACCAAGCTCTCTTATCGAAATGCGTGTTTTTGGTATTAACTGATCACTTATTCATTAAATTAGATATACTGTTTCTAGATTCACATCCTTGTCCAGCGTAATTCAATCAATTCCGATTTTGACTGCATTGTGTTAGGTTAAATTTAACGCTTCGAAAACTCCATGCTGTGTTCTGTCAGTAAAGCATCCAATGCTACTATGAGTGACACTGGCCACAACTTTCAGTACTCGGAATGAGTACCACAGATCACCTCTTATGGTATGATCACACATTCCTATGATGCAAGAAATTGTTCACCCAGTCTTATCTGGCTGTAATTTACAAAGCCTTTATTTGTTCACCAGTTAAATAAAACTCGCATTTTTAAAGAGGTACCTCTAAAACAAGTTGTGAAAATAATAACATGTCTCCCTTCGAAAAATTCAATATGGGCATTAGCTTATGCTATGTATGCTTTTAAGTGAAATTTCAAAGAATTCATATAATCTAAAAAGTGATAAAGCAATTATTTAAACTTTTTGTTGTTAAAATTTCTGTTGATTTAACTAAAAATAAAAAAAAAAAAAATCAATTTTATTGAAATAAAACAAAACGGAACTCTTTAAAAAACATTAATACTTATACATACTCGTACATCCTCCTTTTTCCAACTCCTCAACAAATTCAATCCAATCTAATGAGACACAAACAAAACGATACAACAAATTCTATCTCTCTAGCTAAAGGTTTTCTTCATTTATCTTAATGGTCGACAATTTATTTCCTTGATGTACCTACCAAACCAACCTACCTATATCAACCACTCAACCTCAAATTCACACGGTCGTTTAAGTAAAGCAGACAAAGTAAAGTAAGTGTGATGTAAGGTATATAAATATACCAGAAAGTAGAAAAGACCTACATTTATATAAATCAGCATCGTATAAGGTAGGTTTAGGTATAGTCAAGCTTTCAAGCAGCCTCATCAACACTTTTCCATTTATTCAACATTGTTACTTCTGTATATACAAAAAAAAAAACAATAAAATAAATAATAGAAAATCAAAAATGTTCTCTGTCCGAGTTTTATAGAGGGGTCAGCATTTTGAAACATGTCCAAAATGACATTTTCAAAAACAACTGGCAACATGGTCTACTCTATAGTACCTATGCCTTTATATCTATCGCTATCAACATAAACCTATACAATACATTCCTAGATTTATTCGACTGTGACAGAGCTGTTTTAATTCATTTCAACATATTTTCTAATACCACATTCATACCTACACATACATACATATATATATATCAGTAGATTTTGATTGTGCACAAAAATGTAGAAATTTTCCAAAACTTTGTGTTGGGTATGAATGTAGGTAGAAATATATAAGGATACATGTGTTTTTGTTGAAAAATCGTTTCGTGTTTCATTTTCAAATGATTAATTGGATTCAATTTTATTTGAACTTTCTCAACTCTGAGGGTTGTTGCAAGCAATTTATGGATTTTTTTTTTTTATGTTTGTATTTATTTCATTTTTGTATCTAGGTATTATTTTTCGTTTAAACTGCTTTATAAAAATAATTCAAATTTAGAACAGTTGGTATTTGAATGTTCTTTATATTTTGACTTATTATTATAAGCTTAGTAAAATTCTAATAAATATTTAATAAAAATACACTCAGAGAAAGCTTAGAAAAAAATCCTTAAACAACTCAAGTGTTTTTAGAACATTTTAACCCACGTATATGCCAAATTACATGTTAAAACTTCCAGGAGTCTCCAAGCTTTGGTTGACCTAATTTACGAAGAATTGACTTAATTTACGAAGAATTGGATTGTTTCTTTTAAGTTAATGAAATATATAAAAACAATTCTAGGTCTTAATGAAACTGTTTGCTTAATGGTTAAAAAAAATTGAAATACTCTCCTTTTGCTCTAAAATGAAATCCAATTAACTTCTCTTCCTAAATGTCTTGAGTAAATTGAAAAAATCACAATTTCCGATGCCTTTTTAACTTCCCATAGGAAGTTATTGTAATGGGTCCGATTTGTCAAATTAAAAAATTTGACTTTTCTCGACGTTTTAAGGCCCCTAGAGTCGAAATAAAAGATTTTTAGGAAGATGTCGTTGTCACGTCCGTATGTTCGCGACCAGAACAGATATTGACTTCAAATAAATTTTGTTATACAGATAATAATGAACAAAGATGCAGAAAGGACTATCAAGAAAATTTCGTGGGTTGATTAAAGCAGCTTAAAAAAAAGGTGAACATTTTGGCTATCCCTAAGTATCTCACGAACCAATAACGTAAGAGACTTGAATTAAATTGTATATTATATATTGTACCGTGATACCAAACATATATATTTTGGCAAAAAAATCCAATTAACGGTTGTTTTTATAAATCAAAAAACTGAAAAAAAAAATTGTCACTTTGAAAAATTTACGAATAAACAATGGTCTTATCCGCAATTTTGTGCAACGAAGAATAACGTTTTCAACATCTGGTAAAAGTTTGAGAACAATCGAATTGACTTTTTTTTATAAAAATTAAACCTTAAAAAAACATTTTTTCAAAGTTGGTAAAAAATGAATCCTCACTTAAATATCTTTTTGAAAATTTGAGATTTATGGCTTCCAACTTATTTTATCTTATAATAAATATTGTTTCAACATTCATGTAAAATTTTGAGAAAAATCTTAGTGACAGTTTTTTTTTACAAAAAATAACAACATAAAAGTTCGTAAAAATTGATTTTCGACTCATATAACTTTTCAAATATTTGAGACATATGTAGGCCTTACACTAATTTTAGTTCTTAAAAAGTATTGACTTCAAATTCATTTCATTCATCCAATTCGTATTTGTTTTAAGAAATGGTACTAAAATTTGTAAAAATTGGTTTTCGACTAGAAGTCGTGATAACTAAAAATAGATTTTGAAATCAAACTCTTTTATCATAGGCAACATATTGTTAGTGATTTTATTTTTTTTTTAAATAATTTAACTCAAATCAAATCAAATGGGGTGGCGCAACAGTCCGTTGTAAACCAGGGCCTAGTGACTTACGACTCTCAACCATTCCTGTGTGCGAGTACTGTTGTCAGGAATATAAAGGACCTACAATTTAAGGCCGAATCCGAACGGCTAGTTTGAGAAAGCACTTTTTCGTGACAAGAATTACTCTTGAAGGATTTGGCAATTCCTCGCAAGAGGCAGTACCCGCGAACATTTTTTTTTTAATTAAGGTGGCACAGGCAGGGATTGAACCCAAGACCCCTTGCATGACAGTCCAACGCACTAACCATCATGCCACGGGTACTACAAAATAATTTAACTGATAACTTTGTTAACAAAACATAAAAACCTAAAAACTTTTTAAGGAAGACAAATCGACAGACAGGATAGGAAGTTATAAGTGTGGGTGGCATCCCAACCTCTTTTTAATTTTCAAATTCCGTTGATTTCATTTAATCTTATCGTCTTTCAGTTCAGATAGTATTCAATCAAAATTTTGTATGTTTTTATCTCAAAGTTAGGTTAAAGAGACTTTAAGATACCTGCCATACAAAAAACTAGTTTAAAAATTCGGAAACACTGGTTCAAGGATTGAGTTGACTTATACCTGGATTTAGGTTAATTTGGTACAAATTTTTCATTCAGTGTCCATTGGAAAAATAAAGAAATTCAGTATTTTAAACAATGCAATTTCATTTTAAGTTTCTGAGACAATTGTTTCAAAATTGATAACCGTCGCAAAATTAAAAATTTCATAACTAAGGCAGTTTTGTATCCTCTTTTTTGTGTATTGCGAATTTTAGTTGTTAAAATATTTAAAAGCATTTTCAAACTTCTTGAAATGAATTCCCCTCATAAATATGTTAAGACAATCGACATAAACAAGTATTGGCAGTTATGTTAATTCGGGCGTTTTTTTCTAATATCACTTTAAAAATTATTGAAAACAAAACATTTGTTCTTCGAAATTTTAATATTATTTTTACTGTAAAATTTGTATTCATGTTACAGGAAATTAAATGAAATTAAAAATCGATTGATTAAAATAACTATTTTAATATAAATACATCGGTATAGGTGTATTTGCTTTTTTTTATGTTCACGAACTGTCACTTGTTTTTAAATAAAAGGCATAAGCAATTTACAAGTTAGCAAAATGAAAAAAAAAACGTTGAAAATTTGGTACTAGTAAATTGTTAAACCAAGATTTTGCGTCACTGAAAGATATTAAAATATCAAAATTAAAAGATATTAATAAAAATATTTGTATTAAAAGAATCAATTTTGAAGTAAGCATATGTTTTTCAGTTTTCTGAAGTATTATTTTTTGGTTTGATTTTTATTCTTCCCTCTCCTTTTCTTTCATTTTAAGTTTGCATCAATATTCAACATTTTATCAGTTCTTAGTTGTTTTTTTTTTGTTTTTCGTGTCTAGTAAAAAAAAGTATAAGTTTTTTTATAGAATGCAAAAAATGAGAAGGGTTGAAAATGATATGCGATAGAACAATAAAAGGAACTGTCGAATTTCCAGTTGCATGTTTTCCTTAAAAAAATTCAACCATAAAAATACAAATATGGTCATCAGCTTGGCAAATACTGAAAAGACATTTTTTCAAAAGATAACTTAATATTACTAACAATATTTATACGTCAAATAAGTGCACTGACTTTTTCCTTAATTCTTTGGCCTAACGTTCCTCACATTAAATAAATACACATGTAACCTCTTCCTTCTTTTGATTATTTTGTACAATGTATGTTTCTATTTGCAATTACCTAAAGTCAAGAAGCCATGACTTACCCCAATCCGTCGCACAATACAAAGTTACTATAAATATAGGATTGCCTTCAGGGTATATCCTTTAATTCGGAGAATCTTTATCTTCGAGTAGACTAATAAAATAGTTTGTCAAAAAACAAACAAATCGGATTAAAATACGAGCTAAATATTGTATCTTTATATGCATTCCCTCCACAACCACCCCATTCCAAATCCATTACTTCTATATCAATAATACCCAGTGGTTTAGAAAATCAATTCAAAAGGAATTATATATAATAGTCTAAGTGGTTAATTATTATGCAATTTGAATATATAGCATAGCAATTGGAATGGGAATGGAAATAATGCCCTTGAGCCAAATGTTAACGCTTATAATAATTATTCCAATAACTAATGAAACTTTGCGCAATCTTACGCTTCAAGCAACTCACTTCTATAATCGGTTTAATTAATTCGCGTATAAATTAGGGCGATATAATTGCGTCGTCATCGTCATGTTCCCCCCTTAAATTAGCAAATATACCTAAGTATACCTTACCTATGCTATATTTCATGCTTGAAGTGAATTTTTCCTCTCGAGTAGAAACATCACCATCAACACATCCGCTACTCTTATTTTTTTCTTATTACCTGACGAAAAAAATTATTTTACTTTTGATTTTAAATTTCACGCAGAATAACAAAAAAAAATTAAAAAAAAAACTGAAAATAAATAAAATTAAAAAAGGGCCAGATATTTTAAGGGCTGAGTCAACCAATCAGTTTTTTTCGTTTTTGTTTTCTTTTTTTTTAATTTCACAGAAAAGTTTGAATGCGAGTAGGTGAACTTTTAAGTAGGTAGGTGGAACCTATACTGTACGTACAAAGTGAAAAAGTCGAGGGAAATAGGAAAATTCATTAAAAAATGCATATGGAACGCACTTATTGCGTTCCTAGAGCCTAAAGGGTAAATAAACTTAAGTTACTTTACCATCTGGATGCAGTTTTTTAGTCGCAGATGCAGATGGAGATGCATATGACTCATGTGGAATAATGTTGAATGAGCTTTCCTTTTGAGTGGCAATAAAAATTACAGTGGCTTTCGACCATATGACCACACAGATATGGTTGGTAAAAAGCTATGGGTTTAATGATGGAGGAAAGAATTCTTCAGGGCAGGAGAATATTTTTTTTTAATCTTATCAAAAGAAGAAAATGCACATGTTTTTCATTAAAAACAATTGTCTCAAAAAGAACACATTTGCATTATAATTGTTATTAATATAAAAGAAAAAAGAAGTATTACAGGAGATAGTTTAGAGTTAAAAAAATGGATTGAAGTTCAATAAATAACTTTCTATTCTTGGAAAATAAGTTGAAAGCATACGTCAATCAGACTTCATGAAGATATGACATCCTTAAATTGGAATATAGCAAACTAATTCGGCCGAGGTTTTATACTTCTTACGCATAGAAATTATATGGCAAGGTTTGCATATGTAAAAGCTTTCGAACTCCAAAATTTCATGAAATATGTCTGCGTATGCTCGGCCCTTCAACCTTAAATTTTTTATCGATTGAGTTTAAATTTAAAAATTAAGGCTTTCCGCATCAGATTTACGCCAGGCATTTTTTTGAAATCGAACAAACTGAAAAAAAAGACCGTTTACAAATTCTTTGGTGAGAATTCGATGTTTTCAAAAACGGACCTAAAAGTTCTCTTAATTTCTTTTCTTAACTTGAATGGTTTTTGAATTTGGTAATAGGGCTGATAAAAATATTGTCACTAAATTTCTCGTTCTAAATGTTATTCTAAACTCGAATCTCGAAAGTGCCTTTTTCTGGAACCAAAAATATAACCTGAACATTTCCATCACATCAATCTTGTATCCCTTTTAAACAAGATTTTTAGAACCTTTTAAGAATTTTCTACGAGTACGATTCTAAGTTGAAACCAAACCAGGAACAAGACAAGTGCATGAGGAAGTGACCAAGACTAGCTTGTATTTGTATCCCAAAATGGCTAGCAAAATGAAAATATTCGATTTTACAAAGTTTGCAATTTAAAACCCCAACTCGACATTATTAAGATTTTGTTTTTGAATGTCAGGGTTAAATGCAAAATTATGTTATGCTCCGCAATATTTTCTATGATATTTTCCAGAGATGTATTGGAAACCTTTTGAAATATGATACGAATTTATCGTTTATTGGCAAAATGTTTGTATCAAAATATAATTTAAATGTCCCCATTCATTCATATACCCGTACAATTGTATAAACCATATAATAATTGCGCAAAAGATGTGTTTCGGTTTTCATTATATCCATCATAATGTTTCTCTGAGCTCTGAAGCAGATAGAATGCAAACTATTTCATTTTGCTTACAAAACAAAGTAATCCTTTATTTCGGTATGTCATTTACATGCATAAGCATACCTATGAGTACCCTAAAGCAGAGGCTTCTCCACTTCACTGCACAGCACCAGTTCAACACATTACATATTTCAAAATACCAATCGCTATCCTTTAGAAAATTTAACCACAATTTCTGGCTTTTCCAGAGAAAAAGAGTGAGACAGAGATAGAAAGAGAGCTGCATCATCAGCCAAAAATTATTACATTCGATATATAAAGAGCCCTAAAGACGATCCTTTCACCCACATGCATTGCAAATACCCTAACTCACATACAAACATACATTTGTATGCATCACAATGCTGTAAGGTATCCTTAAATGGAATTGTGTCAGAATTCTGGAAAATGTCACAAATCTGCACAATCAAGCTAAAATTCAGAAGCAATTGTACGAGAGTACTCCGTACATGCCGGTTTATATATATTTTCATAAGGTTATTTGTAGGCATGATGGTGGGAATTTTTGAAGCGTGGGAGGAAAGATGAGCTTATCGGCTTTTGAAAATTTAAGTAGGTAAACCGACTATACATCATCATACATTTTGTGGTGAAGGCGGTGTGGTGCCGTTTGAAGTATAAATAATATGGAGTGGGATGACAAATTATTACAAGCAAAATCTTATGGCTGATGTATATGTATGTACCAATACTGGAGGAACTATTATTTTAAGGTTTGAAAATAAATTTGGTGGAGGTGAAGTGAACTGTGAATTACTGTATTCAAGAATATCTATGGATGAATTGGATAAAAACAAAATCTAATAAATGCAATCATTTCATCAGAAAACCAAGTTAAGGGCAGTGAATTTTAAAATTATTGAAATATATAGTTGCATTCCTCCCCCTAAGCAATAATTGAAACCTTAAAAATTGTGCTTTTGCACTCATAAGTTCTTCTCTTAATATAATTTTAAATGTACTGACATTTTTATGAGCTTTATCCTGCTCAATATTTCACTATCATTTAACTTTGAAGGCATTTAAAACAAATGTTCATTGGCTTATCTTTTTAAAAAACATCCCACTTTCTATTGGATCGCTTGTCATGATAAAAGTTTGTTTATAACTTCTGTCACTTTTGAAAGTTCCAGTTTTGGACTGAAAGATAAAACTTAAATTAAAATGATACGCACATGAATTAACTGAAAAAATATTGACAATTTCGCAATCAAAATTTGTAATTTTACAATGAAAAGTCTCCTGACCCTATTATTTGTCTATAAGATAGAATATTTTTAGACTTTTTTCTTTAACTTGAGTTGAAATGTTGGCCCTAGTTTCGTCCCCAAAATTCAGGTTCTCTGAGGTTCAAAGACATAGGATCACTTCCTGTTATAATGTTGCTTCTCACTTGAACCTCATATTGGCAGTTATCGGACAAAATACGATGTTAAGGGTCAAATGAGAAGGACAGTAAAAAGCCCCAATTTAACCTTTTTTTTATCTCTCCCTTTGATGCTGGTTTATTAGATTCTCTTTTGCTCTCTTTTTATTTTATTTTCTCTTTCTTTCTCTCTTTCCTACTTGCTTTAGCTGTTTCTCTCTCACTTTCTTTCATTTCATTTTTATTCATTAAATAAAGAAGTTTTTAAACTTTATTGATTAATTTAAAAGTTATACAAACAATACAAATATTGGTTCTTAATCTAAATTTCCGAGTCATCTTATACTTCGTCGAAATTGCCTTCTCGTCTCGTCGTCATTGTCTTCATCGTTGTCATCATATTCGTTGTTGTCACTTTTGTTATCGATGGCAATCTTCTGTCTTTTGCCGCAGATAGACCACTAGGTATAGGCTTAATAAGTATGAAAAAAGGACGATATCTATTATCTATGTTGATAAATCTTCATTTAGGAGGATATGAGGTTCACAAAATATGCGTAGAAAAATGGAAAGAAGCCTAAGGATTCATGAAGGATGAAATGAGGACGATAACGATATGAGGTTGAAATTTCTGTATGAAGGATCAAATGAAGAGAAAAGATCCTTTTAAAGATCAAAATAGGGCCAAAATTCCGACTCGGAATGAATATTGAACTTATAAGCAAAATTTTTAATAGAAGCGATATGATACACCACTCCCAAAAAAATGTGCATATCGATTTCATGGTAATTAAAATCTATCTCAGAATTTTGGAAACTGGATTCGATGTTATTTTCAAAAATTGTTTTATTAACGTTATCACTTAAAAAATGAAATACAAAGACATATTTTTGTCAGCTAAAAAGCGCTCTTTCAAATTTCTGTATTCTTTAAAAAACAAATAATCAGATAAAATATATTGCAATGCATTTAGAGCTAGTGACTGTTTCTTGTGTATTTTTATCAACCAAGATTTAATTGGAAATATTGTTTATCCCACCATGACCTACCGCTTGGGAAATCTGTCAATGATAATCTTATCTGGCTTCAAATGCTTAATGGAAAGCGATCTATTTAAAGCCGCTTGGGTTAACAAAATTAAAAAATAAATACAAAATTATATTAAAAAAAAAGTATACGGCACAGTGAATTTTTTCTCTATTTTGAGTTACAAAAGTTAACCGAATTATTATCACTTGAGTTGGATGTATTAAAAATCGTTTACAAAACTCAATGCCTTGTAGTTTCTGCTCGTTCTTAGTGACAAATTTACAAACAAAGAATTTTAATGTAGTTAAGTTAAATTTAATTAATTCAATTTCGGATGAGAAGTGAAAGTTTAAAATTTTAATAATTTGAAACATAAATGAAAAAGTCAATTTTAATGGTGATTTAAAACATAAAAAGTAATAAATTTAATGATTTAAAACATAAAATGTATTGTATAGCATACGTGTTATTTTAGAAACTATTACGGTACGTTTGAGCATGTTTACAAAATTTGTACAATTTACCCCAACCCCGAGCACCATTTAATATTTCGTGAAGACTATTGATGGACAAAAAACTTTTTTGGAAATACAATCGGCGCAATTAAGGTTGATTATTTCCACACTTGCTTTAAAAACTGTACCTACTTATTAAATCGGCTGAGTTTTTAACATTAAAATAGCTTTCTTCCGTATGTATTTGGTGATTTCGTTTACTATAAATATTTCTAAAAGAAGACGATGATGCACTGGTCAAGTGTTGATTAAATATTGCGTAATCTATTTTTAAGATGATAGTCGCAGAAACATCATGCCACTCATGCAGATTTCGTTCAGTTATTGAAAACGCGATGTCATGAGATAGGGCCAGCTGCTTCCATTCCCTGAAAGGTAATGCATTTGTTTGCAATAGTTTAACCAATTGCAATTTATGAAGACTGGTATCACTTCTTCTTATCACTCTCGTATAATATTCTGAAGTAGCCTTAAGGTTTCTTATATAGATTGCTGGTAATCCTGTTTTGACATGAATCGCGAAGGTCAGCAAACGAAAAATGCGTTTAAGAAAATGAGTTTGTACCAATCCAAACATTTTAAACGGAGTAACCCCAAATACTTGTATCCCATAGCACATACAGATGTTGACTGTAGTATTAAAAACCTTGAATTTTTACGAATGGTCAATTTCGGGATTTGCAATAAAAGTCGGCCATATTAAAGTAAATTCTAACTTAGATTCACTGCTTTTTCCCTTCGCGTGCATGGAAAAGTTTAAGCTATAGCGTTATCACGTACACATTCATTCCGTTCGCTACCAAGTCTCCAGGTCTCTTCAGGAGCTCTTCTACACTGTCGGTTTTCAAATATCATTGCTTTTGTTTTTTTAAAGTTAATTTTTAGATCCCATGTTTGACAGTAACGACTGCAATTTATCAACTTTAAATTGCAGTGAAAAGGGATTGTCGGCTAGTAATATCAAATCGTCAGCATAGAGTAAAACTTTGATGAGAGTTCCCGAAAAGATTACGCCACCCGGTAGAATATCAGGAATACCATCAATGAACAGCGCGAATATGAGAGGGCTCAAAAGCACTCTGACAGTTTAGATTTATCCCATAGAGGTGCGTTTAAAGATTTCAGAAATTGAAAATACTCGTACAGCATCAAAAATGTTCGTGATACTCCCATATTTGAGAGCTTATACAGCAAAACCTGTCTGTTTACTGTGTCGAATACATCTTTGAAATCAACGAAACAGACATAAAGTTTTTTGTTTTTTCAATCTGATTTCCAGTTAAGGAAGTCAATGCAAATATGTGATCCATAGTAGTGAACCCAGAGCGGAAGCCAGCTTGAAATATGCTGAGAAGATTAGTTCTTTCAGTCCAGCTAGATAATCTTTCATAAAGAATTCTATCAAATATCTTTCTAAGCGAGTTGAGAATGGATATTCCCCTGTAGTTCTCAGGAGGATTAGGATCTAGTAAAATTTGAATGTAAGTCCAGAATGTAAGCCTTTAAGCTATTGTTCGAATTATTGAAAAACTCTACTGGTATTCCGTTGCTTCCAGGTGCTTTGTTGTTTTTCATTTTCGTGAGAATTATTTCCAATTCACTTAACGATATTCAACGGTCCAGGTCGGAAGCACACGTGTTCTGTAACGCAAAGCTGAGAGTATGAAGATTCTCTTCAGACGACAACAGAGATTTAAAATGAGCTATTAGAATCTGAGCTTCGAGAGTTATATTCATACTTTGCAGCCACCCGCTGACTTCACGATCGTTTTGGACAATTTCTTTGATTTTTACTAAGCTGTGGCTGATGGGCAAGATTTTTGTAGAAGCTTATTTTCTTATTAGCGCAAAGCTGTTTTAAATCTTTGTTAGCTCTTAGGTACATATTATTATAATACTCGGAATTTGTTGCCCTAAAGAGCTTTATATATTTAAATGAGAGTTAGCGTAATTTATTGCAATCGCTATCAAACCATTTGTGTTTATGAATAAATTGAACAAAATTATTTTAAAAAGTTTCTTTTTCCTCTTTAGGTATTAGTGTCCTGTTTACAAAAATGTGGGCCAAGATATTTTTTTGTCTGCCGATTTTCTACCAAAATGATGAGTAATAATAGAAAATTATAAACTTAATATATGACATCCAACACTAATTTATCCTAAGAATTGTTTTCGAATTATTTTCAAAAACTTTAATTAAGAGAATGAAACAATGATTTTTTTAAATTACTTTAATAGGAACGCTTACAATTAATCAGTCTATGGAATATTTTCTAAATTAAAAACAAATACATTGTTCCATAAAAATGAGTAAAATACTCAGAATTATACCAATCTAAATGTTTTACTTGATATCTGTAAGGCATACCACATTTATGAGGTAAGATATTTAATTAATACTTACACCGAAAAAAAGTTTAAAGTTTTTTGAAAGTCTGTCTCATTCAATAAACCTTCTTTTCATGGTCAGAAAGTCTCCTTCCACGTGAGTTCGTGACTTAAGTCCCAAAAAACACTTGCTTATATAGGTAAATCAGATAAGTTAAAACTTAACTTTAATATCATGAATCAAAGAACAAAAAAGGTGTTAAATTTAAATTAATTTCGTTAAGGTATTCAAAATAAGATTTAAAAAAAAAAATACGATGGTTTATACTTTATAGTTCATAAAATATATAAATCACCTTATACAAAATGCCAGAAGCAACAGAAATTGCTATCGTGTTCACATCCAATTAAATTCATAATATGGTTTGCAGCTTTACCTATACATAACTCCATCATGGTAAAATCTTCTCGAAACAGTGCTATATTTTCAAGATTCCTGTTAACGTACCTATCCTTGGTATACCTATAGCTTTATATGTAGTTATAAAAACATATTTGAATTAACAACTTCTTGAGTTTAACCGTTGACACAATTTTACCATCACCTCTAACTTAAAATGATAAAAACCATCGTCCTTGCCATCGTTAAAGCAGTAATTTGATTTTTGACATATGTATATTCGTTCAAACTTATATATCTACATAGTCTTACATAGAAAGACATCAGGAGGATATATCTGGAATACATACATATATCTATAAAAATTTATTCACGTTCCTGGTGTATACTAAACGAATGACCAACCACGGAGCAGTTTTAAGCAAACAATTACGAGCTGTGAAATTTAATTAAAATTATTTGAACAGAAATCACTGTTGCAAAGATTTTCACCAGAACTACTACAGAACAGGTACCCTAAGTGGAAGGCTATACAAGCAGGAAGTGCAGGGAGTTGGGGGAAGGGGGTAATAGGTGCGAGGATATGGACAGTAAAACCAAAAGCAGAAAGAGGTTTTCATTTAACAGCGCAAAAAGGATTTTCAAAATATATTTTTTGATTTGCATATTGAAAGCTGATGGTGCAGGATATTCGCTGTATAGCCTCATGGTGGACCGTCACAGTTCCAAGTTGACCACACACCTACATACATATATTCTGAGAGCATTGATTTTCTGTTAAACTAAGAGTTTTTTTTGTTTTAATATCATAATAGTAAAGCTCTTTACGTTTGTTGGAAAATTCATTAAGAGATTAAAACGGTAACAGAATTTCTAGATGTTAATATTGGTAAGCTGCCAATTTGAATAAAATTCAATGTAGTTATGAGGTCGAGTTGAATGGTTTCTAGGTCAAATATCTAAACGCAACGTTAAGCTTGGAAATAATATGTATAGGTGGTGGTGGTAAAATGAGTGTTCTTAAAATTTTTAGATTAATAATTAAAAGATATAAATTATATTTTTTTATTTTAATCTCAAATGAAAAAAATTATAATTAATTCAAGTGACGTTTTACATTTTGCATTGACATTCCAAATACTTCAATTAAACCTTGTCCACCCTATTTGTTTTGAATGCCATAACCATTCTAATTTTATTTATATTCAAAATTGAAATAAAATTTTCCCATTTAAAAAACCCCATCTCTTTGAAATCAAAATCTACCTGTCTAGTGTCTCGAACGTGAGATTCATTTAAATTTATTTTCCAAAGAAAATTTATTACATTTTTAGCTGATGATTCTCGAGAAAGAAAGAAAAGCAAAAAAACACAAGAAAAATTAACATCCCGATCAGACAAAATTCAATAAAAAAGTATGAGATTTTTATGTAGTAATATAAAAGATGTCATTGAAGTGGAAATATATATAATTTTTCCAAAGAAAATAATGAAATAAAGATGGGATTTTATAATTAAATGCGTAGAATTTAACATTCGTAAATGACATCAATGACAGTTGACATCACGTGCAAATAAATAGACAGGATTTGATTACAACTTACAAAACCAAAAAATGAAGATACCTTTTTTTCTGAGAATTTATTTGGATGTTTAGTTTTCACGAGAAGATTCTTAGAATCATTTTTTAAGCTTGGTTTGTTGTCGTTTAAGGTTTTATCTTAACCACAATGAACGAAGAATTTTTTCTTGGAACTTAGGTCAAAAAATAATTTTTTTTTTGGGCAATTTAATAAAATAAAAGAAAGCATCAATTTAAGACAAAAACAAATCGTTAGAAAATATCCATGTTTTTAACATTACGATAGTATCAATTTTCAAAACTGTTAAGTGTAGTTTGTGCTTGGAGCTAAACTTGCAGGAAAACATATTTATTTGAATATTGGTAAATATAATTTTATGTACCTACATGATTTTTTTTCCAATGTATGGCTTTTCTAAACTAGTAACCCTATGCTTATTTACAATGGAATAAAACAAGATCCTAAGTTTTAATTAAAATTCGTAAACGAAATTCTGTGAAATAAGAAAAAAAAATATCAGATTGGTTGATTGTTTCGTTGTAGCTTTGTATGATTAGTTCAATCTATTAGTTTTATTAAAACTTTGCATTTAGTACTAATTTATAGAAATTTTAGTACAAATTAAATTTTGCCATGCACACATGGACGGTGGTTTCTTTAAGTTTATATAATATACATGGTTATCCATTTTGCGGTTTCAACAGTAAACGCAAATAAATCACATTAACAATATGTTATTTTACTATATTGTACCTGATATTTCTTTTCTATTATAACGATTAAACGTTGACATTATGTGTGAAACGCTTCATCATTTATATTAAAACTATGCGAATCGCTGCGAATGTCGAATCTTCTGAGGTAATTGCAGAACCCTTTTTTGAACAAAAGATAGGAATGTTATTCCAATAATTTTGTCAAAATAATTTATTTCAAATACAGTTAAAATAATTTAAAACAAATATTTTAAGATTAAAAATATCACCTGAAAAATAAGTTTGTCTTCAAAAATGTTAATGCCATTTAATAAATCAAAAAACCTTTAATTTTTCGTTTTTTTTTTAATTAATTTTGTATATATAAGATTTTTCAATTTTTTTCTAAAAAAATTGTGGTATTTAGTTGTTGAGTGATTGTAAATATACGCTACACATTTGAATCTTGTAAAAAAATGTTGAACCGTTTTTGAGATATCGAATTTTGAAAAAAAAATGTAATATTTTTTATAAATCCAAAAAATAAAAACTTGCATTTTTGATATTATTTTTAAAGCAATATAAGAGCTTATTCAGAAAAAAAAAATTATCTCTGCTATCTTATTATCATGTTTGATTAAAATCTCGAGTTCCAAATTTTGCACGAATGCAAATCTTGCCATATAGTTCTTATATGTCGCAAGTAAAAAGTAGCTTATCATAATATGACCATAACACTCCGAATTGACCATGACAGTCGTGTCATCGTGCATCGGTTTTAAGAAGTAAGGTTCAATCACACCTCCAGACCAAAGAGCGCACCAAACAGTGATTCAATTAATTGATAATTTTCACAACCCCAAATCTACAATTTTGTGTATTAACATAGGTACCCAACGAGTGAGAAATATGCTTTGTCACTGAAAAATAGCCCTCCACCGCATGTTTTTCAAGCTCCCATTCAACGTATTTACGACATTGTGAATAGTCAGCTGGATTAAGTTGTTGTATGAGCTGGCCTTTATATGGATGTGGGTGTAGATTCAAATGCGAAATATGACATAATGTACCGTAAGACAGTTCTAATTACTGAGAACGACAAGGAATCGACACATTTTTTTTCACTTACAGCAACAATATCTGTTAAAAATCCAGTGTCTTCAAATTTCTTCACAATGTTACTAATTGCTCGTGTAATTTGACGATTATGTAAGCCATAATATCAACATAAAGCACGATATGTGGCTGTGGCGAACATACAATTTTTGTAGTAGGTTTTAACAATTTGTATGCTATGTGCGATAGTTAAGCGATCCATTTTCATTAATGTCAGACTTTTAACTGAAAAATAGTAGGTTAAACAACTTAATTCGAAAGATTCGAATTCCAGCTCTATACGTTTAAAAATCTAAAATGGATCACCCGTTATATTTCTCTTGCAATATACAATTTTAACTTGCGACGTATTGGAACTATATGGCAAGTTTTGCATTCGTGCAAAATTTCGAACTCGAGATTTTAATCAAACATAATATTACGATGGTAGAGAAGTCGAAAAAGTGCGATTCCGTTCGGTCTGTTTTGTCTGTCTGTCCACGCTCCTACAGAATAAACCATTGGGTCGATTAAGTTCAAACTTCGAAGTTAAGGTTTTAAACAGATTCGCGTTAGGCGTTTTTTTCATTTTTTTTTAAGATCAAAACTAACAGTGGCCCTATACAATTTTTTTGGTCAAAAAACGAAAATTGGAATTTTCTCAAAAACAAACCTATAGATTTTTTTTACATTTTCTCTAATATTTTATTTTTAACTTGGCGTCATTAAATAAGAAAAACATATTTTTGTATTGCTCAGGAAAAGGACCGCTCTGTTTCTTAATTTTCTCAGCAACTCATCAACCGATTTCAATAATTCTTTTTTGAATAAGCTCTTATATTGGCTTAAAAATATTTGATTATCAAAAGCGTAATTTTTTATTGTTTGGATTTTCAAAAAAAATATTAAATTTTTTTTTCAAAATTCTATGTCTCAAAAACCGGTCAACATTTTTTTACCAATTTCAAATGTAAATCGTATATTTACAATCACTAAACAACTGCATACCAAAGGAAAAAGCTTTGAGCGAACAAGTTGAATACACAAACAATTGTTTTCGTTAAGTATGCTTACAAGTTCTTTTCATTTCCGGGTTGAGTTGTCCTATGCCTTGGGATGATTCGCGCGGTTTTTTTGACAAGTCAAATGGCATTTATGTCTTTGCAGACACACTACTTTTAGCGGTATATTTTTAAATCTCGTACAGGTACCTTTTTAAACAGACTCTCTGCATACAGGACCAAGTTGGTGCCAACCAGTCGTGCATGTTATTTGATTTTGTTATTGTAACAGATAGTTCTAAAATTTCGCTTCAACTTAAATTTATATTAAGAGATTTGTTTTATTGTTGTGTTTTACTCCCCCAAAAAGTATTCGATATCATTTCTTAAAAAGAGGCTGGGATGCTACCCACACTGATAATTTCCCATTCCGTCTGTCGATTTATCTTGCTTAAAAGTTTGTAAAGTTGTCAGTTGAATTATACTTAAAAAAAATTAAAATTACTAACAATATTTTTCATGTAAAGAAATAGTTTAGTTTGAAAATTTACTTTTGTCTAATCGATTTTTAGTTGAAAACTAATGTTTACCAATTTTAGAAGCATTTCCTAAATTTTTACAAATTGGATGAATGATATTAATTTGATAGATATCAAGAACCGAACATCAAATTTTACCAAATTTGTGCACTATTTTTTGTAGATTTCATTTTTTTATGAAAAAAAGGACCGTTGGATTTTTATAAAAAAAAGTACTGAATATCGAAAATAATATTTTCTGTGAAACAAAACAGTTTAAAGACAATATTTTTAATTTTTGAAAAGCCATTTAAGTCGAAAATAAATTTTTACCAGGTTTTCGTATTAATTTTTGTAGGTATTTATTTTTTGTAAGGAAACTGTCAATTAGATTTTTCTCAAAATTTGATCGGTATGTAGACAACAATATTTTTTAAAAGATAAAGTAGGTTATGCCAATATCTCAAAGTTTTGAAAAGATATTTGAGTCGAAAATCAATTTTTACCAACTTTTGGTAAATTTTGTTTAGGTTTTTAGTTTTTTGTAAAAAAAAACTGTCAATTTGAAATTTCTCAGAATTTTACTGAATGTTGACAACAATATTTTTTTATAGATAAAAGTAGTTTGAAGTCAATCTCAAATTTTTGAAAAATATTTGTGTTGAAAATCAATTTTTAACAATTTTTGCTTAATTTTCTTTGTAACAAAAAGGTGCCAATTCGAATTTTCTCAAAATTTTACAAAATGATATTTCTTATAAGATAATATTTCTTATAAGATAAAATATGTTAGAAGCCATAATCTCAAATTTTTGAAAAGATATTTGAGTCGATATCCAATTTTTACCAATATTTCTTTTAGGTTTTTATTTTTTATAAAAAAAAAATATAAATTTGATTTTTCCAAAAAAATATATTGGTTTGGTATCATGATTCAATATATAATATAAAGTTTAATTTAAGACTCTAGCGTCATTTGTGCGTGATATATTTAGGGTTAATCAAAATGTTCACCTTTTTTTTAAACTGCTATGGTAAAATAACCATACGGCTTTTTGCATTATTATCTGTACAACAAAATTTATTTGAAGACGATTTCTCTTCTGGTTCTTGGGCTATGTATGACGAAAAAACAACACATGCACGCACAGACATCTTTCTGAACATCTTTTATTTCGACTCTAGGGACCTTGAAACGTCGAGAAATGTCATAATTTTCAATTCGACAAATAGGGCCCATTACAATTTACATTCTATTGGATGTTAGAAATGTAGTTATTATGACAAAAATATATCTTATTAAATTTTGATAACAGTCACGCTTTTAACATTATAAAGATAGAATGCAAACATATTTCTGTAAAAAAAGAAAAACGGTAAAATCTTTCAGCAAAGAGTCTTATTTGTTTCTTTGGGGTTATTTCTAAAATGATAGAAATCTTTCTTGATAATATCGGGACTTTTTGTTTTTTTTTCACCCACTTTTGCTTTTGTTTCTAATGCCTACTAAAAAAGATGTATAAATCACAGATTTTCAGAGATAAAAATGTGCCAATATTAGTGTCTCAGATTTGTTTTACAACTTTTAACAACAAAATGTATTCATCCATTTATTTTTAATGTGGTAAAGGTAAAAATATGCAGAAATGGTTTTATTTATACATTCGTTTACGATAAATTCTAATAAGTCAATAAATGTAAAGATAACTTCATAAGATGCTGTCAACATTTGTTTGCTATTTTTTATTGTCAATGTAATGTCTAATCATTGTATCATCAATTTCCCAATTTCATCCATTTTTACCCATAGAAACATTATTTACTCTCTTTCAATGTTATACATTAGAAAATACAAATGAAATATAAAAAAACTTTATATTGTATAAATGAGTGTGTTCAAATAAATCTCTGATACTTAATCACTTGGTGCCACTTAAGCACAGGATACAGAGGTTATATATAGACAAAAACCTCAGCGAAATTCTACACCACCTCAACCTATACCTTCTTTTATACTTTTATCTATACATATTTAGATGAACATTTTCATGTGTTTGTGTGTGTAAATATGTATAGAATAGAAAAAACCCTTAAATCAGACGACAATTTATCATGATGAATGTGACAGCCACCTACTGTCCTTTTATTTAAAATAAACTCACACAAAAAAAAATAGAATTGTTTTCACAAAATTTGGTGAGAAAAAAATAAGATGAACAAGAAGTGGCTTAACTTAAAAATATACCAATTTTAAAAAGTAGAAAAGAAGCACTAATTTGCCAGGGATAAAGATGCCTTCGAATTTCACACAGAGACAAATTCCGTCAGTTATTTTTAGAATTGAAAATTCTGAAGAAAAAATAACTTTAAAACATTGATATTGACCTTCATTTTAATTTCTGAACAAATTCAGGAATTATTCGAAAACAGTTCTTTTTCTTTGCTCATGTTTCCAACTCTCTTATATGCCCTTAATTTTTCAAATATTCTCTTAACATGCGTGTTGAAAGGATTCTTTTTTTCTGTCAACCTCACTTGGGTCGTTTTGGAAATTCTGATGAGTGGAGTGAGACGAAAATGTTTATAAATGAAGACAATTATAATAGTGGTATAGAGAATTTTGATAAAATTCCATGTTGATGCAACAAAAACATAACCTTAAAAAGATCTGTTCATGTTGCGAAACATTCTCAAAGGGGAATATTTATTTGGCGCATGTCTTTTCTTCTTTTTATGCTCAAAAGCTTTTCTTTACAATTTTCACCACATTTGAGCAACTACAAAAAAACATATTTTTTTTGTAACAAAACATTTTGTGTTGATGACTTTTGAACTTTTTTGTTTATTGAATTATGAAATGTTTTTAGGTCTAGGATGGAAATTTCCTTGGTGGTGATACCAGACGTGTTTGAATGTTGGGGAATGCATGACGACTTCTTACGTTTTTTGTAAAATATTTTTGTGGAAAAATGCAATTATAGGTTCTCTTAGATGTTCATATCTGCTTGTATTGGAAAACAATAAATAATTTTCAAGTCTCAGCCTAGACATCGTGATTTTAGAAAGAAATTTTCTTAAAGCTTTCGATCTCAAGCAACTCAAATTTATGTCAATCCTATTTACGTCCTAACCAAACAATTGAACAGATCTGCTTGTTTTATGTTCAATAATATTTTATTGAATGGCTAATGGCATTATAATAAGACGTTAATTTGGTGTTTAATCGCATTAATATTGTCCATTATTTTTTTAAACACTGTTCTTTAAAGTTTTTCTTCTGATATTGCATTTTTAAAGGACCCCCAATCACTCAACAAATTCTTCTAGAAATAGACGGGTAAGGACATTTTCAAAGCTTCTTAGCTCTTTTGACTTACTTCATATAAATTTAATTTTGTGGATCAATGAATGAAATTTAGTTTTTAAGTTTACAGAATTTAACCATTAAATCATCAATCATTACAAAATACATCTATTTTAAATTTATTGAACTATCCACGTTTTTAATAACATGTTATTGATAAGCTAGTATATATTTATTATTTTTTGTGGAAGAAGGTTCTTTGGTGTAAAAAGTTCATCTCGAAGGAACGAAAAAAACAAAAACATGTATACAATTAAAATTCAGCACTTCTTATACTATAGCACTTTCAAAAACACCAACACATATTACTGAGCAGTGTACATTGCAGTCTGATAAATAGTCAGTGACATGAAAAGATTATAAATGGTAGTGGACTTAGATGTATTTCTATAAATAGTCAATTTCAAATATTATAAAGCTATTTTTAGAATATAATTATTATCATATCCTTTTATAAAATAGAACAAAGATGTTGTGATGCACTTAGTTCGCGTAGGATGGGAAATAATGTGTGCTAATTCAATATGTCTGATGGCTGATTCCAAGAAAAATATTATGGTAGAATTTTCTACAATGCAGTTCAAGGTACATCGTAAGTTCACTAATTGTGGAAAATAGACAAGTTTACCCTAAAGCTTACATAAACGAATCTTTTATTCATCCCAACCACTTGTAAGTGGTGGTAAATTTCAAGGAGACTCGAACTTGAAAAGACAATGCCGATGCTTAAAGACAAATCGAGTGACATGCAGCTATTCCAAGGTCGGCATCACAAGTTCTTTTCAAGGAATGCAATCTTTAAAAACTTAAAGATTCTTTTAAGATATGAAATTAAAATGTTTACAATAGCTTATGTATTACTATTTTATACACAAACAATATCATTATTTCAAATATAATGCATTTCTTTGGTAGTTTTAGCGGTCTTTTGAATTTTTTACAATAATTTTGAATAGTTTGTAAAAGATTGTAAAAAAATCAATGATTACCAACTTAAGGTATGCATTTTTTGGGTTTTTATTTTTTATAAAAAAAATGACAATATGTTTTATACAATAAAATCAATTTGAAGCCCATGTCTCAAATTTTTTAAAAGATATTTGAGTCAAAAATCAATTTTTACGAGCTTTTCGTAAAATGTCTTTCAAAATCTGACCTAATTATAAAATAAAATTACTTTGGAGCAACTGTCTCAAAGTTTCGAAAAGTTATTTGAGTCAAACATCAAATTTTAACAATTTGTATTTATTTTTTTTAGGTTTTTAGTTTTTATAACAAAAACTGTCAATTCGATTTTTCACAAAATTTTACTGCATAGTAAATACAATGTTTCTTATAAGATGACATTAGTTAAAACCAGTATCTTAAAGTTTTAAAAAGATATTTAAGTCAAAAATCAATTTTTACCAACTTTTGTAAGTTTTCTTAGGTTTTTAATTGTTTGTAAAAAGAACTGTCAATTTCTTTTCAAAATGTTACTGGATTTTGACAATAATATTGAAAGCCAATTTATCAAAGTTTTGAGAAGTTATTTAGGTCGAAAATCAATTTTTACCCTTTCTGCGTCTTTCTGATCAATTTTCTGTATAACAAAATTCAATTGAAGTCTATATCGCTTCTGGTTCTTGAGCTATGGACGACAAAAAAACGTCGCTAAGAAATCTTTCCAAAAATCTTCTTTTACGACTCTAGGAACCTTTTAACGTTGAGAAATGTCAAAATTTTCAATTTGATAAATCGGACCTATTACAATAACTTCCTATGGGAAGTTAATAAATTTCCAAATAAAATACTTTGACAAAAACTTAAACCACTGGTTTTAAACTTACTTTATGGACAATATTTTTGTCAAGTTCTTTTGTTAAGTTCTTGAAAAAACAAATTGATTTATTTCTTACAAGCATCTAGTACACTTAAATATGCTACCAAAAATACCTTTTTTCATATTTTTCGTAAGAAATTACAATTAGTTTTGAAAAACATTCAATTTATAAAAAATTAACCCAAAACATTTTTCCTAAACATTTAAAAATCTAATGTGAACGTCTCAAATAAATCATTAAAAAAAAACAATTTCATTATAATTTTCGATCTTTATGAACACATAAAACATATAATTTTGTTCAAATTTCCTTAACTGATAATTCAGCGAATTACACACAAATATAAGGTAATAGCTTTTAATGGTTGTATTAGTGATTCAATAATGTGTTACGAACTCAAGATTTTTGTATTTGATAGTTCAAAAAATGATAAAAGGACTATTTTCACAAATTAATAAATTATTTTTTATTTTTATTAGAGCCATAAGTTTCTCAAAATGCTGTGAACAATTTAATTGAGTAGAAGACACGAAGTTGTTTTTCTTTCCACGCCAATATTATTATGTCAAATTAACCACAATTTTAGGTTTTATGACAACAGTAATAACAGTTAGCAATTAATTGTTAAGATAAATACGAGAATAAATTAAAATTTTTAAACCCCCAACTTTGTGTCCTATTGAGGTTAACTAGTATTTTGTTCTCCCCATAATCGTTTTAGTGGCGGTAACTAATATAATTTGAAAATCTATTACATTCAAAACTATACCAAAATTTAAAATACAATCAGAAATAGCTACCCTTGATAATTCCAACTACACATAGATACACTACAGCACACCTCTTTAACAAATCTACATCTACACCAAAACATTATTTTATATGGCTGTTGATTGTGCACATCAGGAAATTGCTAAGCGTATAAAGTTGAAGCAACTTATAATTTAATTGCGTACGTGTGATTGTTGCGTGACGATTTCGCTTTTCAACATTAATTAGTCAATTTGATGTTCAAGCGTTTGCGACATTACCAACAAACCAAATAACATTTTAGATTCTATTATAAGAATAAGGAAGCAAATATCTAATAATAATAATAATATCTATCTATTTGAATGTCGCAAACGGATTTCAACTTAAGAAAATAGATTATATTGAGATCCTGGTGACATTTAATATAATAATTGTGCGCGGAAGTCAAAAGTAATTGTGATGATGATGACAAAGAGCATGACTCTATTAACAGAATTTACAAAAGAAAATAGATATGATTGTTAGAACACTATAACAGGGGTTCTCCATTCCTTGTTTGGAATATTGATTAGTGTCTTATTCAGCTTTGCTTCCTAATAGGAAACAGTAAATTCAATAACATAAAGTTAGTTATGAATTTTATTGGTACCCACTCTTGTACTGTGTTACCATGTAAGGAAAGGGCATTTTGGTGTATAGGAAAATACAAAAATCACAAACACTTTCGATATTTTCTTTAAAAATCTATATTTAAATATCGATCTGCAAATAATATAAATTCAATAAGAATTTTAAATTTGAAAAATATTCTACAAAATAATGTTTCATTTTAATATCAAATGGTGTCAATTTATTCTCCACAACATAAGCTCTGCAATTTTTATTTGTCAAAATACTGCCATTGGCATAATTTTTCATTACTGTTAAACCTCTATTATAATATAATATCAGGATGAAAAAAAGGCTAAATGTGAATGACACCGGATTGACCAAAAAGTTAATATCCGTACAGACTACAGATACACCAGTGACCATCAGTATAAAAATAGATATGTGAAAATGTATAATTTCCATAACGACTTTTAGCAGCTACAACATTGTTCATTAACGTTAAAATGTATGTACGAACATAGTCATCGCACAAATAAAATACCTCAAAAAAAAGTAGTGACGTATTTGTGTTTACGGGTCTCTGCTGATGCAATATCCTTTGAATATTTGTATGTGTTACTGATGTCCTTTTTTTATTTTGCAGTTGTTATCCTCCTGTCCGATATAATCGGATGAGTTACCAGTTAGATAGATTTATAAATAAATGAATCCCTGGTTGTTAGATGATAAACAATTTACATAAGTTGTTTTTTTTTTTGTGTTCTCTGTCAATTTCAGTCAGTTTCCATTCGCGTTACCGAACGAGCCTCCTCACCACGCAAATGAAGATAAATATTTTATTTAACATTTATTTTTGTTGTGTTGTTGGTCGCTGTTGCTCTGCTGCATAACACGCGGTGCGTCACAGCTGGATGAATACACATTCTGCTAATCAACGTCAGCATGGGCGCCACTTTGACAGCTAAGCGAGAGGGGTTAACTTGATTGAAATGGACAAAATCGCTACGTGACCCACTTGCATAATTTAGCTGCACTTAAAATCGTTATTTCGATGTATATTATATGGATGTATAGGATCTATGAATTCGCACGTTCGCATCGTGATACTATTGTCATAGTCCTTTTTTGTTTGTCGCTGGCGCTGCTGATGGTGTGAACGGGAACTATAGCAGTATAGTCAGCGTGAGTAAAATTTTCGTATATATGAAAGGACATCACTCTCAGGCGAGCAAGGACGAACGGGACAATAGTTGCGCTGGATTTGTATGAAAAGGCTCGTTGTTGGTTGGAACCCAACTATAAAACTGGGTCAAAAAGGATATAGAACGGATTGTTATGTACCAGGCGTGATGGTATTGATTAGGCTGGAGGGATGCACAATTTATGGCTGGTCAATTATTAAAAAAGCGCTTTAGAGGTAAATATTGTAAATGGACACAGGATGTTAGCCGATTGGTAAATCCTTTATAAAATATTCGTAAATAATAAGTAAAGTTGAGTGGACCGAACCAGAGAGTTAAGTGTTTAAAGACAAAATTGTTTTTTTTTTTATGTAAGGGAGGTTTTAGTTTGCAAATTAGATTTTTCAATTTATACTTGTGTTTTTTATATGTACTTGAATATATAAAGAGAGATAAGTACCAATCTACCTGTTTGATGTTTGATCAAGGATTATTGTTTGAATAAGAACGGTTTTAGTAGTAATATTGGGCATTTAACAAAATATAGTTGGCTATCAACCGAGGCTATAAAAAACTTCCCTTTTTTTTTACTCTTTTTAAAACTTAGCGGAAATTTGAACCTTTAATTCTTATTGTCAATTAAAGAACTTTGAAAAGTATAGGGTTTTTTTTCCTTTTTTAGTTAAAGGGAAATTTTCTTTCTTTCTTCGGTTTTGCAAACTGTTCAATATCATATTGGTTTTGAATTTTTTTTTATTGTAGTGAAGTTTTGAAGATTTTATCATTTTATTGTTGGTAATGGTGAAGGTTTTACGTGAGAAATGTTAAAAGGTGACTACCTTAAAAATGACAAAGTGAAATGATAGAAACTTCTTGTTGGAAAAACATATGGAAAATTGAATTCATAGCTCTCAGCTGTTTTCTTAAGAGATATTCAAGGAATGAAATAGATTTGGTTGTGTTTTCACTGTTTTTTATTTTGTTAAGAAATGTGTTCATTGATTTTTGTAATATTAATTAATTTGGTAAGACTAAAAATAACAGCAGTCCACACACAAATGTTTTGGTAAGAAATTGTAAACTCAAATTTTCTCAAAAACTACAGACAAATATTATTTTCGCTAATTCGTAATTCTTAAACCTTAAAATATACTATAGGTGCTTTTCGGATGCACGATTTTTTCCTCAATATATTGGTTTCGAAAACAACTTTCACTTTTTTTTTATAGATTTTTATTTAGCTGCTAAAAACTATTTTTTAATACAGTTAAATATGTCAAAATGATAGTTTTCAACCTCTCTCGAAGACTTCATCAGAATTCAAATTTGGTACAACAATTACAAATTTGGAAAGTAAAAAGTACAAAATTACTTGTAAAAGTTCATTTTTCTTATTTTATCAATTTAATATTTAAGACACCAACATCCAGTATTAATGGTTTTCTAATCGAAAACACACCGTCGTCGTCGTTACCATATCGTCCAAAAAATTACTAACTCTGATTCGGAGAATGTTTGCAACTGATTTACACAATCATTAACCATCATGCAATCTTGATTGAACAAACATTCTAATTAATCTTTTCTGTGAAACATTCAGATTATATCGAAGAGATATGTATACGATTAATTTAATGATATAATGATGATGATATATACCATCAACACAGATAAAGTATAAATTAGATAAATCAACGAGGGGTTTATTTTGTTATTGTAGGTTTATTGTTTCATATGCAAAAAGTATCTGTACTATAGCTTACATCTACAAAAGGATTGTTTAATTATGCACAGGTGTAAATGTAGCCTCGTAAATTGCAAAGATCGGTGAACCACAAAAACCATCATCAACCGAATTTCTCCACACTTCATTTATAATATACAAATACATATACGTATTGTATGTCTATGCTATGCATGTATAGATGTAGATAACAAAAGAGTGTGACTTTTTCTCATTATATGAATTTACTAAGCATGTTCACTCTGACAATCAGAATGCCACATAATAGAAGTTATTTTAGGTCTGTGATTAATAAAGGTAAGTGTGGTTTTTTGGTTTTGAAACGATATTTTATGCAGATAATCCAAACTACCATTGTAGTAGCATATTAAGGATTTGTAAAAATTTCACACAATGTCTATTTAAGTACTAAAGAGCATTTTTTGGGTATATGTGGTCATGTTATTGTCTTGCACAATATTTCCAAAAATGTAATTAGAAGCTTTCATTCAAGTCATTGTTTCTGGCCATTTTCAACAAGTTTTTCAACGTATTCTCATTGCAAGCCTGATTTTGATTTTGAAAAGGGTAAAAACTATGAAATATTTGATTTCATAAGCGCTAAAGTCGGCCTCACTTTCACATTAAATCAGCCTTACTCAAATGTTTTTTGAAACTATATTTCAGCATTCTTTCTCTAAGAATTTGGACATAATTAAAAAAATTAATGTTACAACTTGAGTAATTTTGTTAATAGTTTAATTTAAGAGATAAAAGAAAAACAACCAAACTAAACAATTTAAATATGTTTTTTTTTTTAAATTTTAGTTTATTTGTTGACCAATTTGTGTAATAATTGTGATTAGTGGAAGTATAGTTTTCGGTCAGCTTTTTTCCTCGCTGTAATTTTCGCAATGAAACAATTAAGTTACATTAACTTTCCCAACGTTTCGGCAGGGGTTGCTGTATTCTTCAGGGGAACTTTATTAACACAAAAAAGAGGCTGGGATGCGACCCACACTGATAACTTCCCATCCCGTCTGTCGATTTGTCTTGCTTAAAAGTTTGTCTATATGTATTTTTAAAAAATGTTCCCACTATTTTTCGTAGATTTTATTTTTTATGAAAAAAACGGACTGTTGGATTTTTATATAAAAATTACTGAATATTGAAAACAATATTTTCTCTGTTTTTTTTTAGAGTTTTATTTTTTGTAAAAAAAACTGTCAATTCGAATTTTTTAAAAATTTTACCAAATGTTGAAAACAATATTTCTTATAAGAAAAAATTAGTCAGAACCTATTATCTCAAAGTTTTTAAAAGATATTTGAGTCGAAAATCATTTTTTACGAACTTTTGTTAATTTTTTTTTTGGTTTTTAATTTTTTGTACAAAAACTGTCAAATCGATTTTTTTCAAACTTTAACTGAATGTTGACAACAGGATGTTTTGAAATATAAAAGTAAATTAAAGCCAATATCTCAAAGTTTTGAAAAAATATTTGAGTCGAAAATCAATTTTTACCAACTTTTATACATTTTTTTTTAGGTTTTTATTTTTTGTAAAAAAACTGTCAATTAGATTTTTCTCAAAATTTTATCAGATGTCAAAAACATTATTCTTCGTTGCACAAAATTGTTTTAGAGATGAAATCATATTTCAGTCGTAAAATTTTGGAGGTGACAAATTTTTTTTTCAGTTTTATTGATTTATAAAAAAAACCGTTATATTGATTTTTTTCAAAAAATATACCTGTTTGGTACCACGTTACAATATGTTATACAAAATTTAACTCAAGTCTCTAGCGTTTTTGGTTCGTAAGATATTTAAGGTTAACCAAAATTTTCACCTTTTTTTCAAACTGCTATGGTAAAAAAACCACCCACGCAATTTTTTTGAGAGCCCTTTCTGCATCTTTCTGCCTTATTATCTGTATAACAACATTTTTTTCAAGTCGATATCTCTTCTGGTTCTTGAGCTATGGACGACGAAAAAAACGTCGCGAACGTACGGACGTACGGACGTACAGACGTACGGACGTACGTACACACGCACGCACAGACATCTTTCTAAAAATCTTTTATTTCGACTCTAGGGACCTTGAAACGTCGAGAAATGTCAAAATTTTCAATTTGACAAATCGGACCCATTACAATAACTTCCTATGGGAAGTTAAAAATATAAAATGATCTTCGTTATTTTATTGGGATAAAAATACAATAAAGTTTACTCGCTCAGGAAAAATAGGAAAACAATTTAATATTAGTTATATTAATTAATATATATTAAAAATAAAACTATGAATATAATTAGCACTTCTAAAAATGAAGTTATGTCAAAATTGAATAAAGCACAAATTACATTTAAGAAGATAGAAGACAGCAGAAATGTTTTATGTGTCTTGTTTTCAGTTCATGTTGTTTTTGTTATTGAGAATATGTAATGTGTATCGTTTCGGAACATGTTTCTCTGTCTGTAGTTTCAAAGTTTGGAGAATGACAGCTTTCAATGCTGTGACTGGCCACGGCTGTCTTCTCAGCATTTTTTAGTTTTATGTCGGACTTATGATTCGAGATGCGTTGTCTAAGCAGTTGCTTTGTGGTCCCAATATAACACAGGTAACACGGTTCATTTGATTTACCATTGCAGTTAATTTTGTAGACAACATCTGTTTGTTTGTCCTAATCAGGTTTCTTCTTGAGTTTAGTAAAACAATGGTAAAGTGTTTTGTTTGATTTGAAAGCATGGCAAACCTATGTCAATTTTTGGAAATGGATTTTTTGAAGTTTTCGGATAGAGTTCGGACGCAAAACGTGGTTTTGTGGTGAGTTCGGGTTCATCAATATTTTCTCGTGGAATTTGCATTTTGTATTTTATTATTAAAAGAAAGATTCGAATTATGGTAGAAGGCTAACCATTATCATTTAGAATTTTGATGATTTTTTTCTCGTTGGCGAATAATATAACTAATAATTAATTCTTTTCCTATTTTTCTTGAGTGAGTAAACTTTATTGTATTTGTATCCCATTCAAATAACTAAGATAATTTGTATATTTTTTGTATTAATAAAGTTCCCCTGAAGAAGGCAGCAACCCCTGCCGAAACGTTGGGAAAGTTAATGTAACTTAATTGATTCATTGCGAAAATAACAGTGACCAAAAAAGCCAACGGAAAACTATACTTCCATTAATCACAACAATTTAAATATGGACAACAAAAAATAAAGAAAAAATATGGCTTAAGTTTTTGGAAGCAAAATAAACTTTAGTTAAGCTCATTGATCGTATCAAAAACTTAACAGACTTAAGTGAACATAGTTGATAAGGATAAATAGTTAAAGTAAACAGGAAAACAACTTAATTTCATGTAAGATTTTTTATAAAGATAAATTGATTGCTTTGTCAATAAGAAATTTGATAGCACAAAATTTGATTTTAATTTAAGGAATAGTTAAATTATATTTACATATTTTACATTTAATTTCAATGAGATCGATGTATTAAATCGCCTCGAAGAGTTATTTGCAATTTTACGTCTTTTTCAAAACTTTTATGCTTTAATCTCCTAAGTAGAGTAGACTTTTTTGGTTTTTCTTAGTTACCACAGAATTTTATTAACATTCAAACTGTTTACTGTTGAGGTATTTGATAAGTAAACTTAGTTAGGTTAGGTTAAAGTGGCTGTTGGTAGGGAAGTCCAACACACTTAGAAAAAAGTATGGTCCGTTGTGATACCACATGGATCAGTTGATCAGCTTAACTCGTCGAACCAATTGGAGCTCCGAATAAAGCGTAGGAGACAAATAATGTCAGAATTTTTTAGATCGCTGGTATCGTTGAAGTAGTAGTCTCCAAGGTGGATTCTACGTCTTTGTGATAAGGCAGGGCATGTGCACAGAAGATCAGAGATTGTCTCCTCCTCCTCGTCCATGCAACTTCTACAAAAATCATTTGCGGCCGAAAAGCATGCCTTCCAATTAAGCAGAGCCCAGTCAGGACACCTTTAACGTAGCTAATGAGCAATCGACTAAGAGATATTAATTGAACTTAGTACTTTGTTTGAATTTTTTTTGCATTATTTAGAAAAAATCTGTCTATAAAATTTTGCTTTAAGCGAAACGTTATTTATCACACTTCTTGCAAGAACAAGAGCAAGATCGAAATCGAATTTTTTAAGTTAATTTAAGCATTATTTACTTTCCATAGAAAGTTATTGTAATTGACCGATTTTTCGAATTCAAAATTTTGACATTTCTCGAACTTTTAAAATTCCTAGAGCTTTTTTTAGAAAGATGTCTCTGCGTTTAAGTGTACGTACGTTCGTAAGTCCATACTTGCGTTCGTTCGGGACGTATGTTTCGTCGTCCATAGTAAAACCAGCAGAGATAAGGACTTCAAATAAATTTTTTATGCAGATGATAACGCAAAAAGGACTCTCAAGAAAATTGGGTGGGTGGTTTTTTTTAAAAAAGGGGAACATGTTGGTTAACCCTAAATATCTGACGAACTTATACCGCTAGAGAATTGAATTACATTTTATTTTATATATTGTAACGTGATACCAAACGAGTATATTTTTGAAAAAAAATCCAATCAACGGTTTTTTTATAAATCAAAAAAACTGAAAACAAAATTTGTCACCTCGAAAAATTTACGAATAAAAAAAGTTCTTATCTCCAAAACAATTTTTCGCAAACAAGAATAACGTTTTTGGTAAAATTTTGATAAAATTCAAATTGACAGTTTTTGGTAGAAGAAATAAAAATGTAAACAAAAATTAATACAAATTGGTAACACTAGATTTTCGACTAAAATATATATAGACTAAAATTTAAGACATTGGCTTCAAACTAATTTTTAAAAAAATTTGAAATATGAGATATTGGCCTTACTCTAACTTTATCTAATAAGAAATATTGTTTTCGACATTCAATAAAATTTTGAAAAAGTCGAAAAACATTACTTAGAGTTGGTAAAAATTGATTTTCGACTCAAATAACTTTTCAAAAATTTGACATAATGGCTTCAAACTAAATTTATATTATAAGAAATATTGTTTTCAATATTCAGCAAAATTTTGAGAAGAATCGAATTGACATTCTTTTACAAAATTAATAAAAGTTGATACAAATAGATTTTCGAGCTACAAATAGATTTTCGAGCATCAAATTAATTTTATCTGAAAAGAAATATTTTTTTCAGCATTCGGTAAAATTTTAAGACAAATTAAATTGACAGTTTTTTAGGAAAAAATAAAAACCTAAAAAAGTATACCTAAAAGTTTTTTAACATTGATTTCGACTCAAATATCTTTTCAAAAATTAAAAAAATTGGTTTCAAACTTATTTTATCTCACAGAAAAAATTGTCAGTAATTTCTAACATTCAGTTTTTTCACGAAAAAATAAAGACTACAAAAAAAAAAGAACTCAAACTGGGTAAAAGAAATAAAAACTTTTAAGAAATGGTACTAAAATTTCAAGGAATTATTTTTCTACGAAAAACTCGTTGACAAAAATATATTTCGGAATCGAACTACTTTATTATATGTAAAATATTGTTTGTAATTTTAATTTTTATAAGAATAATTCAACTGGCATCTTTTTTTAAAACACGAAAACCTTTTCAGGAAGACAAATCGACAGACGGGATAGAAAGTTGTCAGTGTGGGTCACATCCCAGCCTCTATATAATTTTATTTTTACTTTTTATTTATTTTGAATAACAACATTAATTAAATCGAATTATTTGTTCGTAATTAATTTGAGGAAAATTATATTTGAACTTATTAAATTGATGTGTTAATTAACTATTGACAACATTTTTGAAGGTCCTCTATGCAAATATTGATGTTTCTATAAAATAGAATGAAAATTATTTCCTCGTTACTGAGATATTATGAACAAAAGAAGATATCTTAAACGTACAAATAAATACACAGCCCAAATTTCTAAAAACTGTTGATTTATTTTATTTTGTACAGTTAAATTTTACCAACACTAAGATGAACTTTTAATAATTTAGACAATCATGGATGATGTTATCATAATTAATGTATGCTAATTTACTCTGTTTGAAAACCACTTTTTTTAACAAAACTAAGAAAAATATTCATTAGAAAATTAAAACATAAAATCCACACATTATTAAATTCAATCCCAAAAACAGATTAATAATAATAAACCCTTTTTTCAATTAGTTCTCAATTAATACCATTGCATTTATAAAAGTTATACTTAATTATCTGCAATCAATTGTGTTTAAAAAACAATCTCATTTTAGGTATAATGACAGTGTCATCTTCACTACGTTCCATTCTTTTTTTTTTTTAATTTCATACTCCTTTAAAATATAACTATAGGTACCTCCATAATTATTCTAAAGCAATTCTGATAGAAATAAGCCAAGAGGGAGTGTTTAATGTTATATTGCCAAAAAAGAGCAACATTGTTTCAGAAAAGCAAAGCTTGCTCTTCGATGGCGGGTGGCCCAACGGCAACGACAACGGGTAGTCGCATCGGCACTGACTCCATAGTGACTTAATAGGTCATAAATTAAATCGATACGTGAGAGCAAATTTTCCCTTTGTGCATAAAATAATTGGCTCAATGCAAACTAATTACCATCATTAAATTATTTAATATAGCAATAATATAAAACTGAAAAATTTATTTACTTTATGTTCGAAAAATAAGGCTTGCAAATGCAAAGTGAGGCGTTAAAAAGGTTATTTATATGATGACGATTGAGAATTATGTTATTTTATTCTCTTTGTATTTTTGTTTGTTTTTTTTTTTGTTGTTGGTTTGGATTTATAAAATTTCAATAAATATATTCGGATCAAGCTTACAGACATATAAAACTATTGTAACCAAATGTGTAATTATTTACATTATATTTAATTATTAATTAATTCAATTGTATTCATTTTAAAGGCGGGGCTTGGCGCGTAGCGTCACGGGCGATGGTAGTGTTATGGAATAATTTTGAAAATTCAAAATATTCAGGTGAATAATTAAAACCGAAACGATTAATTTTTGTTTAAAGGTCGAATACCAAATGAGTTGAGGTTACCATACCAAAAAACGCCCATTTGCAGTTTAAGGGCTATGAATTTTTTCATTTTCTTTAAAAACTTTTTAAATTTTATAAACTATAAACCAAAAATGTTCAACTATTTAAATCACTTTTATGAGCCTTAGGTTACCTCAGAGCTTCCAAGAACTCTTTGATAAAAGGATCAATATTCAAGGTTTTGAAAACTTTTTCAATTAAATAAAACCTTAAAATTCTATAATAACATCGACTTCGATTCATACAAGGATTAAAATGTTATCAACTTTGCAATTTAAATAAATATATTCAAATTTAATTATTGAATGTATTGCACGAATTGAGTATAACTTGTTATCATTGTTGTTGTAGATATATAAATGCAAGCAGAAATTTAATTAAAACCACATTTCAAAACCCCATAATGTGCGTGTCGTGCTTTTGATTCATGAACACATATCATCAGGACATATTGTTCTTAAATACATTTTATGTTTTATACCTCTAAATACCATTGGCAATGGCCAGCCGACCGGCCTGCGGGCATTGTCTCGTTAGTTTATAAAACTCACACTCCACTGATTGCTTTATACGTGTCGTGTTGAGGGTAGTTTTCAACCCTTATCTACCTTAAAAAATCATAAGCAGGCACCTATAACTATCTATAAAAATATATAGATACAATATCTATGAAGTGCAAAAATAAAATAAATAAATTCTTACTCGATGTTTTGTTAAAGCTCATAAGCTTATATATTTTAATTTCACATCGTGTGTTTTTATTAAAAAATAATGCAATCAACAATATTAAATTTAATTTTAATAAAAAATTAAATTCCTGCATAAATGTATCAAATTGCCTGCAACAGTGGATGATGTTGCCATAGTATCACATAGCTTTTTCCTGCAGGTCATTTTTTAATAAAAAAAAAATATAGATATAGGTACCTACATCTATGGCTTCATATCTACTATAGATATTATTTTAATGAAACATTGCTGATGTATTTTTCGGTTGGATGGATAGATGAGTGCTATAATGGGCTTTGCTCATGGTGAATGGTTTCCGTTTTTTTTTTTTAATTCATCCCTCATCCTTTTATTTTTCGTTTGTATATTTTGAAGGCCTTTCGATTAACAAAATGAAAAGGAAATGTTGAAAATTAGCAGTTCTGGTGATGGCAAAAGAGAGCCCCATGAATCAATTTGCCAAATGCGTTGCAGTTTCTAGAATCTTATACCTAGCTATAGGGGCCTAGGACCTTCATTTCATGAACCTAGACCTACGCAGACAGAGGTATTCATTTTGATGTTATTTTTTCTGTTCTACAGCTCATATATTTCAATAGATGAAAAATGTTATCTAAGGGATAACCTACACCAGTACTTCAAGTATTTCTTCTTTTTCTATAGATATATTTGCCCTTATACCTTCCCTTACCTAGGTACTTGCAGTATGAAAAAGAAGTTAGAAATTAAAAAAAAAAATAGAAAAAGGAATCAAATAATTTCTGTTTAAATTTACGAATGTAGAATACTAATAATTATTTTTCAGTTGAATGGAAAACAAGGATGAATAGAACAGAAATGTTCATCACTGCTGTGCCAAGTTGGGAGGAAAAAAAGTAAACCTATTCGAGAAAAAAGCCTTCGAACCCGAGTTGGTTAATATTATATAAAGTAACATCTTCGAATTTTGTTGGTTAGTAGAGTATATCTCTAGAAGTAGTTTTAGAATTTATTCATTGCAAAAATTGTATAAGATAATTTTATAAATTTGATGAAATTGTGTCTTTAATTTATAAATTAAACCTTTTTTAACTTTTGGCCTTCTAAATGCAACATTCTACTTTTTTCTCAATTGGCCTCTTCCATTTCTAAATTTGAATTTGTATGACAGTTGTAACATTGAGCTGATAAAATATTAAGATTATAGCTTGTAAGTATTTATTTGTAATAGTTAAAGTCCTTACAGTTTTAGAATTGAACTCAATTTCCCGATTGATCTGATTTCTATTAATCAAAAATTGACAATAAAAAGTTGAAAGGAGTTTAAATAGTAGAAAAACATTTTTTTTGAAGATTTGACTTAAATATTTTAGAATGATCTTTGTTCTTAATTTGTAAACATATCGATCTATAGGCGTGTTTTTTTGGCATCGCTATCTCCAGCCAAATTAGTATAGGCCCATCGGGAGCTGATTTATTTTTTTTAAGTTGGTAGGGGTATGTTCGTACATTTGGTCAGTCGTCGTTGATGAAATTGAAGTTCTTATAAGTGGCCCATTTATCGAAATTGAAATTCGTATGTGAAATGTGGAAGATTTTTAAAGTTTAGTTTTGACTCATAGAGCCGTGTAAACTGTCAAAGTTTGTATAAATAACCTTTACTTAACTTTAATGAACTACAAAGGCCACTTTTGGCAAAAAGTGATACATTTACAAAATTACAAATTGTTGTTTCTAACGCCATTGATTTTAAGAAAATTAAGCTTTCTGCATCAAAAGTGTACAAAAGTGGCCGTGCTTGTATCTATGTGTGAATTCTGATAAAAATATAGATTAGGATTTTTGAATCCCAAATCCACTTCTATGATTCTCAAGTCTCAAATAGGTCATGAAATCTGAGATTTTTCTCCACTATTTCCAAACTTCACTACCTCTTTTAGCTGTTCGCAAATTTGACTTGAGTCTAAAGGTATGACTACAATGAGCAAAAAGTCAAAAAGCAAAAATGTTCAAACTCATTTTGTGACAGTTTTTACTTCCCAAAATTAGTATTTAATGAAAAAAAATTGCTTTTGTAAATTTCCTACTTTTTACAAAAAGTGGCCGTTCTAGTTTTACCTTAAATCTCGCAAACAGAAAATGACATTACAGAAGAAAAAAAATGTGAAAGCTTTATATAGAGCAATTATGTGTTACTCGTTCATTGATTTGTGCGTTGCACTCTGTGGAAAAAGCCTTCGAGACTCTTTGAGTTATCCAATTATACGAGTTACCAACCTAAGAAATTCTATTTTTCTCCGATCGAGTATCGATACTCGAAAAAATGACAATTTGTTATCCGAAGTCAGATTTAAGTTTAAGTTTTATCTGCAGCTGAGTTTTGTATATGTAATACATGGAAACTTTCACTGCAGATACTGATAGGTAAAAAAAATCCATTTAAAGGTCTTTTTTATAAATCAAAAAAACTGAAAAAAAATTTGTCACCTTCAAAATTTTACGACTAAAATATGATTTCATCTCCAAAACAATTTCGTGCAACGAAGAATAATGTTTTTGACATCTGATAAAATTTTGAGAAAAATCGAATTGACAGTTTTTTTTATAAAAAAATAAAAATATAAAAAAACATTACTCAAAGTTGGTAAAAATTGAATATCGATTCAAATATCTTTTCAAAAAGTTGAAATTAAGGCTTCAAACTTATTTTATCTTATAAAAAAAATATTTATGAACATTTGTGAAAAATGTTGAGAAAAATCGAATTGACAGTTTTGTTTACAAAAAATAAAAACCGAAAAAAATTAACAAAAGTTGGTAAAAAATGATTTTCGACTCCAATATCTTTTTAAAAAAAAATGAGATAATAGCTTCTTACTAATTTTTACTTATAAGAAATATTAATCAACATTAGGACAAAATTTGAAAAAAAAAATCGAATTGACAGTTTTTTTTTACAAAAAATAAAAACCTAAAAAAAAAATGTATATAAGTTGAAAAAAATTGATTTTCGACTCAAATATCTTTTCAACAATTGTAGATATTGGCTTTAAACTACTTTCATTTTATTAAAAATGTTGTTTTTAACTTTCAGTAAAATTTAAAAAAAAAATCAAATTGACAGTTTTTGTACAAAAAATTAAAAACCAAAACAAAAATTTACAAAATTTGGTAAAAATTGATTTTCGATTTAAATATCTTATCAAAAATTTGAAATATTGGCTTCAAAATAATTTTATCTTATAAAAAATATTGTTTTTGACATTCGATAAAATTTTGAAAAAATCGAATTGACAGTTTTCTTAGAAAAAATAAAACTGTAAAAAAAAACAATACTAACACTTGGTAAAAATTTACTTTCGACTCAGACTCAAATAGCTTTTCAAAAATTAAAAATATTGACTTCAAAAAATATTTATATAAAATATAAATATAAAAATATTGTTTTCAATATTCAGTAGTTTAATTATCAAATTCCAACAGTAAGTTTTTTCATTAAAAAAATCTACAAGAAAAAGTACGAAAATTTGTTAAAAATTGATTTTCGGTTCTTGATATATCTCAAATTAATTTCATTCATCCTATTTATAAAAATTGAAGAAATGCTACTTAAATTAATAAAAACCTATTTAAAAAAACTAGAATTTTAAACTAAACTATTTCCTTATATGAAATCAGTGTGAGTCGCATGCCAGCCTCTTTTTTATTTTATTAAAATAAAAACTTGTGTTTTTCAAAATAATTTAAATGTAGGTGTATTCAATAAAAATAAAATTCTTCTACGGAAACTAACAAATATTATTTAATTTGGCAAATAATGTCAATACTGAAATTCTGTTGTCATAAATGTGGATAACAATATTCGTTTTAAGGTTTTGTGGTATTTTTTAATTGTTTTATTACTTTTAAAATTATTAGTTGTAAGTTTTATTTTAATACTTTAATGCGTTTAATTTTTGTTAAAATTAACTTCTATTTATTTGTTGTTATTAAATTTTTTGTATAGCTATATTATTTTATTCCCCTCAATTGCATTCTAATAACCTAGTTTGAACTGTTATATTTTTGTTCCTAATAATTTTATTAGAATTCATTATGTTATTTTGTATTTATTTGAATTTTAATGTTTTGTATTTGTTTGTGTTTATTTTCACTTCATTTGAATTAATTCTTTTTTATTTGGCAAATTGTTTAATGAATTGTGATTCAATATAATTTTTGTTATAAATTAAAATTTGTGTTTTTATTTTCATATATTATTAAGTCGACTTGAGTTCTATTTTTCCTATTTTAAGTTTCGCATGTGACTCATTTTAGATTGAAAATAAAAGGGTGTAAAATTCGATAAAGTTATTTCTTATTTTTATTATTTTATTAAAAAAGTTTAGTTTTAAGTTTATGAAGCTATACCTATTGTGAATGTATTTTCATCTATCTATCTATTTAAATTTATCTTTCAATCTATCACTATGATTTATACGCAAATTTCATTGAAGGTATTCCATTAATTAATTAATTTCAAAAACCAATTTTAATTACTTTATCTAATCGCATGGAAATGATTTTTGATAGACGGTTAAAACAAATCATCATTCTCCAAAAGCTTTACTTTGAATTTAAATTTCAATTAAAAGACATATGGGTGGATGGACTCAAGGGTGGTATAGTTTCTAAATAAATATGTATGTATTGAAAATAGACAACTTATGTGTGTATTCATAAACATTCAAGATACAAAGCATTAGATATCGAGGAGAAATTTGAGTGCATAATCAAAATACCCGTATGGGTATTTGTAAAGTAAGTGCAAAATAATGAAATTAAGTTCAAATGGTCCCCGAGAATTTAAGGTTGGGTAAAGGTTTAACATTAGGAGATATTCCTCCAACTTTGTTAAAAGTGATATGCTACATTTTATTTTAAAATGCAGAAAGATTCTCAAGCATTTCTTAAAGTACAGATTTTTAATTTGTAATGGTTTTTTTTAAAAATTGCCTTTTTCCGCCTTTTACATACTTTGTTTTAGTCACTGAGAGCAAAACGGATTTGTAAAAAAAAAAAAAAAAAAACAATTTAAAATCAAGCTACGACCAATGTCTTTTAGAAGAATAAAGTGTAAGACTTTTAAATCTCAAATTTACAATTACAAATTTAAGGTAAGTCAAGGAATCAAGAATCTTAAGAATTATAAAGCAATGTGTTTTAAATTCTTAAAAAGTTTTGAGTCTTACCATACCAATGTCCCAATGATGATAACCACAACTATTTTTGTATATTTCTCTTTCATCCTGGAAATTACTAAAAAGTAACAAAACGAAAACAAAGTACTTACGGCTACGGGTATCGTAGTTTCTTATTCTATTTTCTATATTTAAGAAACATTTTCTTAAAGAAAGATCTATTTTGTGAAAGTGCCACTGTCATTCCAATTACCTTTAAAAGTCACTTAATCTCTATAGCAATTTTATAAGGAAGTCCAAGTCCATTCTTGTGGTCTTTAATGCTCAGCATATCGTTTAAAGACATAAATAGACCAATTTACTAGGTATATCCTTTTAGCTGAGTATCATCAAACCACATGATTCTTACTCTTAGTATATATGTATATGAGAGACGTATGAGAGTATAGTATAAGCAATTTATTCTTGTTGTCCTTTGTATACGAATATAGTTGTGTCAATGCCAGATACAAGCTAATATACCTAACTTCAAGGAAGAAAAAAAAATCTCCCATTTTTGTGGGTTATACAATGAATATTTTGCAAAGGAGTATAACACACTTTCTCAAAGAAATACCAAGGAGACTAGACCATGCATAAGCATTTATTGTACGAACATGATAAATATAAAAAAATATTAAAAAGAAGGAAATAACTTTCTTGAAAATATTGCGCCTAGGGCTTTGTATTGTATTTAAGACTTTTTTAAAGTCACGTTAAAGATTAATCTTTTCCTCTATACAAAACTTTACTGTATCCTTAAATTGAATTTTGTCAAATCTTTCTATCAATATTATAAAGTGGAAGGATTTGCTTTTTAGGGAGTAATTTTGTGTCTTTATTCTTTCTCATGGTTTACGTTCATACGACCCAACCACATACTTTATGATGGTAAGATCCTTGTATCAAAAAGGTCCTTTATTCATTTTTATCATTTCTTCAAGTTTCTTTTTTTTTCGTAGTTATGTACTTTTTACAAGTTCATCCTAGGATAGTTACGTTTATATTGAAACTCAATTACATATGCATATACTCGTATGTACTACACACTATACAACCCATAACTTTATATGGATGTCCAGTTTATGCCATATGATTATCATACGTGCATATAGAGTGCAGTATCTACTGTTTGTGTATTGTATATACAGCGCAGTCGACAGTCGACACAAAGTGGTTCTGTGACGCAAATTGGAAATGGGATTTTGTGGACTTTAACTAGAAATTGGATATGTACAAGGTAGTCGAATAAAATGCACATTATTATATCATGTATCGGGTATACTCGTAGAGATATGGGTATAAGTATAAGCTGAAAATTTTAAATCGAAAAATATAGAAAATGGAATTTTCAAAAATAATGTAGTGGAATTCCGGGAATTCATCAAAGTCAAGTGCGGTACAATGAAGATAATAATAAAAACTTTCTATACAAAGAAACATATTGCTATTTTAATGATGCTTTTGTAACTTTTTATTCACTTTTTCCATCCCTACTTGTCTTATATCCTGTTGATACCGATCGCTTGTATTGTATTGTAAATTTTGATTTTGTCATAGTTCATAAGTTATCGTTTTTATATTTTCAAAACTATTTTATCTCTCCTTGATTTATGTGAAATATTCAATGAGGAAGTCCTTATTTCCTTCAGTCAAAAAAATTATAAAATTCATAATAATTATCTTGACTGCAATGGAAAAATGTCTTAATTGAAAACTTATAAAATAAACACATCAAATTATTATCATATAATTTTATATTTGTATTATTCCATTATATCATTAAAAATATTTTTTTTACAATTTGTTATAAAAAAAAGAGGCTGGTATGCGACCCACACTGATAATGATAACTTCAAATCCCGTCTGTCGATTTGTAGCGCTTAAAAGTTACTAGGTTTTAGCGTTCGGTTAAAAAAAAACAGTTAAATTATTCATACAAATTTTAAAATTACCAACAATGTTTTTCACATAAAGTAGTCCACAAAAATTTTTAACCAATTTTAGTACCATTTCTTAATTTTTTACAAGTTTGATGAATGAATTGCGAGATATTTAGAACCGAAGATCAAATTTGAGTACTAGTTTTTGTAGATTTTCCCAACTTTTAGCAAAGTTTTGTTTAGGCTTATATTTTTTTAAAAATAAAAACTTTTAGTTAGATTCCTCTCAAAATTTTGTTGAATGTTAAAAACAATTGTTTTTAAATTAAAATAATTTAAAACATATGTATATTGTATATACATAAAATTTGATTCAAACATCAATTTTTAAGACCTTTAAGTAATGTTCTTAGGTTTTTTTTTAGTTTAAAGCCAATATCTCAGAGTTTTGAAAAGATATTTAACTGAAAATCAATGTTTACCAACTTTTGTTAATTTGTTTTAAGGTTTTTAATTTCTTGTAAAAAACTGTCAATCAAATTTTTATCAGAATTTAATTGAATGTTTTCTCATAAGACAAAATTATTTTAAAGCCAATTATGCAAAGTTTTGAAAAGATATTTAAGTCGAAAATCCATTTTACCAACTTTTTTTAAAAATTTATTTAAGGTTATTTTTTTTTGTAAAAAAACTGTCAATTTTATTTTTCTCAAAATTTTACTATATGTTAAAAACGTTTTTTTTTTCGCGCACAAATGGTTTTGGAGATGACATAATTTTTTATTTGTAAAGTTTTCGAGGTGACAATTTTTTTCCTTTTTTTATTTATAAAAACAACCGTTAATTACATTTTTTCCAAAAATACATTTCTTTGGTATCACGTTACAATACATATATGAAATTTTATTCAATTCTCTAGCCATATTGGTTCGGGAGATATTTAGGGCTTACCAAAATTTTCACCTTATTTTCAAACTGCTATTGGAAAAAAACACATACGCAATTTCATTTCGACTCTATGGACCTTGAAACGCTGAGAAATGTCAAAATTTTCAATTTGACAAATCGGACCCATTACAATAACTTCCAATGGGAAGTAAATAGTATATGAACATGGCAAGATTGCCGTCTGCCAGAAAATAATATTTGATTCAACAAAATAATTAAATAAATAGTGCTTGATTTTCATTAGATTTCTTGTTATTAAAAAAATTTATTTTGTTGTTTTACATTCGCTCACAAAAAAAAAATAAATGATATTTTGATAACTATTAATTTTTGCGTTTTTGTTAACGTTTTTATAAATCATGTTATAAATTGTTTTAAAAATTTGTAAATTAATATTTTTAGGAAAACAGAATTCCCGATGATTCCTCATAATAATAATTCCAGTTCAATTTTTCAACCCTTGCTCTGAAAATTGTACATATAGCTCTCGCAGAAAGTCTATTATTGAAATAATTTGTCGCATAAGTATTTGAGGAGTGGCTTATATTTCTACAAATTTCTCTTGTTGAGAATGATAAGCTGTATTCAAATGTTGAAGATATATACATTTTTATCAACTTTTGCGATAACATTCGAAAAGATATCTTGCCAATTATTATAAATTCTCAGTTCAAGAAATCACTATGCAACCGGGCAAGTTGAGTACATTCCTTAAATGGCGATGATTCTGTTCGCAAAAGAACCTTCACAATAGGTGTGTAAAGATTCCAACTTGGTTTACTTATCACCCTTGTTAAAAAATCTGCATGCAATTTCAAATTTGTATTATGAATTGGCGCATTTCCAGACTCAACATGAATTGCATATGATGGAGTCAAACTAGGTAACCAAAACAATTTTTTGAAAAAAGGTCTTTTGTCAACTCATATTCTTCAAAATATGTGTGACCAACAACTTGAATACCGTAAAACAAGCAAATGTTAATGGTTGCTTGGAAAACACGGGGTATTGAGATCATAAGTCTATGTTTTTATTTGAGAAGAAAGTTGGCCACATTATGTTAAGAGGTACTTTAGCTGCTTTACTCTTATGCTGAATATGTTTCTTGAAGCTACCGTTAGCAGACATCAACAGTCCTAGTTCAATAGGTTGGTTGATAAGGAACCATCTCTCTTCTCTCAGCCTTCTTTCAAATCGATAAAGCAAGCATACATATTCTTTTTCTTTTGGATAAATTTGTTGTCAAGTATTAATTGATAAAGCAAAAATATGGCCAATCGTTGAAAAGCCCTCACGAAAACCAGTTGAAACACACTTAAGAGATTGTTTGATTCTACTCAACTGACAAGTCTTTTGTATAGGATTCTAGCTTTTCTAATGGAATTTAATATTGAAATGCGTCTGTAATTCTCAGGTAAGCTAGCATCACTTTTCTTAAATATTGAAAATATAACAGCTTTATCAAAACTCTTGGGAACGCAAGCGGAATTGTACAAGTTGTTATAAAAGGAAAGAAGATATAGCTTGTATTCTAAAGATGAGTTTTTTAGAAATTCAACGGGAATGCCATTATTTCCTGGAGACTTATTGTTTTTTTCATATTAAAAAGAGCATGTTCCAATTTATCAAGGACTATAACAGAATCAAGCAAAACATGGGCTGTATCTGGGCAAGCATAATGGAACGTGTGCAAGTCAACTTAACATGTCAACAAGGATCGGATATGAGATGCCAGAACTTCAGCTTCTAATACAATTGAAGACATACGATTGTTTCCACCATTATACCAAACATTTTTTTTGAATCCTTGCACCTTTCTAAGCTCGTCACCTTTTTTCTGCCTGGAATGAAAACTTATATTTATATTAGCGCCAATTATTATTGAGGAAATGTTACTCGTAAATGAAAACATTTAGTTTTTTTTTTCACTGATACGATTTTTCCAATTAAAAATGTAAAATTTAAGTTAAAATATTTTTCTAGCGAAATTTTACTAGTACGAAAAAAAATCAGGTTTATAACTTGCATAGTGTACTTTACTGTGGGTTCTTACAAACAAGTATTCATATTTGAGCAGATAACACACATTTTTAGGTGAGGATGAAGTAGCTACTTAAATTATTTTAAGCGAATTTTACATGCTCCCATTGTCTATGCGGGTGCTTATTTGTATAGTCCTACCAAATAAGTGACATTGAAATCTCTAACCTCATGAGCTAATAATCCTTGCTGATTACCTAGCAAAAACCACGAATATAAACAATTCCTTTGAACATAACACTGCGCCTTATAAAATGTTCAAAAACAAATTTATCAAAACCATAAGCTCGCCCAAACTATAATTAATTCTTTTGAAATATCACGAATGTATGCAGCTATGTAACTTTTTAATTTAGTCCACCCATATTAAAGTTTTAATCTCATTCATCAGCTTACTTATGCTACAACACCCCCACAAAATACAATATCATTATAATTCTGTTCTTCTTATTCGACGAATTTTAACAAAAATGTATGTTTTGCTGAGCTTTTATTAAGGTAAACTTAGAGCTGATACAAAAGTAGGTCCTAGCACAAAACTGTTACCTTCGTACTAGTGAAAGGATTTTTAATGCAAACTTTAGCTATGGGCACTTTTCACCTCGTCTTGTTTACACTTTAGAATATTTTGTATATAGTGTTGAAGTTCAGAGGCAATTTTATTGAATTTAAGGAAAAACATAGCCACTTCTTTCTGTGATGATGCTTCTGAATTGAATTTAAATACATTTACTTTAAGGCCCAATATTTGCACAATGTAACTACAAGTACTAGTATACTATGGAAGGAAGGACCTACAAGGTTGTGACACTAACGTTAACATCATCATTGTCGTCTTCATCACCAAAACGATTCTGGACGACTATATAGAAGGACGATGAGGAGGACTACGATGATGATGATGATGATGACGACGACATGAAGGACCTAATCAATTTCGTCTTGAATGAACACAATAGAAGCACACGTAGCGCACTAGGAACCTACCTAAAGCTTGCAATCTCTTCAGACATTGTTCGCATCCAATTCGGTCATGAATAGTAGATGTACCTCTACAGCTCCTATACACTAAACCTTCCTATTCCAATGTGTGTTGTGTGTACACTTTTGCAGAGAGTATATAAAATTTCATTCATGCAAAGTAGGATGCAGAATATAGGAGGATACTACTTTGGGTTTAACTAAAATGAAGACCAACGATATACCAGTGAAAGTACGGGTACGATATGGTTGGTGTAAGGTACTGTACGGTACGGTAAACGGCACGACACGAAATGGAAAAATGAACAACGACTTCAATAACAAATGACTTTTTTGACTCTTTTCAAAATGAAACTCAAGTTTGTGTTTTGAATAAATTAAAAGGATATTTTTTTTTCTTTGAAAAGCTCTTTTCAAGATTCTGAACACACAATGACATGGAAATTTGTATATTGTAGCGCTATAATGCTGCGATCGCTCCTTCGGTGCAAGTTAAGTACATCACTATGATAGGTTTTGTTTTGTTTGTTTTTGTTTCTTACAAAAAAGCAAATCGTTTGTTTAACATAATCTGATGATTTTGAAAAATATTTTAAAACCTCGACGAAGGACAAGTTTCAGTGACACGAAGTGTAGCTATAGTTTATGTCACTTCACTTACAAATATATGATAAGTTTAAAGATACTGTTTTTGTTCGTTTGACAGCCACTTTGACAGCTTTTGGTAAGTTTGATATGATTATTATTTGTCATGATACAACTTACCTCGGAACAACGAATTTTTATATTAAGACCAATTTTTCAAAAACATGGTAATTTAAAATGATTTAAGGGAAAGAGTATGTTCCAGAAGCATGACACCTATTTAAAAAAACATGTATGGAAAAGATATTGTTTTCTTTCATTTTTTTTAAAGAGATATCCCGAAAACGGCTCAACCTATTTTAAAAAGTCGAAATGCAAAACGTGTATTTATTAGTACTAAATAACTGCATACCAAATATATTTTTTTAAAGAATTTAAAACATTTTTATTTATAAAAAAACTTAATTTAAAGCAAAATCGGATAAATTAATTTTATTTTTGGGATTTTTTATGACTTTAAACTTTGAAGATAAATTTATATATATGTATTTTTAAACATTAAGACATAGGTACTGTTTTTAAAAAGACTCGCGTGACTCAGTTTTGGATTTAATTTTTATATTTTCCAACGGTTTTAAAGGGTTTTCCAGTAGGGCCTTTAGAAATGGCAGCTTAAGATGGACAATTTTTTGAATATATTTCGTCCAATTTGATGTCATTTATTCAGTATATTTTGCCAAATAAAACATTGACAAGGAAATATGAAATAAAGTTGGGCAAAGAACTTAACTGAAACATGTGACTTATATTAAAAATCACGAATAAGTCTACATCTTTCTTAATATCCACCTCTCTAATCTAACATTACTCTTTCAACTTTCATATTTAGGATAGTCGCCATCCATACAAGCCACAATAGACATTTGATCTATAACATACATATAGTTCCATGAACAAATTCCTTGCCTTGCAATGTTTCTTTTTTAAGGTTTACACCCTCAAAGTTCATAGACTTTGGTTTAAAAGTGAAATAGTAAATATAAGTTTATTTTAATGAGCAGATTGAATTTATTAATAGATGTAGAAACCAATAATATGTGCACGGACAAATTAAAAGTCATTTTCAGGGTTCAACTACAGTGATAACTCTCTAAGGCATAACTTTTGACTTCAAACCAAACTTATCCAAATTCTTTAAAATGTTTTGAATTTTGGTTTCATTTTTACCAAACTACTTTAAACTATCAAGAGTAAATTTTGTGTTGTGTTGCCAATACTTCATTTAACAAATGTTGACAAATTAACGTACTGCTTTCCGTCTGCAAGATCGACAATAAAACACAATGAATCTAAAAAGCCCTCGATATAATTACTTTTTAATATTAAAATATGGATCTATAATTTTTAAACAATATAAAGTTGATGAAAAATTTAAAATAATAATTTATAATAATAATACAAAAAATGAAAGAATACACAATTTGAAATCTTCGTTCATTATAGCAGTTCTTTATCTAACATTAATTTTATTCAATAAACTTATAACTTGATCTTCCGATAAAAAGTTTTTTCTAAATATATTCCCTTTGATTTCTCTGAGAATGGGCCATTTTCCCAAGAAGTTGACAGTATGTTCTCTTTCTGATAGGTTGCACATGTTATACTGATAGGCTTGCGTGAAATGTAATCTAAACCTATAAGTTCACTACGTATTTTGACCATAGTTCTTCTCTGTAAGGTTACGATTTAATCTGTTGTAAGTTCTTCTGTACAAATAATTAGACGCTTTAGCAATATATTCAGCTCTAGATTTATCATCAAAGTTTAAAATGACTTCATACAAGATGTTTTTAGCGGCTGATAACTTTTCGGTATGTAAATTTAAAGTAATTTAACATACCTTAGTGTCTTGGTATTCTCGGTACCAACTATTTTGATCTTGTATCGCTTTTATGTCCACTCTTTCCACGGCCAGTAAATCATTCGTTTTAAAAACATTAAGCGAAGAGTCCGCTTGTAACTTCAATGTTTTTATAAACTAGGAAGAGAGAATCGTTTTTCGGCAAATGAAATATTCTTTTTGTAACGCACATAAAGAAGAGTTTTTCAGCCGAATTTTACTTTTGACATTCCCATACTTACGATCCATATAAAAGTTTGCTCTCAGATACTTTTAACTTGCTACAATGCGCTATATAGATGAAAGCAGATTTCGTCTTAACCAATTTCTCACCATGTTTAAAGTCTCGCAAACGTTCAATATTTTCGCTCCATTTTTCATTTGATGCATTCTTATGATAATAATTGGTTTTTAGGATTGTCAAAAACTGTTTACTTCATGAATTCATCAATATACTCCCATAAGAGAGATTTTACTGTATTTAAGAAATCTCATCATAAATATTATTGATTATTTTTGTTTTCTTTTAATAGAGAAAATAATAGCATAAAGGCTTTTTTGTCCTTTTTCTTATATAAACTTACATATAAAAGACTCATAGTTAGATACCTACCCCTTTATCAATGAAAAAGAGGCTCTTTCATTTTGCAATAGTTGGCTTTGCAAACATTTTGCAGAGTTCAACAAAAATGGCATTGCATTTCCTACAAAGAACTATAAGTAAAGTATATATAGATATCCAACTATACCTCTTTCTACTATCTGGAAAATCAGCAAATTTTCTTTTACTCCAATTAGAAAACTTTTCATAACTTGCTCTATCATTATTATTTTTCGTTTCGTAATTTTTATTTTTAAGAAAGAAACTTTTTTATCAAGTGCAGAAATTACTTCTAACTGATAAAGTTTGTTTAATAGTTGACCTATGCGATAAAAGTGTCTAAATAAGTTTTTTTGTGTGCGTTTTTAGTTGAATTTCATTTAGATGAAGTGAATTTCGTGTCGATGATATTATATTTTAGAGTTAATAATTTGGTAGTAAACTTTTGAAAAAAAAATTTGTTCATCTATTTGAAAAATGTTTAGACTAACTAAATTAGTAAAATGCATATCTATGTTAAACTGATCCATAAAAACCAAATTTATGTAATTTTAGGATACAACAAAGATATAATGCAACAAATTTTGGGTGTTTTAATTTATAGAATAATAAATGTCAATGATATAAAATAATATTTGTCCCTGAAACAAATAAGTGTTTTGTTGCACTGAGCTCAAGAAAATTAAAATTAACAAACATTGCAAGCAAGACTGTTTGAAAAGTTCGTTTTAAGATTCAAAAAATAATATTAATAATAATAAACTAACATAACTAACCATTTTTAAGTATTAAGTTCAATCGTCTGCGTTGGGAAAAGTCACAAGATGGATTTTTCTATAAACGTTTAAAAAAAAAACACAAAAAACTTAAAAGTGAAGTTTTTTTCACAGCTTTATAAATCCTTCAACTCAAAGAAAACTTATTCATGAACCATTTAAAAGCATCAAAACTTCAAAGACAACTGATTTAATTTGATTTCATTATTTTTTTTTTCATCTTTTAAATAAATTTTCAAACCATATAATTGGAGCATCAGCACACAGAACACTCATCGACAAAAGTGACATCCAATTAATTTAATGACTTGCAAATATATGATGTTAGCTTTGAGACTCTCATGGGGTGTATTGTATATCCTTTACCTAAACATGATAATAATTCTCAAATCGTTTGTGGATAGCTTTAGTGAAGTTATACAAACATACTTCTAGTCGATTTTCAATTACAAATTTTTCAAACGATGTGCTTAAATTTGTAGACACTCTTAATTTTCTTTTCGTTGGAAAATACTCGTTTAAAATGAAAATTCGCGCCACCTCTTTCACATATGAAAAACAAGAGTAATTATTTATTTGATAATTTGTTAATGATATATTAAATTATTGTCATTGAGTTTTCAATGAAGTTCTAATTTTGCTGCAACTTGTGCATAAAATAATAAAAGCCGAACTTAACGTAATGACATTTTAATTTGTTTTTTTTTTTTTTGCATAAAGTTTAGTTAACATTTCTAAAAACTTAATTTTGTGTAAAGTTTTCAGCTTTGCAAATCTATTTCTTTATTTCTAATATTTTCTATATGAAATGAAAAACATCCTTTGGTTTTTGGTTTTGGTTAGAGTTTTTTTTTAAATAAATGTTTGTATATGTAAAATTTTTAAAAATATCTTAAAAATATTTTTGGTAAGTTCTTATTTAATGCCTATAAATTTAATATGCATTTAAAATTTGATAACTGATAACTTGCCATCATATCTGTTCCTTTGTCTCTATTAAAAGGTTTCCTATTTCCTGTTTTGTGAAAAAAGTTATCTGTTAATTTGTTCTATTTTTGTTTAAAAAATTTTTTAGTCGTTAACCAATTTTTACTAATTTTAGTAGGATTTCCTAAAAGCTTTTATTTCTCAAACAAGCAAATACGAATTCTATGAATAAAATGAATCGAGATATCTGGGACCGAACATCATATTTTACCGAATTTGCGTACTATTTTTTGTAAACTTTATTTGTTTATAATTAAACTGGCTGTGGGATTTTAATAAAAAATTTACTGAATGCCGAAAATTACATTTTCTGTGAGTTCAATTACATTGAAGTGAATATTTTTAATTTTAAAAAAGACAATTGAGTCGAAAATCTATTTTTAACAACTTTTATCAATTCTTTTTAGGTTTTTATTTTTTGTAAGAAAACTGGCAACTCGATTTTTCAAAAAAATTTACTGAATGTTGAAAAACAAAATTACACAAAATTGTTTTGGAGATAAAGTGGTTTTTTATTTGTAAAATTTTCGAGTTGACAAATTTTGTTTTCACTTTTTTTGATTTATAAAAAAAACCTTAATTGGATTTTTTTTTTTAAAATATTCTTGTTTGGTATCACTTTACAATATATTATATAAAATCTAATTCAAGTTTCACCTTTTTTTAAACCGCTATGGTAAAAAAACTACCCACGCAATTTTCTTGAGAGCCCTTTCTGCATCTTAAGACAGACGGACGGAATTAGAGGATCGACTATTTTCAATTTCTCTACAATCGCAACGTCATGAGAAAAAATAAATTGGGTGGCGCAACAGTCCGTTGAGAACTAGGGCCTAGTGACTTATAACTCTCAACCATTTCTGTGTGCGAGAACTGTTATCAGGGATGGAGGGGACCTACAGTTTTAAGCCGAACTGCTAATTTGAGAAAGAACTTTTCATGACATTAGAGAATTTGTCAATTGCTCGCAAGAAGCAGTATCCGTGAAAGTAGCATTAGATGTCATGGGTAGTTATCGACCCCAAGACCTTTGGCATGACAGCCCAACACATGCTACGGGTCCCAATGTAGTGCTTGATTAAAATCTGGAGTTCTTAATTTTGTACTAGTTTAATATTGTAAAATTGTTTTTAAATCTCTTGCAGACTATTTTTAAAAGCTGTGGCTAAATTTCCAAGACATAAAAAATACTTTACTCCTAATACTTTTGCCAAACCATGCACAACAGTAAAACGTAAATATTGATTGCATATTTGTTTGTTTCATATCTGTACTTCATTATTTATAGCTTATGAAAAATATGCTGTTTGATTAGGAATTAAAGCAAATGAATTTCAATATTGCTTCATGTTTAACTGGGGTTATTATCTAATACGTAAAACCTGGTGCCTATAACACCGAGCAGTAACACAGTGTATTGAGAAACATCAAATATCCTTACTTTACCCATTGGTATGTTTTATTTTTCAAACATTTTATTAAAAGAAGAAATTACATTATTTGCAAAAGTAAAAAACCTTGATCTCTTCTATAGGGAAAAGTTACCTTAACCCATCTATGTAGGTAGTATTATGAACTTTCCATTCAAGCTTAAAAGCAAAGGCAGGATTTTCGTTTGAATAATCCTTTTTGACTGTAAAAGTCAAATTGAAATAGTGTATAGGTTCGTACCTTACCAAAATGCACTGTGCATTGCCGTTCACTATGCACTTCAGTGCAATCACTAACATTTGCAATTAAAATTGATACTACCTACATAGACGTACCTTATATACCTATACCAACCGACCGACCTTTAGCCAAAGTCTATCGAATCGAATGCACTCATCTATATAAAGCTTTTACTTCATCACCGCTTTTGATTTGAGGTTAACATTATAAACTTTGTGTTAGTGTGTTTGGGTATGTGTGCATGACTTTTGTGTATGTACAATACACATCCTTTTGGAATTCATTCGCATACAAAACTGATTGTCCTTGGAGTATAATTTCAAATTCATTTCAGTTGTAATCTATTGCGCCTCTACGTGTGTTTCGAATCGAAAACAAAATCGAAACACGCAGATGTTGTCTTTATTCGATTCCTAAAAGTGAACCTTCAAACGACTGACTTACGTACATTATACAACTCGTACTCGTGTACGTAATTTGCGTAGGTTTGATATTGCTAGAGTATAATCAACAACTCGTTGCGTTGCACTAATGAACTTGTTCACACGGTTGCCTGAATGCCATCATGGATTCCCATAAGGATTCGATGTACTCGTATGTAGGAAGGTTTACATACATTTGTACTTGAATTCTATTTTGTGCCTATAAATAACAATATTTGATTAGAGAAACGTGTTTATTGTTTATACAATACATATTTTTATTTTCAGTTGAGGAAATATAAATTATTTTTGTGCGTGTTTCGTAATTAAGTACATACCTACTCATATTTAATGTAATGTACTTTATCTTTGCATGTACTCAGTTTTAATGTTGTTTTTATTTTTTGCAAAAAAAACGCTACAAAAAAATTGTTTCTTTCTAGAAATGTTAGAAATTTCTTATAATGATCTCAACTTTTTGCTAAGGGTAAAAAATGTGTAAGCGTGATGTGGAAAAAAATACAAACACGAAAATGCATGAAGGAATACAAAGATTCTGCAATCTTTTTGATTTTCGAATTACAAGTTCGACTACTCACTGTAATTCCTATATTTTTCAGGTCGTTTACATTTTATTGCAAATTATCAAAGAGGTATTCTTGAAATATTGTCTTTATGTTTTGAAGAGTATCCTACTGAGGCGAATTAATCGAATTGGTATTTTTTATAAAGCCTTAACTGCAAAAATTACAATTTTTTAATAGAAGAAATGCAAATTTAGTACTCAAGAAAAAAAAAAACGAAAAAATCAGTTGTACTCATAATTCAGCCACAAAATGTCTTTATTGGGTTTTAGAAAATTCTGATCTATTTGAAATGAAAAGTAAACTAAAGACAATTTTACTATTTTTAATTTGTTTTTAATAAAATGTATGGAAACAAAACTATGTGTGATTTTTTGAATAAAAATAACACTTTAAAAATAAGAACCTTTTAAGGTTTATCATTATACAAAACACTATCACAAGTTACATGTTTTTATATTTTAAAGAAATATGTGTTTTGGTCTAAAGTTAACTTGTGCTGCCTTTTTTTTACTATTATGTTAGCTTATCCGTCTTTTATGTTGATTGTAGTGATTATTCTAAACTTTATTTCTTTAGTGTCTTCAGCTGATAGTTTAAACTTAACATAGGAAGTTATTGTAATGGGTCCGATTTGTCGAATTAAAAAGGTTGAAATTTTTCGACGTTTCGAGGTCCCCAGAGTTGAAATAAAAGATTTTTCGAAAGATGTGCTTGCGTGTGAACGTACGTCCGTACGCCCGTATGTTCGCGATGTTTTTTTTAGCTCAAGAACCAGTAAAGATAACGACTTCAAATAAATTTTTGTATACAGATAATAATGCAAAAAGATACAGAAAGGACTCTCAAAAAATTTGCGTTGGTGGTTCTTTTTACCATAGCATTGTAAAAAAGGTGACAATTTTGGTTAACTCTAAATATCTCACGAACTAATAGTGCTTGAGAATAAATTTATTTTTATATTATATATTTTAACGCGATACCAAATCAATATATTTTAAGAAAAAATACCATTTAACAGTTTTTTATAAATAAAAAAAAACTGAACAAAAGATATTTGTCAATTAAAAACTTTTATAAAACAAAACGATTTTATCTCGAAACAATTTTGTGCAACGAAGAATAATGTTTTCAATATCTGATAAAATGTTGAGATAAGTTTTTTTTATTAAAATAAAAACCTAAAAATAATTAATAAAAGTTGTTAAAAATTGATTTTCGACTCAAATATCTTTTCAAAACGTTTAGACGGTGGCTTTAAACTAATTTTATCTTATGGGAAATATTGTTATTAATAAAATTAATTCTATTAAATTTTGAGAAAAATCAATTTGGAAAATAAAATCTTAAAAAATAGAACGCAAATTTGGTTAAAATTGATGTTCGGTTCTCGATAGCTCAAATAAATGTCATACTTGTTTATATAAGAAATACATTACAATGTAATGTAATAAGAAATAAAAAAATTTAAGAAATGATACTTAAATTGGTAAAAATTGTTTTTCGACTAAAAATATCGTTAACAAAAAAAACATTTTGAAATCAAATTATTTCATCATATGCAAAATATTGTTTTTTAATAAAACACGAAAACCTTCAAAGCTTTTAAGGAAGACAAATCGACAGACGGGATAGGAAGTTATCAGTGGGGGTTGCATCTCAGCCTCTTTTTTTTTTTTTTAATTTGGCCACATTTTTAAAAGAAAAATTTTAATCAAAATTGAGTACGCTGAATCTAATATAATTAAATTTTCAACTGCGTCTACAGGAGGCTTTAGCGTTAAACTTTAAAGTTTTGAAGGACACTCACAAATAATTATACTTTATGGTATCGAGTTATACTTTTTTGAAAGTTAAGTGAACCTATGAATTTTATTGCGTAACTACTACAATCTTCATATATCGAAAAACTATAAGCATAAGTATAAAATAACAACGTTTAAATGCTTTATTCTAAATGATTGTATATGTAGGTACATAATTTTGTACACAAATAGTACTACTTTTAAACATCACAAAATCAAACAAATGAGTGTTCGAAGAAAAATGTTTACAAGAAAAATGACAATATGCAACAATATTCACCTCATTTCCGGAATTATTGTCAAGAAATATGATAAAACCCAATTAAAGTGTCTTCATCGTACTTGACGTTGACAATATCTATACTTACTTTTCCAAATAATAAAATATATATTTCATATAAATTATTATATATACACACAATTGTGGTTAGCCAATATGTCTCTGTGTATTCTTATGAAAATAAAATTATAACATCTACCTTTACATAGACAGGCATAACTTTGATACTCGACTTATACTTCACATGCATTGTTCCTTATGAAAATCATAAAACTCTTGTCAGAACAATATTCGAACATTCGAATATAAGGAACAAAGAACAATGTTTCAATTACTTCCTTAAGTCTTGAGAGTATCTATATAACATCAAGGATACTTAAGGATGAAGTACCTATATTAAGTATGGCTTTGTCATAAGAATTTACTTTAAGGAAACTAGGCATGATTATGTGTACATATTTATAAAAGATATTTTTTGATTTTTGCAAACAAGACTTGTCTTCTAGATAGGTAATAAATGATGAATCAGAGTTTAAAGTGGAATAGATGATGCTTTTACTCTTTTTAAATCTTGATAGCTTAAGCAAATATTTTAAAGAGCCACTAAAGTAGTTTAATTGGCGAAAATATTTTCAACTTGAAGTTTTGAAGATATCTAAGAAGAAACTTGTAAGGTTTCTTAAAAAAGGACTGAATCGTATAATGTTGTGTGTTATTGTATAGGTACTTTAACTGATAGATTTTAGAATAATTTTTAAAGTTAACGAATTTCAAAAATTGTAATACTATAATATTTATAGACAAATTTATTGCATCATTAAAGGTCTAGAACAGATAAGTTAAGATAAGATTTTAATCAAACAAGTTCAAACTTGGAAAGTAAAGATTTTAAATAATTCAAGTTAAGTGTTTTTTTCATTATTTTGTCAGTTAACATTTTTTTAGGTCTAACATTAAAAATTAGAATTTTCTCAAAAGCGTCCTTTTTTAAAAATTCGATATCCCGAAAACATGCCAAGATCTTTTCAAAAGCAAAACATATAAGCACAAAATAACTGTTTACTAAAAAATCTTTTTTTTAATTGAAACATTTTGTATATAAAACCCGAGTCAAAACTTTGGCCCTATTTTGATCCTTAAAAGGATCTTTTCTCCTCATTTGCTCCTACATAAAAAAAATTAACCTCATATCATCCTCAACGATTTTTATCATCCTCATTTCATCCTACATGAATCTTTCCGTTTCTCTATTGCCGGTCGAGAAAGTGCTACAAAACGACTCACGAGTGTTAAAGTTCTCCGAACTGTTACTGCAAAATGTTACGCATTTCAATTTATTGTTGAATTTTTGTTTAGCAAATGTCAAAAAATGACAGCTTCAAGTTAAAAAATTACAAGCTATTCCACAATGAAATATTGTTTTCGGATCTTTAAAGAATTTTGTTGAAGCTTTCTCTTGCTTTAAATATCCTCTTGTTTTATTTTTTAATTTGAAAGGCTATTCTGAGAAATCTATAAAAATTGAAAGGTTTTTTTTAAAGATTCTTACTTGATCTTCACAAGAAATTTTAAAATTTGACTTTAGGCGAAAAAATCTGAAAAAAACAGAAGTCTCCAAATTTTCAATTTGAAAACAACAAATTTCTCGAAAACGAAACTTTCAAATTACCTGATAATAGCTTGAAATACAAATATTTCCTTTAGATAATATTATTTTCTATTTCATTGAAATTCATAGAAATTTACTGTTATTTCTTATAAAAACTTTTTGCTCTTTTTGAAAACAGAAAAAAAAAAAAACAAAATGATTTCTTTACAGCGAAGGATTTGTGTAAATGGGCACATCTTGATTGTTGACTTTTTTCCTATTTATATTTTTTATACTGCTGTAAACTTTTCGTTTTGAAAAAGAAAAAACTTTTATATCAAATCCAACAAAAATCACAGATGTTCAAAAGTATTATCATCGAAATTATTCTAATAAAATATCAAAACAAAATACATATTGTGTCAAAAACTTGAATTTAACTTTTGGTGCGCCCAAAAACCTCAAATGTTGATTTTTATTTCAACATATGCAACCTATATCCTTAACCATATGTACATACCATACATATATGTATTTGTATATTAATATCAACATTTTCACATATGAATTTCCTAAGCCCAAAAGCTATAGCCCTAGCCCTATACTAGGAAGGTAAGTTGGTAGGTATAAAAGAAAAATTCTCAATTCTAATTCTCACTTGGGAACTAAAAGTTCACCTGAGGTTCTGCTCCCCCAATGTGTTTTTATTCGTGTTACTTTTTTATTCTTAGGATGTTATACCTAGCCAAAAAATGATCACGATAGCAGACACATGAGGGCAAAACACAGAGCAAAAACCAAAATAAGAAAAACAATAACTTTTGGCAGGAACACAGAAAGGACTAACAAATAAAAACTAAAAGTTCTCAAATACTACCCGGAGGGTATACGACGAAGACGTAGTGTGCCTTGCCTGTGCTCCTGCTCGGTTTGGTTCGTCTCAGTTCAGAGTTGCTTTTACCACTTATGTAAATCTTGCACTGAAATGGGAATTTATTGCAAAAGTTTTGATTTTATTGTGAACAAGATTCTTTTTCTGCCATTCTTTTGCTCTTTTCAAATAACTTGATGTTGTTAGTGTCCTTGTTCGTTTTGTTGTAGCTGTAGTTACAGACAGGCCCTTAAGTTGACGGAATAGAATGATTTGATAGCCAGCCTAAGAGTAAAAGTAAGAATAAGAGTGCGGAGCCGGTAGGGCTAAGGCTAAGGCTTTGCTGTTTTGATGTTGATTTTGATGTCGATGTCTTTTCGAAACAATGAAATGTTATCTTTGAGATTCTTTCTTTTTAGTTTGTAATTTTTTCGGTTTTTTGCTTCTTGCAACTTATCCAAAATGGGCTGCAGGGATATAATCTTTTCACATATATATATATTGGTTGGAAGCTATCTAGAGAGTTTTTTTTTCCGTTTTTGTTGAACTTTCTTGTGTCATCTGTCATGTCAAGATGCATAAAGCCCACAGTTTTGCATCCTCATTCAGAAAGGGACATTGATGTATGGTCGAAAAGTCGAAAAATGAACTTAGGTAGGTACCTAAAAAAAAAAACAAAACCCTTATATAAAAGAAATCTTATGTAGGTTAGGTTGCAAGCAAGATACGTTATAGTTTAGAAAAATAAATTGAAGTTCTGATAGGAAAGATATAATTGGATTATGTGAAACTTTCGTTGCTTGTCAGTTTTGTTATTTTGCTAGAAAGAAAAAATGAGAATAATGTGTGAATAAGAAACTTTTGGTTAGATTGGGAGCATCAGATGTGCGTTTTTGGCTTTTATTTTATATATAACCTTCGTATAAGGAAATTTATTTATTTTTTTTAAACTTATAACTAGCAAGTTAGAAAGTTTATTCAAACAAACACAAAAATACAATTGCAAGGAAGTATAAAAAATAAGGTCATATTTTAGAAAAAGTGAAGTGAAAATCTCTACTGTTTTTATTGGGACATATTTCGGTTTCAATATGTGACCTAAATGAATAAAATTTAAGCATTATCATCTTTGAATTTTTGGTTTCTTTTGATGGTACTATATTAATATGTTGGCAAATGAAAACAAGATACATCGATGTTTTTAAACTTTAAATTTACAATTATCTCAGAAACCAATTAAGTGTACTATAAAACATCGTGATATTATGCATGTAAGTAAGTAGGTAAGTAATTCATTTATTTACATTAATTTTCAAAATTTAATACAATTTTTTGAATTTGGATGCTTTGGCTATGCCGTTATATTAATAAAAATCTGTACTTGTAAATATCTTTCAAAAATGTAGTTAAAGTTTTCCAATCATGCTCGTTAAAGATGCTTATAGTCTCTTGTAGGGCAAGAGAATTTTTCCCGAAAAAGTAACGTTTTTGAGTTTTGAGTATTGGACAGATACCAATGAAATGTAGACAATTTTCTTTTGATTTGCACAGCGTACAGAATTGGTTAAAACTACCATTATAAGGACTTTCATTTAAGTTGAGAACTTCACATCTTGCTTTAAGGTTTAGGGATATATCTTCATAACTCAGTGAAGTCTTTAGCTTCTTCTATCAGTGAATACCTCATTATGTCCTAATTTTTCCCTATGATGCTGTACATTTGTTCTTTTACATGGTTTACATTGCTGAAATCATCATCCAATCTCACTCCACACTCATTGCCAACAGATTGACATCTTGCAAACCACCAGTCCTTGCTTTTGACCTCATATAAACAAGTGTTTTTCGAAAGTCTTGTGCTTTTTAAAGATGTAGTCAGCTTGAGACTTCAGGGTGCTTGTTAGAAGTGTTGGAATTTCTGTTTCTAAATATTTGGCATAACTAGGCGTATTCAGAGGTAGGTTGAAATAAAATTTTTCGATTTCTTCATATTCTTCTGATCCTCAAACCTCAGCAGCATACAAGAGAGTAGATTTCACTACTGAATTAAATATTTTGTATTTTGTAGATAAACTAATTTGTTTGTTAGAGAATATATATTTCTCCATGTTAAATTTATCAAACTTTGTGAGCTTTGGGTTTTCTCCGATAAATAAATTTTGATATTAAATGTTGGATTTAATTTCAAGCCTAGATCTCTTTTGCTACCTCCAATTGCGTACCATATTATGAATGCTTTAATTAATAACTTAAACTAGCTTACTTTATCTGTAACTAACTTTAACAGGAAACATATATTTAGCCAATGTATTAAAATACAAAGTTGAGTAATTTTGTCAATCTCTTTTTTATTTTTTTTTATTAAAGAAAATTTTTGCAAAATAAATACAATTTTTTTAAATAAAATGATTTAAATTTATTTTAATTCACATATATAAGTTTTTCATGCGGTAAACACTTACAAGCATTCACATTCTTAACATATAAAAGATTTCTCAAAAATTTAGCACAATTATAAGTTTTTAATATTTGTTTCTTAAGAGATCTTTAGGCTTAGGCATAAGAATCCCTTTGTGGCAGTTATCATTTTTGAAAACTAGTTAAAATAAACTGTGCAATTAACTAAATCTATAAATACTAAAATATGGTGGCTTTGCAGTTATTAAAAAATTAGGCCCGAAACGGTGTCAACGATTCCAACGTCCAAAATTATCTGTAATAAAAACAGCAACAAAATTGTGCTTTGATATATAATTGTCTATAATATGAATTCTTAAAGAAAATATTAAAAAGTAGTAGATATTAAAAAGGAGTAAAATTTTACTTTTGTTTGTTAAATTATTATTACATACAAATTAAAAAACATCAAAGTTTATATCAAGCGAGAGCGCGAGTATTTTCGACGTGCGTTCGAAAACATTAGAATTTATATACATACATAGGTGATTTATTTCATTTTTTTCAAATAAATAATTACGAAAATGTAAGCATTTTGCTGCCAAACTACGTCACAGTAAATTGTTAGCAATTCAAAATGATACAAAAGTTTGACAGCTTTCAACATTTTGGAAGCAATGTACCCAGAAAAACGTGCTATGCTTAGCTCATTAGTAATCAAAAAATAAACACTTAAAAAATGTCAATGTTACAAAAAGACCATAATACTCAAAAAATTGTTTTAGATTTTTTTTGTTTAAATCTCCAAATAATTATTTTTACAAGTTTTCTAGGAAAAACTTAAAAGCCTTTTTGGAAAATTGTAGGGTTTAATTATTTTAATTTGTTGTGAAGTTTTATTTTAACGTAAAGGAATAAAACTAAACCAACAAAAATAAATAATTAAAAAAAAGCATCAGAAATTGAATAAATCTCTTTTCTCAGTTGAAAATTAGGAAAACGTATTTTGCATGCACCAAAAGTTCTGGAGCAAATGGCAGCTAAGCTTGAAACACCACAATCAAATTTCGAAATTGTAATGATGGGATTATTTAGGCCTCTTTCTGTGCTATTTTAGTGCACTAATCCCGACTTGGTTCAAAAATCCCTTCCCCTAAAACTTGAGATGTTACCATCTTGACGTCAAGCTGGAAACACACCTTTAGGTTCATAATTTCAAAAAACTGATGATTAGGCAATTTTATTGCTCTTTTTCGGCTCGTAAGTTAGCGAAACTCCAAATCAGTATCTCTACCCCTTACCCCCTAAATAGAGTAGTAAAGTTGAAATTTTTGGAGACTTTCTATACCAAACAAAATTAAAAAAAACTAATGATGGGGTGATTAAATGCTATTTTTGAGTTCCTTAGTTCGCGGAACTCTAAATTGTTTTTTTAAGCCCATATCAAAAAACTAAAGTCGTAAAGCTAAAACTTTTGGAGACGAGGTGATTTAATGCTCCTTTTGTGCTAATTTAGTGCTCTAATCCCTTGACGTCAAGCTGGAACACCACAAGTTTGAGGAAATCATTTTAAAGTCGGGATTAGATCACTAAATTAGCACAAAAAGAGCCCTAAATTATTATGTTTCCAGCTTTATAGACCTATCTATTTTATATCTATTAAATTAAAATATTCCATACATTGAGACACCTCTTACGTCAAATACGATCATAACTCTTAGTCTTTGCAACATTCCAAATAACTGACTTACTTCTTGTTTTTAATTTTTTGAAGCAAGAGTCAAATTTACATTGAAAATATTGATTTGAATATTTTTCGATTTATTGATTTGACCGATTGTCCTTTTAATATTTGTTTTTATTTGACCATATTATATTACAAATTATTCTCACACTAAAATTTTATATTCTAAAAACGTTTTCAATCATAAGGACCAACAGTTAGTTATAAACAAATTATACTTCGGTTTGTATAGACATTTTCTAAGATTTAATGCAATGGAAAGTAAAATGAAAGAATGTAAATTCCTTTGAATTCAAAAATATTTTGTATTTCAGTTAAGTTTGTTTGTTTTTTTAAATAAGCTATGTAGAATTTGCCTGAAAACATCACAATTCTCAAAATTAAGTATAAAATGTACCGACATTTCTTTTTTGCTTCGAACTGAAAATCAAATACAACTTTCAAGCAAAGTTCTTTTGACTTTTTCCAATTTATTTACCATTGCAAAGCATCAGTTTACTATCGAATATAAAGTTTCGAGGTAAATTATCATTTAATCGAATAATCCACTTTAAGAAATTAAGTTTAAAAGCTTCAAAGCTGAAAATTGCCATTAAGAACCACATACATACTTTGCGTCATGCCACACCAGCCGTCATTGAAGATCTTATAGCCTCATATCGCCAGGACAATACCATTAAATCAACAATGTCGATTTCCAAAAAAAAATTTCCCTTGACATTTTCAATTTCAGTTTTTTTTCTTTTCATATCGATATACATTTTTGCTGCTGTCTGGTTGCATTGCTGGCTGCTCTGTGGCTTAAATGTTTATAAAACTTTATTTTTTTTCATCGTTTTGAAGAAAATTATATTAAATTTCAAATTCTTGTGCGTATGCATATCTTAATTTGTAATTTTTCCGTTTTCGTTCTTTTACTTACAAAAGAGTTCAGGTGTAGCACATAAAATCCTTAAATGAGAAAAAAAAGTATATTGTATGTTTGTATAGCATAAATATTGTTTTCATGCCTTCCTCTTGCCAAAAGTCATTTTACAGGAAGAAAAAAGCAATTTAAAGAAATAAATATGAAGACGTTTGTATGAAAAAAAAAACTTTTTCCATGCAACAGTAGGTAAGCTGTATAGAGGTATGTATGTTCGAGTATCTAAAGGTACAACTGAAAAGGTGAAAGTTGGGAAAACGAAAGGACATTAAATTAAATAAACGCAATAAAGGAACCTCGACCACCTGCTCTGGCAAGTGGCAAGTCAAGGCAAAGTAAGCTAAATAAGAAGTCGAGGACTTCACGCTGCTGCTAGTATACTGCTTGCTGTTAAAGGTGCGAGAGGATTGTTGAGGAAAAGGAAGACAGAAAATATCCAGATCCACATCTTTCTAAGAAGTGTCTGTGATGTGAAATGAGTTAAGCGCCTAAACAAACCGAGTTCAGGTAAGAAAACAAGTGTCAGATATGCCCCCAAGGATACATTCTCATCCCCTTTTCACCCAACGCCCCACCTTACCTTTTTTCACAACACAAAGCGCTAAAGGTACAACCAGAGTGAAAAACAAAAACAAAGCAAAAAAAGTAAAAAACTTTCAAGGCAATGCGGCGTGTTAAGTTTATTGGCAATATCCTTTTCAGTAACAAAAACACGAACGGATGTACAAACAAAAACTTTGGATCCGATATGAGTTCAATTTGCGCCTTTTTTTACTGTGTCTCTATATAGAGAAACAGTGGCAGTAGGTAGGTACATGCGTCAGGATAAGCCGCTTTTGTACAGGATTAGGACATGCTACTTTTGTTTGTGTACTTTTATGAGCCTTGTATATCTATACTACATATACTACTACCTGCTGCGGCGGAAAGGGTGAGGTATAATGGGGATGTAGTATTTTTTGTTCTTTTGGTTCAATGGAAATGATCTCGTCGACCAGGTTTTTCCTTTACATTTTTGCCCTATCGTCGTCGTCGTCCTGTGTTGGGCTCATGGTGTCTGATGATGAAACAAATTCACAAGTGGCATATATTGAACCAACGCAATGGGATTTCTGGCTTCGACTTTGCTAAATTGTTTTTTTTTTTTTTTTTTGGAAATATACAATTTTTTCAAAGTGATGCTCTGGATACTGGAACTGCGAAAAACTGATGCGAAGTAGGAGTTTTGTTTTATTTTCTTAAGAACTTATTTTGCACAAGCTTAAATGACTGTCTCATGCGGCAAGTATGTATTTTGATTGCAAACGTGTTTGCCAAATTAAGGTACTTCTTTTTTTTTATTTTTGAAAACTTTGTTTTTTCTTCTTTTTTTTTAAATTGATGTGTGTGTATTTATTTTAATGGGATTTGAACTTTTATGATTTTAAATTGTTTGTATAGGGAACCTGTTGGTTGAGTAATATCAAATTAACGATACCTATTACTTACTAATGTAAGTGGTATTAGTAAAGATCTTAACTTAGGGTTAGGGTTGGAAATGAAAACAACCTTTGAACCAAAGGATTATTCATTAAAGTGTTTCTCTATAATAAGGAACGAATTAAAAAAATGTGGCCCCCAACGCATTGGAATGCGTATCTACAAATTTGTTTTTAAGATTTGAACAAAACTAATGATTTTAAGAAATGATTGCTGTTTCGAATTCTATTTGAAAACCTGACAAATTATCGATCACTTAAAAACATATGTCTAAATGTATTGTGTTGTTCTAAAGAGTTTATTATTTTTTTTAGATTTACTTTGTTAGATTTGATTTCTAATAAATTCTTTATGCCGACACTAAAAATAAACAACAGAGTCGACTGTCTAAAAACAGGCTTTGGTGCGTTTGTTAGTATTTTATGTAAAAGAATATTTCGATTGCGAATTGAAGTTAATTTTGTTGAGATATTCAAAATTTTAAACCTATTTTAGACAAGTTTTAGTTCCCATTTATTGAACACAAACCGTAAGGACTTTTTAAAAAATATTTTGCAAGTATTTATAACGCATTTCGTCGTCGATATCAACGTTGTTTTTTAACCAAATATTAAAGTTTAAAAAATATTTTTGTTTTCGAATTTTGGTAAAATTTTTGTAAACATTGATATTTGTTTTGTACAAGAAACTGCCATAAGCTAACAACAATATTGTGTAATATTTAAGAAAAAGTTGTATCAAAAGATTTTATTTGTATAGGCTGTCCCAGTGAAAGTGGACATTCTTTAAAAAAATATTAGAACAGTGCTGCCAATTCAGACACCTGGTGTGCTTCTGCTCGGATACCCTATATTATGTCATACATTTTTCTATACTTTTCATACAATTCAGGCCCAAAAAAAGTTGGTTATCATCGACCTTTATTAGTAACTGTTAACGGCCTGTAACTCAACGTTTTCAAAAAATTAGGAACTTGGTAAAACCTTAAACAAATAAAAGTTCGATATGGAATTGTATCGTGCGAAATTCAACAATTTTCATCCATTGGTATTTTTTTCCTATAAAGGAAATATAACTTGAATGGACTATAATGTATCAACCACTTTCATTATCATCATCTGCTTGATAGGCGGGTTTCGGTACTGGCCTCGTACAATAAGTGTCTCCATTTGTCCCAATTGCGAGCCGATGCCATCCAGTTGTGCACCTTAAGACTTCGGGCGTCTTAGTCTACGACATCTCCTCAACCACTTCGTAGATAGTTATTTTGATGTTAAGATAGAACGTTACCCGGACAAAATAAACATTTTGAAAAAAATAAACTTTTAAATTCGCACGTGTTAATTAAAGCTAAGCATGTGTGTCCAATTTGACAGAAGAAGCTTCAAAAACTATTATGATGGAATTGAAGTCTGAAGGTGCTTATGTAATCAATGAATGTAATTTAATGAACATTTTCAAATTTTCTACCCCAAGCTTTTAAATAGAATTTTTGACGGAGCTGACTTGAGTATAATTTGAGTTAGTTACACATCTTGGAGACCAAAAATTGATAGACTCGTTTTTAGTGCGGGATCTGCATGACAATGTCATTGCTTGTGTGGTACGTAGAACAATTTGTTTTGAATGTGTTGTTAGGGCGTGAACCATTCTATTTGTATTAATTAATTACTTTTAAAAGCAAAATGTCAAAATATAATCGCTTAAAAAGTGACAACTAAAAAAAAAACAACAAAAATTTCTGGGATGCGATCCACAATGATATTTTCCCATCCCGTCTATCGATTTATCTTGTAGGTTTCCGTGTCGGATTAAAAAAGTTGTCAGTTGAATTATTCTTAAAAATGAGTTTATTACCAACGATATTTTTCATAAAAAAATAGTTAAGTTTGAAAATCTAGTTTTGTGAAATAGATTTTTATTCGAAAACAAATTTTTACCAATTTTAGTAACATTTCTTACATTTCTACAAATTAGATTATTGAAATTAATTTGCGAGATATCAAGAACCGAAGATCAATTTTAACCAAATTAGCGTACTATTTTTTGTACGTTTTATTTTTTATGAAAAAACGGACTGTTGGATTTTTATAAAAAAACTACTGAAATAAAAAAATTCAAAGACAATAATTTTAATTTTCGAAAAGCTATTTGAGTCTATTTTTTTACCGGGTTTTAATATTGTTTTTTTTTTTTAGAATTTTATTTATTGTAAGAAAACAATGTTTTTTAACAGATAAAAGTAGATTAAAGCCAATATCTCAAATTTTTGAAAAGTTATTTGAGCCGAAAATTAATTTTTACCACCTTTTATTAATTTTTTTGTTTAGGTTTTTATTTTTTGTAAAAAAAAACTATCAATTCGATTTTCTTCAGTTTTTTTTCTGAATATTGATAAAAGTGAAAATTAGTTGAAAGCCATAATCTAAAATTGCTGAAAAGATATTTGAGTCGAAAATACATTTTACCAACTTTAGTTATTTTTTTTTAGGTTTTTAGTTTTTTACAAATAAACTCTCCATTCGATTTTTCTTAACATTTTCCTGAATGTTGACAACAATATGTCAAAAATTTAAAAAAAAAATATTTGAGTCGAAAATCAATTTTTAACAATTTTTATTAATTTTCTTGTTTTTTATGTTTTTTTAAGAAAACTGTCAATTCGATTAATCTCAAAATTGTAGCGAATATTGAAAACAATATTCCTTTTAAGTTAAAATTTGTTTGAAGCCATAATCTCAAATTTTTTAAAATATTTTTTTGTCGAAAATTAAGTTTATCAACTTTTGTAAAATTTAATTTCAATTTTTTCTAAAAAAAAAACTGTGAATTCGGCTTTTCTCAAAATTGTACGCAATGTTGAAAAAAAACATTTATTATATCATAAAATAAGTTCTTGAAAAGATATTTAAGTCGAAATTTAATTTTTACCAACTTTGAATAATGTTTGACTTTTGATATTTGTTAAAAACTTTTTTGGAGATAAATCGTTTTTTATTCGTTAAATTTTTGAGGTGAGATTTTTTTTTTATTTTTTTTTGATTTATAAAAAACGTCAATCGGATTTTTTTCGAACACATACTGGTCTGGCATCACTGTAGAATACTTAATATAAAATTGTTTTGCAGTCTCTAGCGTCATTAGTTTGTGAGATGTTTAGGGTTAACCAACATTTTTTTTAAACTGCTATGATAAAAATACCACAAACACAATTTTCTTGAGAGCCTCTTTCTGCATTTTTCTGTATAACAACATTTCTTTGAAGACGATATCTCTTCTGGTTTTTGAGATATGGACGAAGAAAAAAACGTCGCGAACGTATGAACACACACATTCACAGACATCTTTCTAAAAATCTTTTATTTCGACTCTAGGGACCTTGAAACGTCGAGAAATGTCAACATTTTCAGTTTGACATATCGGACTCGTTACAAAAACTACCTGTGGGAAGTTAACAGAACGTCTTATTGGAAAACCTTACATTTTTTACCAAAAAATTAGTATTTTCTTGCCGATCTTATGAGGATTTGCAGGTCTTATAGTTTTGTACATATTAATTTGAAATTTGTAATTGATGTGTGGCTACGATTTTAATGAAAAACTTCCAAAAGGTCATGTAGCTTATTTACGAGTTTACTTAAATATAAAAATTGATGCGTACATCACAAAATGTCTCATTCATTAAATAATTTAATAATTACAACGTTAGAATATTTCAACTTAAAATTAATTTACATGTCTTTAAATTTATTATTCAAAACTGAACTGAAATAAATAATATAAATAATAAATGTACATATCATTAAAATCAATCGAAATAAATAATAATTTATCCGGATGATTTCAATTAAATTTTATAAATTACGAAAGAACCGCACAATTCACAATCCTATAGCAGCCATTGCCCAGACAGTGGGTAGATCCAGCGCCAGTGAGTCGTGCAAAAAAGATTATTTAAATCTATTAAATAAAATATTAACATAAAGTTTAGTGTCAATATACATAAATACATAATGTGTAAAATTTAATAAACCCGATTATGATATTGTTGTGAACAAAATAAAATTTAAAAAATAAATGTATATGTATAAGTAAAGTATGTATAATGATAAATCCCTTTTGGAATCGATCAACTGAAAACCAAACATATCTCAATGAGCTTCATTGTCATGAGCGGATAAAATACAATTCTTCATTTTAAATTAGTTTAATTAATTTCATATTGTTATGATACCCGGTTCATCCTTGCTCTCGTTGCTCGGCGGCGACGATGCTTCTCTACTCCACTCTACTCCTCTGCCATCATCATCATCAGTGATATTTATTTTCATGTTCATATAGCATGTCGATAATTTTTTTTTTGTATATTAATATTATATTTTCTGTTTTTTGTTTGTATTTTATGGACCACATCACGTATACTGGGATTGAGTTCGTGATTTCCCAACCTTCATAATATCCTGTATATACCTATATCTTTTTTTGCCTATAACCTAGTATACCTTGTGTACGCAACGCACCCGTCAATATAAATATCTTTCCTTTTGCCTGGTGATATGATGGGCTTTTGGGCATGGGAATGGAATATGTATATTTATGTGTATTTGTGCGTAGGTAGAAGAGGCAAAAATGAGGATGGTTGCAATTAACGCAGAAATTTTATTAAACGATTACTCATTCTGCACGCGCACTGATAATGCGTGTGTCCTTTAGTTACGCTTAAACCACCCAATAATCGGATTCCGTTTTATTCTGATGTCGATGTTACTTTTTGTGTTATCCTTCAGCATTTGCTGCTGATGTACTCGTATAGACAGCGAGCATCGTATGTAGGAAGAAATATACACGGCACACATATTCATATATAAAATAACGAACAATATTATAACCCCATTTCAAGCTCACCTCTCCTGAAGCAGCCTTGAGGCGGTTGACAGGAGGAAGGAGACAGGAGACAGGAGGCAAAAAGCAGAGGAGGTATCAGTATAGGTAGAATAAGAGGACATTCGGAGTTTATATGTACATATTCTTAAATATGATGGTACGCACGTAGTTGGTTAGTTATGTTCATTTCTGGTTCCGGGTACGCTTTTGGGGGAATGAAAAAAATGCAATCGGAATTTCATCACATCAAATTTCTCTTCTTTCTCTCCATAATACGAGCTAAGCATCTATATGTTTATGAATGTAGATACTAAAGGTAGAGACTACTATATATCTATTTATAATGGTTGGGATTTTAGGAACGTATGCGTTCCTAGAGCTAGAGAGACTAAAACGATAGTACCGTATACCTACGAGGAAAAGCGAAAAATTTGCCTCGAAATTACGAAAACTCCTGAGTCCTGATGCTAGCCTTTAGGTATCAATAATGATTATTGCTGTTATTGCCAATGACAGGATATATTGAACAACATGTTCGATGTTGAGAATATCGTGTGTTATAGGGACAAATTTATCCGCCCACCCACATATTATGTAGAAGGCCCACATCCCACGGCCCATCACCATTTGCCATCAGTGATAGCCAAAGGTGGAATTTTGTGTAAAATATGAGAATCCAAGCCATTGCATGTGAAATGGGGACAATATGGTATAGAATCGATCAATAACACCTACAGGCAGGACTTTGGGAATTATTTATGTTTAGGCGCTATTACTTCAATACTACTTCTATTTCTCGATCCCTTTCCTCTTCTGTTGGTCCTTCTTCATCACAAATCGACTGCGATTCCATTTCTGATGCTGTAGGGAATATTACAGTGAAATTGATTGTTGGCAATAAAATCGTAATGGATGTAATTTAAAAAGAGGAAGAAAAGGACATGAAAGAGAATCGAGAGAGATTTGATGTTTAGATGGAGATGGAGAAGGAGATCATGTGATGGGCAAAAATTTTAGAAGGAGAAAAGAAGGAAGAAGAAGAACAATGAACATGAAGAATGTGAGGTGAGGGTCTGTGCTTAATGTCTTATAATGCTTCTCTACGCGACAAAAGCAACAGCAGAACCATGAGCCAGAGAGATAAGACGATGCAGAATGACAAAGTAGACAGGACACTGAATGCGGATGTGTTGAATTCTATTTACTAAAAGGTAAGAAATCAACTTCTTCTTCATCGTGTCGTCTTTGAATGAAATGATGGTATGGTTCTGTATAAGTATCTCTCTGCGTCGGTATATATACCTATCTATAGAAGATTCCTTGTGTATAAAAAAGAAAGCAAGTTGAAATAAATGGCAAAGGATATCACATTGGTTACTCGTGTTTTACAAATTGATTTAATTTATCAAATAAATGGTTTCGTTTGATTTTGCGAAAAAGGACGCCTTTAAGTTCATTTTTTCAATTCATTTTGGAAAAGATAGAGAAAAGAATTGGAATGGCGATGATAGGGAGAAAATGATAATAAAATTAAATTTATAATTAAATTAAATTAATTCAATTACTGGTACCGATTGTATTTTTGTCATTTAGTTGGAAGTATTTATAAAGAAACTAATTATCTAACAGGCGCTTTTAAATGAAGTGCGATAGTTAAGCGTTTTTAGTTTTAAGTTCAAAAATGATTTTAACTAGTAAACTCTATTTTAATAAGTGATGCCAATAATTGCTTGTTATGTTCCACTTTTGTTTGATACATTTTATCTTTAACCTAAATCCAGATTGTTTCTTTTTTTTGCGTTAAGCATCCATTAAAATCAGATATTGCTTTAAGGTATAACTTAAGGAAGAATATATTTTTACCAATATGATAATACCTATGTTAAATTTAATTTATCTTCCTCACATTTAAATTCGAATCATTTGGTTAAAGGTATTTAATTCTCAATTATGTACTTTTAATTAGTTGAATCGAAAAAATGGTGTTAATTACATTGATTTTTTTAAACGTCTTGACATTTTTTCACTTTCTGTAACTTCTCCTTTAATTACTTTCTATTAGAATGCTATAACCTATATTTGACTTTTGGTTACATCTTAACCCAGATACGTAACCTATTTTTATAAGGATTTTCAATGTACTTTGGAATAAAAATTAAAAAAAAAAAACACGTATAAAACCACATTTTCATTCTGGCACCAAAATATAGTAATTATTACTGAACATTTTGAGAACAATTTTGTATTTTAATTACAAATTCTCTTCTTAAACATTTTATAGAGTTCCATCACCTCACCAAAAAATCCAGTACCTTTAGAAAAGAAAAAAATAAATGTAGGTAAGTTTTTTGTATGATTTTTTCATTTCTTCTACTTTTTCAACTCTCGCTCCACGACGACGATGACGACGACGAAATCCCTACTTACTCCATCATGAAATATAAAAATAATAGTCCGTGGCTGGGGGAACTCTTATTCCCTTAAAATGTGGCCTGACGTAATATTTACCAACCTACTTGAAAAGCGAGTGACCCAACAACGAACACGAGTTAAAGAAATTGCAATGTTTTTATTTTTTTTTAATTGTAACTAAAGTAAGAGTCAAGCACAGATTTAATCTTAATGGAAGTAAAAGAGTTACTAAACTTAATTGTGCATTATGAATGTAAGTATAAAAATGTATATGGTTAACTACGACGACGTTGTGTTGGGGTTGTTTTTAATACGAATGAAAAAGAAAACCATTTTGTATATAAAATCATGAATATGAAGATACAATTTTTTCTTTACGTTATAGCTATAACGTACTTTTAATGGAGTATCATTATTTAATATAATTTTATCTTGTTGCAGTTCTGATGATTTGATTTTTTTTCTCACACTCTTGTTCAGACAAGTTTATTGAAAAAGTCAGAAAACACTTAACCTTGACCTTGATTGTAAATCAATATATGAATCCATTCAGAAATAAAATAAAAATTGTAAATAAATTGAACAAATATTTAAAATAAGAGCTTTTTCCAATTAAATATTTAATTTTTTACCTAAATTATTCATCAAACTTATGAAAAAAAAAGTGATTAAAGTTTAAAATTTAATTGCTTTTATTGAAAATTTATTAAAAATTGGTTTCAAGAACCGTGGCTTGAGATGTTTAAATTCACGTTAAGCGTTTTTTTTAATTTCATTTTAAGATCAAACATAAAAGCCAACAATTAGAATTTACTAAAAACGAATCAAAAGATTTCTATGAAATGTTCTCAACAACTTTTTTTCTTAACTTGGCTCCTATCAATAAAAAAAAATATATTTTTGTGTTATTAAAAAGGATATCACCAAAGAAATGTTATTTTGTTTACACAAACCGATTTTAATAATTCCTTTTTTTAACTTCTCATAGGAAGTTATTGTAATTAAAAATTTCGACATTTCTCTACGTTTCAAGGTCGTCGATAGGAGAGATATCGACTTCAAATTCAGAAATGCAGAAAGGAATCTCAAAAAAAATTGGATGGGTGGTTTTTTACCATTGCAGTGCAAACAAATTTGAACATTTTGGTTAACCCTAAATATTTCATGAACCAATAAATTTAGAAACTTGAATTATATATTTTTGGAAAAAGCCAACTTCATCTCCAAAACAATTTTGTGTAATGAACAATAACGTTTTTAACATCTGGTAAATTTTGAGAAAAATCGAATTGACAGTTTTTTATAAAAAATAAAAACTGAAAAAAAACATTATTCAAAGTTGGTAAAAATTGAATTTCAACTTAAATATCCTTTCAAAGATTTGAGATTATAGCTTCCAACATATTTAATCTTATAAGAAATATTGTTTTAAACATTCGGTAGAATTTTGAAAAAATCGAATTGACAGTTTTCTTACAAAAAATAAAAACCTAAACAAAAAAAAATAATAAAAATTAGTAAATATTGATTTTCGACTCAAATATTTTCAAAACTTTGAGACATTCACTTTAAACTGATTTTATTTTTTAAAAATATTTCTTTCCACATAAAGTGAAATTTTGAGTAAAATCGAATTGACAGCTTTTTTTACAAAAAATTAAAAACCTAAAAAAAAAACAATAACTAAAAGTTGATAAAAATTGATTTTCGACACAAATATCTTTTCAAATATTTGAGACAAAGGCATCAAATAAACTTTATTTCATTAAAAATATTGTTTTTAACATTCAGAAAATGTTTATAAAAATCTAACCGTCGTTTTTTGTAAACAATGAAAATCTACAAAAAATAGTACTCGAAATTGATAGAAATTGATGTTCAGTTCTCCATATCTCGTTGATAATAGAAAGCATTGACTTTAATTTCAATGGTAAAATTTGTATTTGTTAATATAAGAAGTACAAACTTTTAAGAAATGCTACTAAAATTGGTAAAAATTGGTTAACGACTAAAAATCTCGTTCACAAAAATAGATTTTGAAATCAAACAATTTCATCATATCCAAAATACTGTCGGAAATTTTTTAGAATAATTTAATTGATAACTTTTTCAACAAAACACGAAAACCTACAAACGACATGATAGTTAGTTAACAGTGGGGGTCACATCCCAGCCTCGTTTTAAAAATATTTAATGGCCCTATTTTGTTTGAGTTTTTTAAAAATATGTGATTTTTTTTATTCAAAATTATAAAAACGGGTTATCTATTTTTAGGAAAATGATTTATGAAATACAATTTTTGTAAGTTAAGGTTTTTTGAAAACTCAAATTTTTTGGAGACAAATAAATTTTGAAGGTACATTTTCATATTCTTTAATAATGCCACCTACTATTTTCAAACAAACTCTTTGGATACAGGAGGAAGTTTGCAAGACGCAGTCGTGCATTTTATTGTTTCATATACATAATTTATGAAAAATTAAATTTTTAATGTTTGTATCCTTAATTAATTCAGTAAAACTTTAAACTGTTAAGCATACAATTTTCTTCAAGCTAAAGCATAAATTTGTTCCAATACAATATTATACCTATCAAAAATTCCGATTAACCGAATTAATTAATTGTTAATTGATAATATTAAAAACAATAAAAAGCTTAAGAATCCAATCCCAAGGGACGGCGCAGTAGAGGAAGACCGCGACTCAGGTGGCGCACGCAGGTGGGAGAGGACCTCAACCAACTTGGCGTGCGAAACTGGAGACAGCTAGCTAGGGACCGAGATGGCTGGAGACGCTTGTTGGTTGAGGCCCAGGTCCGCCCCGGACTGTAGCGCCACCTTAAGTAAGTAAGTAAAAAGCTTAAGATAGGGTTAAACAGTTTTAAAAGTTAAGATATTGTAAACATTTTATATTCAATCAGCAAAAAAAGTATATCTAATCAATCTTTAAGTTTCTTCCAGAAAAATAATGCTTGTACGCTTTTTACAAATTTCTCTAAACAGAACTGAACAAATTTTCTCAATTCCCAATTTATTCAGAAAATTAAAAAATTGTGATTTTTTGAAATCAGTATTTTAAGAATAAAAATTTGAGATTTTCGAGGTTAAGGAAAATGTTCAACTTCCTGCCGTACAAAATTATCTAATTTCAAAAGAAATTCCAATATATGTTATTTTTGAAGCACAGTACCACTAAACTAACAATTATTAAGGTAAGAAGGTAAGATAAGATAAGAACTCAACTTTAAAAATTTAAAAGCGTCATTGCTTTACTAAAATATTTTGGGTAATCATTTAAATATATCATCGGGTTACAGTCAATAGAATTTGCTACAAAAAATTCTGCAACTTTAGTTCCTTTGCCTAATTTTTGGACTAGACATTAATGAAAGGCAACAAAATTGACTTATTTAAGAGTTAGTTCAATAATTTGATACTTCAAAGACTTTGTAAAATATTTTATTTATATGTTAAAAGCCCAAGATTGCTAAAATTAATTTGCACCTAACAACAAGAACTTGATCGTCCTGTCAATACCTCAGTCAGTATTCAAGCCTATTAGGACAATACAAATACATATATAGAAACAACAAGTACAATTTTAAATTGATATATTTCAATTTTATTTCATAAACATACCTTCATATATATTCTTATGTTATTTATTCTGCATATCTATATAATACTATTAAACTCATATGCACAGAAATAATTCAAACAAAAATTAATTTCCTGCAATAATAAAAACAATATTTATTTTTCCAACGTCGCGTGTCGTCAACCACACGTACACAGATATTTCCGTTTTTGAGAACAGAAAAGAGTTCTGGGAAAAATAATTCGTTTTCGTTTAAACATTTTTTTATATTTGGTTTAGCTTTTGAATTTTAAGATCAAAAGGTCAGGAATGATATATCTATACAATGAAATATACCATACAAATCATGAAAAAAATAAAATCTTTTATTTTTTATAAAAATGAAAAACGCATGCGGAGCTTAAGATATATCTAAATTCTTCATAAAGAAATGTTCATTTGTATGTTGATTCCTATTTTATGTAGGAAGAATTTTATTGCTTTTACGTCTATAAATAAAAGTTCTCACAGAAAAAAAAACAGAAGGAACTCTATTCAAATCCTGGATTGAATGAAAATTCGGTAAAATTTCATACCAAGTAGCGTAGGTTTTGTATGTATTCGAAGAATGAGAATCAAGTAATAATAATACACTTTAAAAACGTTTTCTTTAAAGTCGATATTATTCTTCATAGCATTTTCTCTATCATCTTTTATATTCTTATAAATGCATTGTATTCAAATACAAATAAAAGCAACACTTAGAGTAGATATGAACCTTCCTCATTTATCAAGAAAATTCAAAGAAATCTTATTTGATTTCATACAGTAAAATGAACTGTTTTAACTTTAAAAATTTCACACTACTATTAGCCTCCCAAAAGTAAAATTAATTTATCCTACGCTACTGTTTACGCTATGGATATGTTGCAAAAATTATAAATTAAAACTGATATTAATTTTCCAAATCATTTAAAATTAATTTCAATTTTCAATCATAAGCTTAGCAATTAAAATTAATTCTTTCCATTTTAAATTTTTATTGTAGGTATCCTGTTTTACTCTTTTGTTTGCAGGTACCTATCCTACCTACCAACTTATCTTGGACGCATCCAATTTTGTTTTTCTCATTTTATTTTTTTTTCTTAGAACTTTATTTTTTATTTTCTTTGCAAGGATATAAAAATCCTTAATAATCTGCGTAATTAGAAATCCTTCAACTAAATTCTGTAATGAACAAATCTGTCATTGTTCTCGCGAGCTTGGCTCATATCTTTTTCTTCGTCTTGCCTTGAGAATAAAAATTAAAAAAAAAATAACAAGAATAAGAAAACGAAGGCAAATCTTTCAGCAAAAAACTTTTCGCTAATCACCCTTTCGTGATGTCCGCAAAGCACCACCACTAGAGCTTCAAAATGAGAACCAACTATAAAGGACAATTTTAATTAAGGGAATGACATTTATTAATTATATAAGAGAATAATCTCTCCCTGTCCAGTTGAAGATGTTAGAGAATATGAACAAAAAAAGAGTAAAGGAAGAATCAAAGTACACAGTAAAAGAAGCAAAAGAAGTATAGTAACAAATACAACGATGACGACAACGAAAACGACGATGACGACGAGACAGACAAATGAACGAAAAGAACGACACCCAGAAACGATAAGATTAAGAAGTATAAAATAACACAGAAAAAAATGTAAGAAATTCGCTCACGGTAGTTGAACTTTTACAACGACCATCGTAAAGCAGGAACAAGGATAACAGCTGAGCTGAACAAAGCATTTTTCTATTTCAATCCTTAAGCCATTGTAACCCAGAATTTCGAACAATTTTTTTTGTTTCTTCGCATGTACAAGAGTATGTATATTTTAGATGAATCAGGTCCAGTACAAGTGGCGGCGCAATGTGTGTAATCCTTTTGCTGATGAAGGAGCATTGAATTCATGTACTATAACAATTTTGTCTTATTTGGTCCTATGTGTAGCTTTTTTTGTATTTGTGTGCAAGGACATGGTTTCTTTCTTTTTCTTTTGACTTTCCAGAAGCTTTTACTACTTTATGCGAGTATATTTGAGTAAATTCCGTTTACAATTATTTGGAGGATTATAAAGGAGCATATTAAGTCCTTATGTGAATTTGACCTCAAAGATAAATTTGTATTTATTTCTTTAATTGAATTTTTGGTGAAATATTTTCGTTATTTGAAATTGACAGAACATTTGGTATTGAATCGATGCTAACCTCATACATAGTATTTGCTCAAACTAGAACTAGAGCAATGTACATTTTCGCAGAGGAAACTAAGTTTAATTGATATATTGGTATGACGTTTAAGAAAAATCCATATGTTCAACGTAAGAACTATGCATTGAAATTGAAAAATTGTAAATTTTATGGAGTGAGATTTCGGTAAATAAAATGGTCTTTCATAAATTGAAATATATCAAAACGGAATGTTGTTTTTTTGTTCTGATTTTTTTTTTATTTTCATCGTTCATCAACGCTGTCCTATTTTACAGATTTCTTTCCGAATCGATGGAAAACAGCATTTGTCCAGTCCATCCCTAAAAAAGACAAATCCCCCTCAATCTTCAATTATCAACTGATTGCACTAACGTCCCTTTTTTGCAAGTACATGAAAACGCTGATTTATTATTATCATATACCTTTCGGGTCGTTCATATAAGTAGTATTGGATGGGTTCAAGTCGCTGTTTTATCCAATTTTTTATTAATTTGTTTTAATGATCTCCTGTCTGTAATCTCTTATCCAACATATTGTTTGGTTGACTATAGTACTCTTAGATTTGTATATTTGTTTCAGATTCACTTTCCGCTTTTTCCGATGTGGAACTGTGACGACAAAATATGATTAGCTCATTAAATTCTGACCTTAACAGCATTATACAATATGGAATAAACAATCACGTGAATAGTGCTTCGAAAACCCAATGCTGTCTTGTATCGTTAAAGCGAGAAATACCCCACTGGCCATTATCCATAGATGAAACTTGCATCAATAAGACTATACATCTCGATATTCTCGGTATGTGCATCACCAACAACCTTTTGTGGAACGATCACATACGCGATGTCGACAAAAATTCAGCAAAATGTTTGGGTTTTCTAGGGCGATGCAAGAAATTTGTCTCCCTCTCTGATCTGGCTGTTATATATAAGACTTATATACGTCCAAAGCTTGATTATAATTCCCATCTCTTTGCTGGTGCTCCTGCAACATACTTAAGCGTCTTGGACAGTATTCAATGTAGATCATTTAAATTTATTGGTGATAATATCTTCGTTAGTTCCTTTTGAACATCTTCGTAAAATTTCTTGTCTCACCATTATTTTAACAGTGGAATGTTTTACTACGCTCTGTTTGATAAAAATGTTTGATAGAGCGGTATTGCTGTTAAAAATGGATGATTGTATACTTTTAATTTCAAACCTTCTAAAAGCTGCACTATTTTAAAAAAATAACAAAATGTTGTAGGACTGGTTCGATAATATATTTAAAAAATTTGTTTGGTGTCTATCTTAGAGACTTAATTTGCAATATTCTGCAGAAAATTAGAAACTTTGAAAACATCTTACAATCATCTCCAGAAATATTTCGAATTAAGTCAGATTAGGTTTGAAAGTAAAAACAGGGTTGTTGTTTACAGTAAACACAGTACACAGTACTTGAATGAAAGTTTGACTATGTGTCTAACGTGACGTAAATAAGGTAGGTAAATTATGGCCAGCTTACCTTATTATTTACACATCACGCTGATTTTGTAACGCTCATTAAATTCATATCATTCAGACGATGAACAAAAATGAAAAGAATTTCCCAATATGCGACCCACAAAAGGGGTTAATTAACTTTTCATTTTAATAAATGTTCTCCGCCTTGATTTTATACCTATATGTAATGTATACAATACATTGATACAATAACCCTTTCTCAGTACTCAGTACAAAAATAAGTAAACAAAAGGACCTTCATTAACGCACCAATCAACGCAACAAATATAATAAAGAATTGCAAAAAAAATACTTTCACCTACATGACGGAACAACAATATAATGTTGTATTGAAATCAAAGGATTTTTATTTTAATATTTAAAAAAGAAGTAAAAAATAAGCATTTGAGGTTTTTACTCGTATTTCAATTAAATGTAATATATTTACACAAAATTCACAACAACAATTCCACAAATGAAAATTTAAGCAAAGGAAAGGAATAGAGTATAATGTAACCGTATAAAATATGTAAAGAGTATTTTCATTCATCCTGCATTATATACCGAGAGTTTATGTTTTGATGTTGATGTTGTTTTTGTTTTTGTGTTGGTGTGGAAAAGGATATTTTGCATCAAGAAGCAAAGTGCGAAGTGCTTGTATATTCTTCTCTGGCACTGAATGAGAGTTTTTCCATGCCATTACACCAGTAAACAAATGCGTTTGACTGACATTCGTTCTTTGGTTGTTGTAACATCAATGAAAATGATGTTGGCAGAAAAGGACGAAGGGATTGAAGAAGGAGGCTGGAGAAGGGTTGTTAGAAAATGTTTGCATGGTGCTTATGGCTTTGGCGTCGTTGTCGGTTGTTGGTAATACTGTCAATCCTTTTGTATAATAAATATATAGATGGTTATTTTATGATTTGGTGCTGATGATGATGTACCGATGTATGGGTTGAGTGAACTTTAAGGCTAAAGTATTTACTTACTAAGTTATGAATTCATACAGAATAAAGACTGAAAGATTTAGATTCAGATTTACAATAAACATGTTATGGAATGAAAGGAATAGCTAGCTGGGTAATTATCACAATTCGGTTTGTTTGTACAGCTTTTTGATAACAATTTAAAAGTGAATTTTCTTAAAACATCTTAGGAACGTTGGTTTTAAGCTTGAAAAAGAGTAACCACATTTTTATCTTAGCTTAAGAATTTGTTTTAAATTTATTTATGAGCAAAAATGTTATCAATTTTTTTTTGTAATACGTAAATTTTCAACTCAAGAAATTCGCAAAGTATGCTATGAATTACACTGTTCTCGTGACGTACGAGAAATGTTAGTAGCATTTTTGATAGTTTTTTTTATTAAATTATTTTTCCAACCATTTAACTGTCATTTGAATTTAAAGAATATTTTAATTAATTTTTTTAGTAGCAATTTTATTTTTTTTTAAATTCATTATTAATTTTTGTTAATAATATTTTAAGTTTTAAGTAAGAAACCGGAAAAAAATCTTCAATTTAATAATTGATGAAATAAGAATTTGATCTTGAAGGAAAAAAAATCTTCAATTTAATAATCGACGAAATGAGATTTTGATCTTAGAGCATAAGCATATTCAAATGCTATTGAAAATTTATTTATTTGACGAATGACAATGAAGATATGTCAAAGCAAATGTTTCAAATAAAGAGCACCATTTTTCAAATTATTTTAAATTCGTTGTTGTATATTTGTATTTAAACTAAAATAACAACAAATATGTATGTCAAACATTAATGTCAACCATATCCAACCAGATCAAAGTTTATATGTGTTTCTATCCAATTTTTTTTTTTAATTATTTGTAATCTTTCCTGAACTGCTTATAGTTAAAAAATTATAAATACCTGTTTTAATATTTAAAAGTAATTATATTAAGGGATTTTTACATTCATTGAGTTTTGTTGTCAATTTCTTAGACGGCTATTGCAATGCTATAATGATTTTTGTAAACATTTTTGGTGTAAAATGTAGATTTTACTTTAATTCAATAAAATCTGTATCTATCTATCTATAATGATAGAAGCGGAAAAGAATTTGCACCGGCCGTTCTGATTTTTACTTGCAAAGTTTTGCATTCTACGTTTGTAGAGAAGTCGAAGAAGTGTTTTCTGCGATTCTGTTCGTCTGTCTGTCTGTCCGCTTCCCTACAGAACAAAACATTGGTTTGATTGAAAATAAAAGTTAAGAGCCTATTTGCACTGGGGATTTTTTAAATCAATTAATTGAGACTTAAAATAACAGAAGTCTCAATTCATTTTTTTTTCATCAAAATTTAAAAATTCGAAATTTCTCAAAAACAAACCGAAATATCCTTTTTTTAATTTTTTTCCACTTTTTTATATGGCTTATTTTAATATAAATAAAATATTTTTGTATTTCTCGAGTAGGGTAATATATTTTTATGTTTTCTCAAGAACTAGAGAACCGATTTTAAATATTTTTGTCTGCACAAGTTTTTATTATTTGTTGTCTCAATAATATATGATAACGAAAAATGTCAATTTTTGTATTTTTATTTTTAAAAAAGTACTAAACTTTTTTTTCATATTTTTTACGAAATTAAAATGTAAACAGTATATTACTAAGATTTAAATAACTGTTTAAATTGGAAAAATATATACACACAAAATAATTTCATATAAAACCGATCTTAAATTAAGTTTTTTTTAGAACCAAATGACACGTTTTAATTCCTTAAAATAAACTTTATTTCACAGTTACATTTGCAAACTTTAAGATATGTACATCTAATATTTTTAAACAAACTCTTTGCAAGTTTGCTTAAATCGATCGTGCATTTTATATTTTAAATATTTTGAATTATTTGTTCCATTAGTAATAAAAAATAAAAATATATATGTACATACCTTCAGACTAAATTTCTTTGATTTTCTACATTTTAAGTACTAAGTTTTATTTTGGTACAAGTTTGATTGCAGTTTCTATAATTGTGAATGGAAAATATTTAAAAATAAATTATGGAAACCAAGAGATATACGTTTTTTATAAGACATTTTTTGCAATTAAATTTACTGATGTGAACAAATAATATTTAAAAAAAAATCGGTTTGTTTTTAGAATTATCGATTTAAAAATATGTATGCATTTATGATTAACAACAAAATTGTTTGTGACTTCCCGATCCAATCCCTTTATAAAAAACGTACCTACTTTTAAATTTTTATAATCTCCTGATACAGATAAATATTTTATTAGAAATAATATTTAATATTCTTTGTAGTCATCTGGAAAATATTTGTTATTTTCGAAATCAGCTTCAGCAAAAAACAATAAATTTAAAAAGTAATATCAAACCAAAAATAATATACCCAATTAAATCCGAAATATTTTGAAATTGTGTAAAGAAAAACAACAAAAAAAGTTCTTGTCCGAATTTCTATTATGAACGAAAAAAATAATAATAAAAACAAATATAATAAAGGACCCTTCTGGATCGCCAAACACTTTGCATAATAAAGTCAAAGGTTTTGTCATTATATCCATTTTTGACACCAAGAAATCGTTTGATATTATTATTTCTTTTTTGTTGTGTGTGTTTTTGTTCATAAAACAATAAATAAATGACATAATTTGAATGTAAATTTTCATAATACAATTTTATATATAATTGGATTGAAACACGAACGAGAAGAAAATTTTCCTACGAAATGAAGAAACTTTAAATTGTTCCAACAAAAGACAAACAAGCAATCATTTTAACATCCTCTGTCTGTTCTTTCACTTAACTTTTCTTGTATACAACCAAACAACCTTTGATTTAAGCAAACTTTCGCTGTAATCTCATCTCATCTCTTTCTATCTTTCTCTGCTCGGGTCTGGCTGGTTTGGTAAGATGGCTGGCACAAAAATGAAAATGAAAATGAAAAAAAAAGAAAACCAAAACCAAAAAGAAACCAACCCACTTATGTTGCTAGCATCATAGAATTTTTTCCTCAAGAAAATTGTTTACTTTATATTTTGCCAGCATTGCCGTAGAATATAAAAGAATAAAAGTAAACCGACGATGACGAGGACGAACGTCGTCATCTTCGCCGTACACGAATATATTATACAAGTCCTTAAAAATAGAACTCAAAAAATTGAAAAAAAAAAATTGAGAAAAAATACTTAAGAAGTAGAAATAGTGACACGACAACATATTCCTTTGTGCGGTGTGTTTGCACTTGGATTTACATAATAGAAATCTTCAATTTAATCCTTATGCGATGCGACGCAGGGGACAGAGAAAGAGGGACAGAGATAGCGAGTTTGGTAAGAGCCCGCCCGAAACGGAAAGTGGGCGAGATAAATGGCATTTTCTGTGATGATGGCTGCAACATTACTTCCCAATAAAGTATCGCATTTGCACAAACTGTCTGCACTTTCGAAACCTTTTTTCGTTTTGTTTTTATATTTTTTTTTTTGGTTTGTTCAAGGTTTTTAGTTTTTTTTTTTTTGTTAAAAGCCCTTTCTTAGCTCATGATGTTATTGAGATGCAAATTAGTTGCTAACGTTTATTTTTCTCTAAGGATCAAAAGGATGTTACTACAAAAGTTGTATAAACCAAGTTTATCAGGCATAGCTAGTTGTGATGCTTTGACAAACTGCTTGCCAATGTTTACCAATGTTTTTTTTTCTCTTCTATTTGTAAAAAGGTTGTAGTATATATGACAAAGACTTGACATGTGGAAGCAAATCGCTTTATCTAGATACTACCCTGATCGATTATATGTATGTCTCTTTTGAATATATGAACTCTTGAAGCACTCACTGAAGCCGCATTTGATAAAACAAAAACAAGGAAAATGAACATGAAAGCAAATGCAAAGGAGGACTACATTATTCGTGGAGGAGCTTTTGTCTTTTAGAAGGCACACACTGTATACCTATGATGATCATATCTTGGATTAAAAAAAGAAGGTGTTTTCAACCACATAGAATAAAAGTAAGTTTGAACTATCAGTAAAATACATCATATAGAATTAAAGCGTACATTTGGGAGTATACTTGATTTTGTTCTGACAATGAAAAAAAAAACATAATTCACTTAACTTTTTTATCAATTGCTGTGATCATTTGAAGTTAAATTTGAAAGAGCTATGCACTTCGGTAGACGGTATAACCCAGAAAAATATAGATATAAGTCCTTAATTAAATGCAATCTGAATTTAGGTTGAAAAAAAAAACAAAATTACAGGGGGGTAAGGGGTGAATTGCAATACTATCAAAACTACTCTAAGACTATACGCTTTTAGTTGCTGAAAAGATCTCAACACTTTTTTCATACATGCGATAAATAAATATTTAAATCAATAACATTTTGTTTGTCTGCTTGAGAAATTTGTATTGTTGGATTATTCTTAAAAAAACAATTCGCAGTAAGAAAAAAAAAACACTTCAGAGCTTTGATAAATACAAAATGCGGTCATCTTAAGCAAAATAATTAATGTAGTAATCTTAAAAACGCACTTAGATGAGTCGTATTCCATTACTATTGGGAAAAATATAGTTGAAGTTTTAAAAATTTACGAACAGTGAAAAATATTCGCTAGTATAAAAAGATCTAAGACTTGATTTTACAAATTTTTGTAATTGTGTTTTGAATGAAATGCCTTTATTTGTTCTCGGGATATTTGAGCTGGAAAAAAATATTGAACTTTTACTTTGAGGATATTTGAAAAATTGAAAATTATACAACCCCTAGAATAATATTAAATTACGAAAGTAAATTTGTCTATACAAGTAAAAACTACACTACAAAAAAAATACACACTTCAACAACGCAATAAAATTCTTCAAATTCAAAAGTTTGCAGTTTTGCAATAACAGTTTTATCCCCGGATTATTTCTCGAAGAGCCATGTGAAATTTCAGTATATGACCAAAGCTCCACTATCTTTTAAAAACCTTAAAGATGAAATTCGAGGATGTAACACAGCAAACTTGTGAATTGGTCATTAAGCAATAAAGTCGAATTGACTTTTATAAGTTTTAATTTTAAATATATTCAATTAAATTCAGTTTAAAAAAAGGTTTTGATAAATAATAAAAATGGGGCCCCTTATTGAAAAGCTCCGTTTTTCAGTATAACAATAAGAATATCAAAACTGATGTAATTCATGTGTCCACAAAAATGTGTAGTTGATAAAATCTTCTAAACTGATTTTTGTGTCAAACCTTACCATTTATAAAAACCATTTTCAAAATTTAAACTACTCGTTATAAAAATATAATTTTATGAAGTTCTTTTCTAGCATTTTATTTTTTGTGAACATTACATTTTACCAGATGTCGAAAACACCCTTCTTTCAAGCAAACATTTGCCAGTTGTTTTTCTCTTTAAATAGATACAAAATTGTTCGTTGTTTTTTTATTTTGAATGAATTAAGCAATAATACCTTTTAAAAAAAAGAAATTTAAAAAAATTATTTATTCGCGAGATATTAGAAACACAATTCTCACTTTTTGAAATTTGTCTTAAAAAAAAACACCAACTAAATTTTTACTTTTTTCACATTTAATCTTAAAAAGAAAATTGTATTAAGTTAGATACCTTTGCTGATTGTTGGTATTTGGAGGACGAAGAAACTTATTTTGTACATGCACAGGATAATTATAACCTAAATCGATGGATTTAGATTTTAAGTCCTTAAATATCAAAAATTAATTATTACAATTTTAATATAACATAAACTCAGTTTCTTAGAAAACAAAGTGTCATACATATATATTTAGATTTGTTAAGTCCTTAAATATCAAATAATAAAAAAAACGAGCCTAATTATTGCAATTTAAATATCACATAAACCAAATTTCCTGGAAAAATAAGTGCCATACAATCTCGATTTAAATACTAGTTCATCAAAACAATATATCAGAACTAAAAATGTATCTGTTATTATAGATTTTTATTATCTTCCTCTATTTTCAAAGTTAATGAGCGGTTATGTGAATTGATTTCCGAAAACATAACACAATCTCGCCTACAGACAGAAAGTTATCATTTAAAAAAAAAGCTGTACATCAACTATAATCTAATCAAAACAAAAATCCGTATCCAATTAACCACCAATTGAAATTTAACCTCAGTTTGATTTTAATTCGTAATTAGCAATGACAGCGACAAACGAAAATGATTTATGAAATATTCTATTCACTCGGTAGTACAGTAGTGGCTATACGATTATTATTATGTATGTTTACTCCTATATATCCTAATAATATTTACCATACGAATTGTATGGCATGTACCTATAGATACGGCAATCAACAATTGCCACAAATCTATTATCACTTCCGCATAGTAATTAATTCCATTTCCATATACACAATGCATATTTTCCTATTCGTTGAATATTGGACCTCTTCAAATATTAATAACGGCATATCAATCATATGGATTCATGGATGCATGATTTTTGCATTCAATTTTGTTGCTTTTGTGGAATTGGTGTGTGTCCCTTCTAGTGTGTGTGTGATGCAGAAAATCATAAAATATAGAAGCTATTAGTTGGTCTGTGAATTGTTATTGAAGGAGTGAATATTTTGTTTAAATTAAATTATTATTTTCTAATTTTCACATTGGTTTTCATAAAGTACAAAATATAACATTGATGGTTTTTACATTTTAAATTAATTATCTCTCTGTTTGTTTGTTTGTTTAGATAAATTTAAATATTTTGTGAGTAGAATTTATAATTTACATTTAATTTTATGTTTTGAAAATAGGTTATTGTGAGTAGGTGTTGTTAAATTTTTCAGCTAATAATTTGAATAGATTGTTTTATAAACCTTTAATGATGAATTTGGTATCTAATATGAATTTGTTTCTGTGTTTTTATTTTAATAACTAATAAATACGTTTACTGAATTTAAAATAAAAATAAAATACATAAATGATTCACTAAGTAAAATGTTTTTATTTCGTTAAAAGCATTCGTTTAGGTCATAATAATATATTTGATGAAGGACGTCATTATGAAATAAAAATATTTCACTTACTACGCCATGTAGAACAATAGGTACAAGAACCATTTTTCAAAATAAAGCCTACTGTAGAATATTTATATTATTTTTATACAGGGTCTTTTCAAAAGTTCATCTGAAAATTGATAGTAGACTTATAGTTATGCCTGCATCTTCGAAATAACCAGTCATTAATTTGCTCTGTTATTTTTTTGTTGTTGTCAAGTCCCTTACCAGTGCAGATAATAAGCTTCCAGTGAATTAAGAATTGCCCATACAGGAATTTTTTTCTTCAAGAACTTAATGTATAAATTTGTTCTTAACACTTCCAGTAGTATGATATCGGAGTATCTGTCAAAATATTGGTTTATGGGTGCATATTTAATTTGGCTACAAAAATGGTGTGATAATTGTTTTCTTTTATGTTTAAATTTTTCAATTAAGCCTTTAATTTTCGAGGGATTAAAAAAAAATATAATATTCAATAATTTTTTCACCAACATTTCCCTGAATTGTTTTGAAGTTAATGTTTAAAGTAAGCCTTTGGCGAAACACACCTTGACTTCGCATCATTTCTTTGAAACTAAAACTATAAAAATAATCTAACGTTAAATCTGAAGCTAAACAAACATACATTTTAAGCGATCTTGGGCAGCTTACTTGAAGGTGAAGAATTTTATTAGCTTCCATGGGAAGTTATTGTAATGGGTCCGATTTTTCAAATTGAAAATTTTGACATTTCTCGACATTTCAAGGCTCGTAGAGTCCAAGTAAAAGATTGTTTGAAAGATGTATGTGCGTGCTTGTGAACGTACGTTCGTACGTCTGAACGTTCGTACGTTCGCCACTTTTTTTTCGTCGTCCATAGCTCAAGAAGTAGAAAAGATATCGGCTTCAAATACATTTTGTTAAACAGATAATAATGCAGAAAGGGCTCTAAACAAATTGGGTGGGTGTTTTTTTTTACCATAGCAGTTTAAAAAAAGGTGCACATTTTGGTTAACGCTTAATATCTCACGAACCAATAACGGTAGAGACTTGATTTAAATTTTATATTAAATACTGTAACGATATACCAAAAGAGTAAATTATTATAAAAAAAATCCAATTAACGTCACCTCGAAAATTTTAAGAATAAATATGATTGCATCTTGAAAACAATTTTATGCAACGAAAAATAAAGTTTTTAGCATCTGGTCAAATATTGAGAAAAATCGAATTGACCGTTTCTTTTTACAAAAAATAAAAACCTAAACAAAAAAATTAATGAAAGTTTGTAAAAATTGATTTTCGACTCAAATATCTTTTCAAAACTTGACTTTTAATTACTTTCATCTTTTAAAAAGTATTTTTGTCCATGTTTAGTAAAATTTTGAAAAAAATCGATTTGACAGTTTAATTTAAACTATAAAAATAAAACATATTTAACAAAAGATGGTAAAAATTGATTTTCTACTCAAATATCTTTTCAAAAATTTGAGATTACGGCTCTCATTTTATTTCACCTTATAAGATATATTGTTTTCAACATTTGCAAACATTTTGAGAAAAATCGTGTAGACAGTTTTTTTTACAAAAAAAAAAATAAAAACCTTTAAGAAAAATTAATAATAGTTGGTAAAAAATTAATAATATTTTGGACTTAAATATATTTTCAAAACTTTCAGATATTATCTTTCAACTACATTTATTTTTAAAAAAAATATTGTTGTTAACATTTAGTAAAAAATCTAATGTACAGTTTTTTTAACAAATAAATAAACCTAAATAAAACATTACTCAAAGTTGGTTAAAATTGAATTTCGAGTCAAATATCTTTATAAAAACTTGAGATCATGGCTTCCAACTAATTAATAAAAAGTTTTAAAAATTGATTTTCGACTCAATATCTTTTCAAAACTTTACACTAATTTTATATTTAAAAAAATGTTGTTATCAACATTCAGTAAAATTTTGAGAAAGTTTTTTTTTACAAAAAATAAAAACCTAAAAAAAAAAACAATACTAAAACTTGGTAAAAATTTACTTTCGACTTAAATAACTGTTCAAAAATTAAAAGTACCTATTGTCTTCACACTTTTTATTTCACAGAAAATATTATTTTCGATATTCATTAGTATTTTTTATAAAAATCTAACGGTCAGTTTTTCAATTAATGGATTTTTTTTTAGTTTTTCTTCAACTGGAGATTCATGAAAAAAAGTAATTTGTTGAAATCAGACTAATTTATGCAACAGAATCGGTTAAGTGGTCGAATTTCTTACTTAAGTTAAAAAAATTGGTATAACAACATAAATGTTTTTATTGAAATTATTCAACATCATTTAACCTAATTTTTTAAAACTTAAGGAAACACACCCCTTTAACAGGATGCTTTTTCACGACTTATGTACTTACATTTAACATTTGTATTGCCCTTTAAATACTAAAACCTAAACACAAAATTGTTAATCGATTCAGGATGTGGTTTAAAATTTATAAAACTCTGAGTATAAGGATGGGAGCAAACTGCCAGAACATTTTCTTGGAAGAACTTTGACCATGCTTTGATTAAACTTCGAATTTGCTTAACATACAAATTAATTTCGTTTAAATTTTGTCAATTTCTTGGAATTTTTTGATTTTTTTTTTTCCTAAGCTCTGTAAAACCCAGAAAAGTTATACAAAAATAATAAATATGCAATACTTTTTTTTCTAAATTTTATCCTTAAGGTTTAACCAAAGGACCAAATTTAAGTATGTTTATGTAGGAAAGATATAAAAGTGCTATTTTATGGTGTTTTCAATTTAATACATAAATTAAAGCAATTAAATTGTATACCTAAAACCAGCTTAAAATGCTTTACTGAGATTTGTTTATAAAATCATGTACATTGTACATAGCTATTTTAGCTTTAACAAAACAAAAATAACTGCAAACAAATGAATACTCTCCCTCTTTATTCGTACCGAGGAAAGAGTTGGTTTGGTTGGTATTATACAAAATAAAAGATTTCATTAACAATTTCATATTCAAATGTCAAATATCACACAATTCGACTAACATAAACATCAAAGTATATAATATGCATATATTTGTAGGTACTAAAAGTATGATGTTAAAATAACATGTCAAGTCGAACAATTCAACAGGAGTTCACCACACTTTATGTCTTACCAAAAAAAAAGAAATCAGCTTTAATACAAAGACCTGCATGGAATTCTTACATAACAGCTTGACTGTTAAGTGTTTTTTTTCTGTCGTCTGACATACATTTCATATAGCTTCCTATTAGGGTGTTCGTTTTTAAAATTTTGTGTCTTGAAGGGTTGAGATTTTTTTAACTTACTGTATTTAGCTCAATTTAATTTTTTTTAGGAAAGTGAAAAACGTTTAACGTTGACTTCTTAAAATATTTGTATTCAAGGTAGAATTGGTTTTACCTTTTTAACTTCCCATAGGAAGTTATTGTAATGGGTCCGATTTGTCAAATTGAAAATTTTGACATTTCTCGACGTATCAAGGTCCCTAGAGCCGAAATAAAAGATTTTTAGAAAGATGTCTGTGCGTGCGTGTGTCCGTACGTCCGTACGTCCGTACGTCCGTATGTCCGTACGTCCGTACGTTCGCGACGTTTTTTTCGTCGTCCATAGCTCAAGAACCAGAAGAGATATCGACTTCAAATAAATTTTGTTATACAGATAATAAGGCAGAAAGATGCAGAAAGGGCTCTCAAGGAAATTGCGTGGGTGGTTTTTTTACCATAGCCGTTTGAAAAAAAGGTGAAAATTTTGGTTAACCTTAAATATCTTACGAATAAAAAACGCTAGAGACTTGAATTAAATTTTATATAATATATTAAAGCGTGATACCAAACAGGTATATTTTTTGAAAAAAATCAATATAACGGTTTTTTTTATAAATCAATAAAACTGAAAAAAAAAATTTGTCACCTCCAAAATTTTACGACTGAAATATGATTTCATCTCAAAAACAATTTTGTGCAACGAAGAATAATGTTTTTGACATCTGATAAAATTTTGAGAAAAATCTAATTGACAGTTTTTTTTACAAAAAATAAAACCTAAAAAAAAATGTATAAAAGTTGGTAAAAATTGATTTTCGACTCAAATATCTTTTCAAAACTTTGAGATATTAGCATTAATTTACTTTTGTCTTTCAAAACATTTTGTTGTCAACATTCAGTTAAAGTTTGAAAAAAATCGATTTGACAGTTTTTGTAAAAAAAATTAAAAACCGAAAAAAAAAATTTACAAAAGTTCGTAAAAAATGATTTTCGACTCAAATATCTTTTAAAAATTTTGAGATAATAGGTTCTAACTAATTTTTTCTTATAAGAAATATTGTTTTCAACGTTAAGACAAATTTTGAGAAAGATCGAATTGACAGTTTTTTTACAAAAAATAAAAACCTGAAAAAAATGTATAAAAGTTGGTAAAAATTGATTTTCGACTCAAATATCTCTTCAAAAATTTTAAAGATTGCCTTCAAACTAATTTTATCTTATAAGAAATATTGTTTTCAACATTTGGTAAAATTTTTAAAAAATTCAAATTGACAGTTTTTTTACAAAAAATAAAACTCTAAAAAAAAACAATACTAAAACTTGGTAAAAATTTACTTTCGGCTCAAATAGCTTTTCAAAAATTAAAAATATTGGCTTCAAACTTATTTTATTTCACAGAAAATATTGTTTTCAATATTCATTAATTTTTATATAAACATCCAACAGTAAGTTATTTCATAAAAAATAAAATCTACAAAAAATAGTACGCAAATTTGGTAAAAATTGATACGAGTTCATATAGACAAACTTTTAAGCAATACAAACCGACAGATGGGATGGGAAGTTATCAGTGTGGGTCGCATCCCAGCCTCTTTTTTGAATTGGGGTTTTAAAAAGATTTTTTTAGTGTCTTGAGTCGGCTTAGGAAGATTAACTTTTTCAAAATTATGTGAAGGTTTTGCGAATAGGAGTTTCCATAATTGAATACTAGCTTTAACTTTTAAAGCAGCCATCTGTCCACATTTGACATGAAAAAACTACACAATCTAAAAGTTGAACGTTACACGAATCAAAAATGTACTTAACTAGTTCACAGTTTTGAATGCTAAGTTTTTTGATCTTTTCATTTCTCAAAGAAATTTTCACAATTGGTCTCCGAATTCTTGTGTTTGTTTCCACAAATAAGACAAAGTAAATACAAATGGTCCACAATCGGTTCAAGACCTTTGAAGAGGAATTTGTGAAGTTATTGAAGACATACAGTTTTATGAAAAGTATTTTTTGATGTCACAAATTATGTGTCGTGTTGAAAATAAAGAGAAGTAAGATTACCAAATAAAATGGCTATATTGAAATTAGAAGTCTTGTAAAGATTTAATTTTTAGTCAGGATTTTTGTAAAAGCTCAACCGATGTTAAGGCTTTGTTTTGTTTTTCTGTCGATAAAAACGTTTTAATTTAATAAGTGAATTTTATGCTATTTTTTCAAACTCATGTAATGTAAAAAATTCTTGTCAATGTTGCCAACACCTTACTAACTATATGACAGAGATTATTGTCCTGCCCGTGGCGTGATGGTTATGAGTTGAACCCTGTTAAATCTTTCAAGCATATTTAATATTTTTTATAAGAGTGTTTCATATTTTCGACACACCCTATTATTTATACAGAGATTTTGGCATCTACATAATGTGTGTATATAATTTTTGGTAATATAAAATGCCACTGAAGATGTTTTTTTTTCATCATGTAACTGACTGTTTTTATGGTTCATGCTTCAGTGAACTCCCCTAAAAATAAAAAAAAAAAAAACAAAAAAAATATGAACAAGTCTATTTTTTACTTCAAAAGTGAGGATGTGTACAAAAATATCCTCCATATTCCATTTTAACAAATTTATAAAAGGAGAAAATTCACTTAGAACCAAAAATATCTGGGGTGTAGGTAGGAACTATACGTAGATACTTTTTCTACCATTTTCCTCTTATTTTGTTGGTTGTATAATATGTGAAGAAGTGTAGGTGAATCCTTAATATGTATATGACGTTGTTGTTGCTGGTGTTATTTTTTTTAACCACAGAGTCTTTATTATTGCATTTAAGTATTTATAAAGATATTTTCTTCAGTCAGTTATTAAAGTAATTTTGTAAAGCATTTAAGAGGCAAGAAAAGAAATTTTATTCAAATATACATACATGCAAACATTTTGGTATTTGTTTTTTAGGGAAATATATTCACAAGTCATATTATAATGTATCTATGTATGTATGTACGTATGCATAGGTAGAAAAAAGGAGCTCTTATTATTTTATAAACTTCTTTTGTTTTTGTTTTGTATCAAAGTTTTAATAGGTAAAATGGTTGTTAGAAGTTTTTCGATATAGGATTCAAATAGAAACTTTTACCCTTTGGCAATATAATTTACTTTACAATTGCAGACCTCGTTTTAATTTGAAAATCAACAACATTTTAATTTTGTAGAGTTAAAGATTTCAAAAATGGTAACTTTTTAGTATCAGTAAATTGAATGACGATCAAAAATCAGGATATTATCATGTGCTGTTTAAATATAATGACAAGTCCATTGAATGAAGCCATAATATCAAAAAATAAGAAGCGAAGATATTTTAAATAAACAATATGAAAATAAATACAAACATATATTGCTATCTTTCTTTAAGTTTCAAACTTCTCATGTGTTCGGGATATTTTTTTCTTTATTGACGTTTCTCAAAAATGCCCAGAAATTATGATTTGAAATAAATTTTCTTTTTTAATAAAAAAAAAACACAAAAACAGCTGGTCTATTTATGATATTATTGATGTCTGGTAAAATTTTAAGGAATCTTTTTCTAATTATTAAGAAATTTAAAAAAATTGCAAAAATACTGAACAATTTAAATCTAAACTTTTACTTTCAAGAAATTCCGACAAAGTTGAATTTCAGTGGGTGGAAAGCTTCTTTTACATTTCCGAAAAGGTCCTCTTAATTTCAAGTTTTGGAATGTAGCAATATATTTTAAGGGGGTGGATCATCTTTTCACTTCTATTAAAACATAAATTTACAAATTGATTTTTGATTACAATGGTTTTTCAAAAGATTTTGTCCTAGTTGTAAAAAGGAAGGATACCATGAACAATAAAAAACAATATAATCCAAATGGCCGCATGGATCAATTGCAGAACCACACCATTTTTCATGAAATTCACAGATTTGCTTCTGTATGTCTTCTTTAATGATAACATGAATTTCTGAATTGCGTATGTAGGGCTTTGAACCCTGACCCCAAAAAAAAAATAAAAGATCCTACTTTGCAAGCTTCCTCTGATCGATTTGTTCACTTCTCGTGAAATAACACAAAACACAAATATTTCGTAATGGCGTTATTGTGTTATTTCAAAATATAATAAATGAAACCTTTTATAAGAAAACCCATTGAACAACAATTTTAAACCCTGGTATTTATCTGGGTTAATTGACGAACATAAGAAATAATTGTAGCTTTATAAGATTTGTATGACTTCGATCTACATCGTTTTATTCAAAGTATTGTAATCTTTTAGGGTTGATTTACAATAATATATTTCAGTCATTTACATTTCCTGTACAATTCGTTCTAAGCTGTCAAAAAAAAATACTTTCTGCGAAGAAGATAATTTTTTTAGAAATATCTTAAAACCTGGCGTTTTAACGTTGAGTAATATTTTTTTCGTCCCCTTATTAACATTTGAATATCGATATTTTTTTCAATCAATCAAATGTTCGAAAAAAGTGTAACGATTTTGTTTGTGTTTCAAAAAACACAAGAAAAAACAGAATAAAACTTAAATTCAACATCTCTAAAATTATTTGCTCTACTTCAAATTATGGTTGTATAAATAGAGCTCTATACCAAAGATCAATTTTATCGGAATTTTTTCAATGTAAGGCAATTTTGTATTCAAATTTCCGGGAAAATTTCAAAGTTTGGCCGTGATAAGAATTATTAGGTGAATATTTCCACGAACTCCGTTTGGAAGTTCTCCCTCCCGAATACTTTTTTAGATTTTAAAGACATAATGGAAAACTCTTTAATATTAAACAAGAACTAACTTCCTCTCAAGGTTCTTTTATTTTTTCAAAACTCTGATAAAATAATTGTACAGTGTACACTTCTAAGTGTTCATAGCATATTGATCAATTTTGTTCTGGTTTATTCTTCCATGTGAATTAGTAAATTTTTAATTATATCGTTTCAAGGTTGTTTTCCGCATAAATTAATATATATTCCATCTCAGGATTGTATTTAACTTCTATTAATTTTAATGAGAAAAAATATACGATTCTATTTAAAATTTCTAAAATTCTGCGAATATTGTGAATAGCTTTGTTTTCTAAGAATACATTTTCTGAATATTTCTCATGCCCATTTTTGCTGACCATTTGAATGCTCTCTAGCCCATTCATATTCTTCAAGAAGAAGAATTAAATCTCTCCCCTTGAAACGCTTCAACTATTTTTTTTGTTTTTTATTATAAATTTTTGTCTTTAAATAAAAACCAGTATAATATAATATTGTCCACAATTTTCTACCTCTAGTTATAAATGATCTTCTATACATTTATGTATATGTATGTATGCCTATGCAACCTTAGGATATTTAAGTTGTGACGGCCATACTTTATTTTCCTCTTGACCTTTTGGATAAATAATACTAATCAAGATATCTTCTCCGTGGTTGAGCTGTTGGGTGGCTTGTTGGTTAGTGAGAAGTGAAGACCATGAAGAGAGCAAAATGTAAAATGTTATGCTGTAAAATAATTTTAAATAAATGCTTTGTATAAGGACAGTTTAGAGAAATGTAATTTCCGTTAAAGATTATGAAATGAGATAAAAAGTTATAAATAAACTTCAGCTGTTTATCTTCAAAGGTGCGGTTTTTGCAAGATAAAAAAAAAAAAACAAAAAACAAGAAGTTCATTCTACCTACCTAAGAAGGTGGAGATAATTACAGTGATTAAAGTGTTTATAAGCGCAGCTTCGGTGGGTGGATTATTATTTGAAGAATTGTTTTGGTTAGAAAAATTATTTCAATTTCATTTTTATCTCTAAATCTTTAAACAAATTTAAATCATAAAAAGGAATTTAAAAAATGTCTTAATATCTCTCAAAAAGTCTAATTTTTTACGATAAACAAAACGCTAGCAATATTTAAATTATAGACGCCATAACTCAAGAAATCAAACGGAAGTAATTTTATCTTTTTGTGTGTGAAATAATTTCATCTTGATATTAAATTAATTTGTGATGGAATTTAAATTTGCGCTCGTTCTTCTGCTACTTGAAAACAACTTCTGTTTTTTTTTGTATAGACCGGAAATCCTAATATTCTATTGCAAATTAAATGGCCGATAATAATAAAAAGAGTCCTTGGTTGTAACAAAACACAAATGCAAATTTATTGACTGTCACAATCTGGTTTAAGGTAGAATTTTCCTTTTCAATTATAATTTCAGAAATATGTACTCGCCGCTATTCGTCGTCGTACTGTACTGTAAGCATATTTCCAAGAACAGCAAGGAAACAGGAATAATATTTCTAGCCAGGTCATATTGCAAACTTATTGCCATATTGCCATTCTCTTTCTTTTGGTCGAGTTGGCTGTGGCAATGACGACGATGGTGGTGGTGGTATTTACGATCAATTTATATATTTTTGCTCAACTCATGCCCCGTTAACAGTAAGACGTTCAATTTTATTGGAGGGTAGGGTAAAGTATAATACTACAAATACTATACACTGTATAACGGTATAAGGTACCTATGTTGGCAATAATCTTTTTTGGTGGAGTCTATAAGGCTCGTTGTATTGGCTTTTCTTTTCATCCTGGGTAAAATATGTCCATTGTTCGAAATCAAATAACTCGGATTCAATCAATGGATTGGAAAAAAACAAGAGTTGGAACTTTGTGCTGTGCAACAAACTAAACAATGTACTATATCGGCCAAATGTCTTATACAGTGGGGCAGAACATTTAATTTTCTTATTAAAAAATATTGATTATTTTTTGAAACATTCAGATTGAAAAAAAAGAAATGGTATTTTGGAAATAACTGAACATAGTTTTTTTTCGGTAGGTAACTTAAAAATAATGTGTCTGAGTTATTTCGTAATAATACTAATACGGTCACATGTTTTCTCACTTTATTCCAATGTGCTTTTTGAATTGAAAATACGAAAATAAAATTATATTGATTTAAATTTAGTTTTCAATTATATTTTCAAATATGCTAGTGTTTAACAAAACGAAAGCATGAATTATTTCAGAGACAATATCTTATGTATGCATTGTCAGATTTTAATTTAACTGTACGTTAAATAAATCAGAAATGTTTTTTTTTCACTAATTGTCTCTGTTTGGGGTAAGATCTCTTCTATTGTTTGAAGAGTTATTTTTAGAAGCAAATATTGAATTGTGTTTCGAAAATGTGTCTTTTGTAAGAAGGAAATGAGGTGAAAATAAGTTTTAAGAAGTGATTTCTCCATGTTTTTATGTGACTATAGTTTTGATAAAAGATAAAATCAAAGCAATAATGTAATTCATTAAATTATTATTAAGTTACTTATATTTTGAAAATAAATGTTTGTTTTCGAATGCCAAAATGTTATATTAAAAAGAATATAATTATGTGAATAGTGAAAATTAACAAATGTTTAAGGCGCATGAAAGTAACATTTATTAAAAGAGTAAGCTTACGCCACTACTATGGTTTTTGAAAATATTGAATTGCTTACTGAAAGAGTATTTTTGTAGGATCTCGTGCTTTGTTAAAACTGGAGTGCACGCATGGCTTACTATAGTAGACCACAGTTACATGTTTTTCATAACTAAACAGTTTTGTATTAGTATTAGATTTGAATTTTTTTACTTTACACTCCACCCTAAAATTCATAAATTATGGTTATTGAATGTTTAAGGCTAATTGAATATTACGAAATAATAACAATTATATGTTTTTAAAATAAAAAAATATTAACATTATTAAATGGTCAACCATTGTAGGCCACGCGTGCATTGGTGTATAAAAATAGGGTGCGTGTACTCCAGTGTTAAATAAATTTTCAATATGATTTTTTTTTTAAATTACTAAAAAATTAACAATAATATTTTGCATATCATACACTAGAAACAAATTGGTATTCTATATATTATATGCCTTCCTAAAATGATCAGATTGAATTGTTAACACATAATATCTCTGAATTCTATAATACCCATCCCATTTTGAAACCAAAAACTGTTAAACAAAACAATAATCCATGGTTTTCTTGTGCCACTATAGAGACTTGATGCAACAGCGAGATTACGCCTATATGAATTGAAAAGATATCGACTAACCGAGCTGCGTCGTATGTTTTCCTCACTCCATAACAGATAAGAAGCTATGGTACGCGAGGCTGAATATCAATATTTGTCTCAACAGAGAAAGTTTCTAAAATCATTCCACTTCCCAAAAACCCTAAAAGAGATGAATTAAGACCTATTTCGGTATTGCCATTTTTGTCGAAAGCTTTTGAAAGGATCCTTCAAAAGCAAATTTACGCAGCTATGCTACCGCACTTTTAAACGGACATTAGGAAAGCATTAGATAAAGACGAGGTTACGTTTCAGATTTTTTTTTTGATTTTTCGAAGGCTTTCGATTTCGTTAATCATGTCAATCTATGTTAAAAGCTTATGCAAAATTTAAATTTTTCATCTAGAGCAACTAAATTAATTTTTTCTTATCTAACTGATATTAAGCAAGCAGTACTACAAGTTGGTGACACCCTGACAAATTTTTTGCCAAATGCCACTAGAGTACCACAAGGTTCCATACTAAGTCCTCTCTTGTTGCCTGCTTATGTAAATGAACTTCCATCTTCATTTGTTAATTACAGCCCTTATGCTGATGAGGTTCAGCTTTATTTCAACTGTTCACTTGACTTTATCGAACATGGACCTTTCTGCGTCAATGAAGGTTTATGGAGTACTTCGTAAGTTATGGGCTACACAATTTTTCACTCCATTAAACACGCGTTTTCTTCCTGCTTAAACCTTGGTATTTTAATCCTGGTTTATGGCTGTGAAATCTGTTGTAACTGCAGTTTCACGAACTGGCGAAAACTTAATGTAGCTTTCAGCTCACTTGTTCGTTATGTTTTTGATTAAATAGATATGATAGGATATCTGATTTTGCCTCGCGCTTACTAGAAAAATGTATAGAGCTTTGTAGTTTGATTTTGCTTTCCGACATACTTATCGCACAACAACTAAAATATTGTTTTGACAGAGTAAGAAGGGTGACCTCAATCAAACACATCTCATCAGCTAATTATCACTGCTTACTCATATTCAACATCGGAACGTCAATTTTTGTAAACTCGGTTAAGCTTTGGAACACTTGACCTCGTAGTATAAAACAAAATCTGAACGCAACAACCATAAAAAGATTGCTTATATCTTATTTTTCAATGTGAACATTTTTAATAATTATAATCACAAAACCACTTATTTTAAAGTTGAAGTCTCTAAAGGTTTTTAAAATATGACCGACAAAAAAAGGTTCCTGAATGCACTGACGTACGGACACTCGTACACATACAAATCTGCAATCTTAGGTCCATATAAATACCCTACCTTTAAACTTCGAAAAATTTCAAAATTTGTAATTCCAAAAATCGGAACGATTCATAACCTTCATATTTGAAGTAATGATATATGTCATGAAGGTTCTTTTCTTATTAGAATTTTCTTCGTATTGACAAAGTATTTTTTTGAAATTTTATATTATTTGAACGATATTCCGTCTAGTTTGACATTTTAATACATTCAAGGTAATCTAGCGGCAATATAAAATTTCTAACATTAAAATAGTAACAAACATCAAATTTTTGTAATTGGAAACACAAATGTTTCTATTGGTTTCTTTCTGATATGTCCATATATAATTTGATAAACTATGAATTTTTCATTGATTATTTCTCTTTCGTTTGACAAATTTCTATTTCAAAATTATTATTTTTCAATATCAAAAATATCTCATTGAATAAATACAATTTCATTTTACTTTACTTTGATGCAAATCGAAAAAAGTATACCTACATAAATCATATTAATACACATTTTATATACTCTTTTTATCATAAATATAACTTATGGTTTTTCAAAGTCATCAAAAATGTTTTTCAGAGAAATGTCACATCTCAATATATCATACTTTTATTTAAGCTAGAAAAGGAGAATTAAATGAATTTTTGACAATATTTTTTCATTGAATGTTTTGTTTTGTACTCAAAATTGCATTGTTAACAGAAAAAGTCCCATTTGTTGTTTTTTTTTAAGATTTTATTTGACTGTCAGTAGAAATAAATGTTCAAATCATCTAGGTATTACTTCTGTCATAAAAATGTAATAGGGTATTATATTTGAATACTATATTAATCCTTTGACTGGGTTATATGTACATATGCAAATATATATTTTTAAAATAACTAAAGAAAGGAATGAACTGTAAAATATTATTTCACGAAAAACCAACACAAAGAGAATAAAAAATCTATATTAATTTAGAAAGGGTACTGAAGGAAGGACTTTACGTTTTACATATGCAATGTCTATGCTATCATTAACAATGGTCGGTTAGATAGTATTTCAATATCTTTTTTCAAGCAATACTAAGAACATATGCAACATATTTTCACAGTTTATCGATGCCCTGAACCTTCATCATACAAATAAGTGTAACCAGTTAATTTAATAACAAAAAGCATTTAAATGAAACAAAGTACCTAATGATTTTTTTGTTGAAACAAAAAAATGGCAAAAAATCTTGTAAAGCATAATAAACCGTAACTAGCATCCTAGATTATACAGTTTTAAGTTTTACAATCTTCTTTTATGTTAATCCCTACCTTACGCCATATACACTCGTTTATCCTTATATAGATCCATCCATACCTTTAGCTTTAGATGTACTCATTGCATCAGTAATTTAGTTCTCTCTTTCATCTTGCTTACAGCTTACAGCTCCAGCCCTGCCATACCAACCACCAACCATCATCATTACTTAATCTCTACTCCATCATAAACCAAATGTCTATGATAGTAACTCATGGCGAAGGCGATGGCGGTAGTAAAAACTCTCATCATCATTTCCCATTTCCCACCGCTGCTGCTGCTGCTGGCGTTGCAATGCACCGTCAAGGCAATTCCATCATAACCAAGGACTTATCGTATACCTACAACCTATCTACCTATCTACTCCTCGCGCAAAGTGCAGTGCATTCCTTTTATGTTGTGACAGGGTTTTTTCGTTCTTTTTTTGTGTTTTAATATAACTGGTAACCCTATATATCACACGTTCAACCGCATTATCCTTCAGGTTAGCAGTTTTTTCTACTTTTTTTGTTATTATTAAAAGAGAGAGAAAGTTTTTTCTTTGTATGCGATTCCGCGATGCTATTTTTGATGTCCTTTTGAGTTCTTTTGTTAGACAAATATTACTTGCGTCCATTTTCCATTATTTTTTATTTGTTGCATCAGTGACGATGCCAGTTCTAGTGCCACAACCAGTGTCAGTGCCGTGTTGCAGTCAATAGGACAGTAGTAGTGCAATTTTATTTGAAAAGAGATATCATTTTTCTAATCTAATGAATCTAAAAATTGAAATATGTTCTTTTTTGTCAAGTTTCGAGTGTTTTTCTCGTAGGGAGGATATAAAGGAGCTTGATGATCATATGAATTTAAGTTCTTGCTATTAAAATATGGCCAACAATTCTTGATCTGGGAATACAAATAAAGACAGCCTTAAAAAATCTGAGTTAGATAAAAAACATTTCTTTATGACATTTTTATGGTTAAATAGAAAGCGGGGACTGGAAACAAAAGGGCAAATGAGACAACATGCAAGCTAAAAGCTTAATTGGTACGATTATAAAGTGGGTTACAAATCAAAAGATTAATTTTAAGCTTGTACATTATACTTTGATAGGACAAGAGGTAGCATTACATTTTTGCAGTATTTTCCTTATTGTTTAATCTGATTAAGTATTCCGTAAATGTCCTTAAAACAATAAGTACAATAAATTATATTCTTTGAACGACACGAGGACTTGTAATACACAAAAACTGTTCAAATACCACAAAACAAACAAACAAAACAGAACGAAATATTTCTTTAAATATTAATATTAATATTAATAATATTAATAATATATTAATATTAATATTAATATTAATATTAATATTAATATTAATATTAATATTAATATATAATTAATATTTCTTAGTTTAATTTATTGATTACCAGATCCACTTTCAGAATGTTTTTGAGCCGTCTTTATCTTTTCAACTTGAGTATATCTCCAATATTAGGTACCAACAACAGCCTTTTTATTTACTCTTATTGTGACTTATTGTATTTGTGTTTGTTTGCAATGCTCCTTCATCAATGCTCGATCTCAATCGTTAAGTCATACACGCTGAGCTCTGTTCTTTACATTGAAGCTCTAATTTGAAGCAAGAGCCTCTGAGTGAAAATATTAGGAGTAAACCAATATACCACAGAGAAGATAGAAGAGTCCAGTCGAACATTGCGTCGATCGTCGATATCTTCAAAACTGGTATAAAAGAAAGCGAAGAGGTATCAATGCATTCGCTTGTTTGGAGATATTTAGCGATTTCTTCTTGATCTTCCTTACATAATCTCAGCTATTTTAGAAATTAAAGGACCGGGCTTGAGAAGCAAGATCGTCAAAATGTCTTGGTAAGTGTTAACACGGGATGACTTTCTTGCGTGACTAAGCGCATTTTTTCGGAATTCTTTATCTGTTGCTTCAAGCGCTTCTTCGGACAGTAAACCAATTGGGATTTTGAAAGACGATATAATGTCTGGCCCAGACACTATGCACACACTAGCCGTTGTTAAGTTTTTGTCGAGTTTGCTTCCGTATAGTATATTGGATAAGGAGTTGTTTACAAATTCCGTTTGTATTTATTGATTAGATCGGTGATTAACAAATTTAAAATAAAATTTACTAAAAAAATGCAGTGAGCTGTAAAAGAAACAATAAATTATAATTTAAACAAAGTGAAATAATTGAAAATTTAAATGAAATTTAAAAAAAAAGATATAGTATTTTAAAATAAAATGCTTGTGTTTCCTTCTTTTTTTTTATTTTTTAAAAGAATAGATTCATTTAATAAATAAAAGTTAAAAAATTATATTAAAATGTACTTCAAAATGAAATAAAATTTTATAAAAAAAATGTTTTCATTCAGGGATTAAAGTTCATTTTGGCCCAGGTTTGCTGAAGAATTTTGTTCTAAAATGGTAAGTGATTTCTTACTATTTAATATTGGTTGGTTTTGGTTGAAATTCTGGATAGCTCTAAATTATTTTTGTAGATCTTTTCTATAAAGTTTAAATAATTTTTATATTGTGAGGAATTTTGGAATACCGTGTCTCGAAATTTGTGTTTAACATTTTTCAAACTATATTTTTTTATTTTCAAAATTATTAGACAGTTCTAATTTTTATGATAGAAACACTTTTAACATAAAAACTTTTATGAGTCCGACAAAAGTTAAGCAATAAATATACACAAATTTACCAAATTTACATTTTCCCGATTAATTTTCCGTTTTATAATTTCAGAAATTCAAGTAATGTGACTGTAATGGCCAATTCAAAGGAGTAATCTTATTATCTTTAAGCCATATTTTAGCTAGCCTTGACGTGTGTTTTGTGTCTTTGTCCTGCTTGAAGACCCAACTCAATGGCATTTTCTGTTCTGCATAAGGCAACATAACATCCACTAAAATATTTTTGTACACATATTGGTCCATTGATCCATATATTCAATGGGCCTAAAACAGCAGCACAAAAACAACGCCACACCATTACATTCTGCTTAAAAGTTTTTAAGCAATAACTTGACGGATATCCCTTGAAACGTGGTCTTCTTACGTAGTATATTCCATCACTTCCCCAATTCAGCTTGTCCCAATAATAATTACATGTACATATATGATGATTATGTTTCTAAAAAACATTTTAATTTTTTCAAGAAAATGCTTTCTTTCAATGCAATATTTAGTTCGATACTGTATGTACAGGCAGTCCTCACACAAATTTTGTACTCAAAAATAAAAAAATAGAAAACTCGAATTATCTTGAAAATGGCCTTAAACATTTGTATGTAATTTTTACTAAAGTTAGTTTTCTTGATTTGGCTTCTTTCAATATGAACTGTGATTTGAAAAGTTTTTTTCTTATACTACCTCAATAATATTTTTATTTAAATATCTTGATTTTTTTTATTTTTAAAAACTTTAGTTTTGATATCTATATGCCAGATAAATAACTGAATAATAAATATATTTCAAAATCAAAATATTTTTATTTTATATAAAAAAAAAAAAAAAACAGATATGTTTAGAGATTTTCACATTTCAATTATTGAAGTTAAATTTAAATTTTATTAGCAGGTATTTTCTTTTTAATCCTAAAATCCAGGTTCTGTTTTTGAACATACTATTTGGATACTGGAGCAAGTCGGGAATTTATTTGTGTTTATATGATTTTTTTATTAATGAATTCCAATGAACAATTTAAATTTATGTTAGAAATGTTAAAAAATAAAATGCACGACTGGGTCGCACGAACTTGCTCCTGTATGCTAAGAGTATGTTTAAAAAAGTACTTTTTATATAAGATTTAAAAATATACCTGTAAATTAAGTTTGTCTTCAAAGATATAAATGCCATTATGTACAATTGTACATAATGAAAACCATAGTACTCTCATGAGCAGAAACTTTTAGGGCGACCAGATGCAGAGTCGTTGGCGTGGCGTTAGTATCGAAAGTGGAGAAATTCAGCGGGAGCGAGAGAAAAATATTATTTCCATTCCCATAGGCAGCCAGCAGAATAAGGGAGATAATTAATTTTCGACCCAAAAAGTCTACACAATTTCCTTCATTACATTTGAGTCTATCCTTCTATATATTTTCACATAAAGAGCTTCCATATGAAGGTTGATGAATTTGTTTTTGTTTTATTTATATCAATGCACTTTATATAACAAACAAAATGGCTTAATATTGTATCTAATAAGGGGATGAAACAAACTTTTGCATGCTTACGTCAGCTGTTTAGGATCTTTTACCGATATTTGTTTTTATTTACATTCATAAGTCTTGTTTTACTTGTGTACGATCTTTGTATATGAAAAATGGTTTCTATTACCTATAAAGCTACAATGCGATTCATATAGATTCAACTTGTTCCTTAAAAGCTTTTTTCCTTTAGATAGCTTTATTGTAATTTCAAATAAGAAGAACCAGGATGGAAAATAAATAAGATAAGAAAGAGGCAGACCATGAAAGTTTAAATTGTAAGGCGATCGCCTATTGGTTGTGTAGTTAGGTAACAGGTAGATGTCTAAAACGACCATAAAATAGTTCACTTGGCGTGCTTAGCTTTATGCAGATAGATACAGATAGATAAGGACATGTTTATGATGATAATGAAGGAATGTTATTGGTAGCTAAAAGGTATATACTACATTCCTTATTTACTACAAGTTTTCAGGGCAAACATGGAATTCGTACGTTCAGTTACTTACAGTTATTATTTTGTTAAAGTTTAAAAAAAATAACCAGCATACGAACAAGAAGGTACAAGAAATTGCTATTCATGTGTTGTTTACAGCCAGGCTTTTGAGCGTTTTGGATTTTAGTTATGAAGTGAAACGTAAGCAGTAGTTGTTGAACTTGTACGTAATACCTTTATAAGTAGTTATAATGTGTATACGTTGAAAAAGCGATTCTAATAGAAATTACATATACTCTTTCTGGCCCGTTTCATTAACTTGTACTAAGTATTTATTCTTTTATATAGGCGAAGGCAAGTAAATCATGTGTGAAACAACCATATTCGTAAATAATAATATTTTAAAATCACATAATACAAAGGCACTAAGATAATACTTCTTGATAGACACTTTAAAATAGATTGTTGATTAAATATATCATATCCGATACAGTTGCGCTACATGGGCGGCCATATCGTTGGTATTTACAATAATTTTAGTTATAAAAATACATAAATATGTACCAAATGCACTAATTTAGATAAAAGCTAGGAATGTAATTGCAATTTTGTCAAAATAATGCGCTATTTCGGGCTCATGCAGTTAAAATCTTTAAAAAAAAAACTATTTTAAGATTCAAAATTTCGCCCGAAAAATAAGTTTGTCTTTAAAAATTTAAATGCCATTATATAAATAAAAAAACATTTTATTTTTCAAATTTTTTTTATGAAAATCGTTAGAGCGGTTTTTTTTAAAATTAATTTTGTATATATAAAATTTTTCAATTTTGTTCTAAAAATATTTTTGATACGCAGTTGTTTAGAAATTGTTAATATACGATATACATTTGAATTTCGTAAAAAACTGTTGACCTGTTTTTGAGATATCGAATTTTGAAAAAATAAAATTCAATATTTTTTTAAAAATCCAAACAATAAAAAATTGCACTTTTGATAATCAAATATTGTTAAAGCAATATAAGAGCTTATTCAAAAAAAAAATTATTGAAATCGGTGCATAAATTGCTGAGAAAATTAAAAAACAAAATAACGGTTCTATGAGCGGTACCTTTCTTGAGCAATAAAAAAATTTGTTTTTCTTATTAAAAGAAGCCAAGTTAAAAAATAAAATTTTAGAGAAAATTTAAAGAAAATCTATCGGTTTGTTTTTGAGAAAATTCGAATTTTCGTTTTTTGACCAAAAAAATTGTATGGTGGCCACTGTTAGTTTTGATCTTAAAAAAAAAAACGAAAAAAACGCCTAACGCGAATCTGCTCAAAACCTTAACTTCCAAGTTTGAACTCAATCGACCCAATGGTTTAGGCTGTAGGAGCGTGGACAGACAGACAAAACCGACCGGACGGAATCGCGGGACCCACTTTTTTCGACTTGTCTACCATCGTAATATCATGTTTGATTAAAATCTCGATTTCGAAATTTTGCACGAATGCAAAACTTGCCATATAGTTCCTATATGTCGCAAGTAAAAACGAATGAAATGCGCTCCGAAACAAATGTATATCTTTTAGAAGTTTTGTATTTGAGGCTGTATTAACAATTATTTTGATGAATTTTCAAGTTTTTCAACTTTTTCAGTTCCATGTAGTTTTTGATAGTTAAAAAAATACTGTAAAAGCGGTGCTATTAAAAGGCGAGTAAGCTTTTATTTGTCTACGATTATTTCAAATATAAACTATGAAAATAAAAACAAAGTTAAAGTTATTAATTTTGTTCTTAAATCAAAGTGTTTTTCAAAACTTTAAAACTGGATTGATTTCCATATCATAAACCAAATTAAAATATGTACTTAAAATAAACAACGACTTGTGTTGCCATTATCTTAAATTGTCATATCCTTTTTGTCCTTCAAGCATTGTCAATTTTCTTGTTCTTGTTTTTGTTTCTTTTTTTTTAAGAAATAAAAAAAGAAGCTTGTGTAAACTATCTTAACCATTTTTATAGTATGGACATAACATCCCATTATACCCATTAACGATACAATTTATTTTTATTTTATTGCTTCTTGCCACCATAAGAACATGGCAAACAAAATTTGAAGTGCCAATATCCAATACAAGGACATTGGAATGAAGACATTTTTTTTAACATTCACTGAGCTTGTTTAAGATAAGTCAATTCTTATCAAGAGCTGATGTAATCTTCTCATACATTGTCATCATGTGTAGAGTAATGTTGTTTTGACTTTAATAAAATTTTCATGCATTTTTAAATTAACACTTTAAGGGCAATCACTCAGAGATGATTTCGTTCTTAATTTTAAATGAGAAATTGAAAACAAAAAAACACCTTTGAAGGAATCAACACATTTTTTGTCGTCTTCCTTACAAAACAATATTTCATCATAACAATACCAGGATCTATAAGATATCCTACATACATACATACTAAGTCAGAGAGTGGCAAAACTCTTTTTGCTACTGCTGCTGCTACTGTACTGAAATGTAAATAACATTATTCTTTTATGTATTGAATCAATGAATTTTCTTCTTGGTAAATATTGAATAACAATAGAAAATATGAGAGTAACAATCAGCTTCCATTTGAAGTAATAAGGAATTCATGAGAGCTCCGCAATCAAATGAAATGCAAATCATCTTTCATCCCACATCATACACTTCGAATGTACAGCAACACCACACGTCTTCTTTGCATCTTCGTGTTGTCACATTTTTATGTTCATCGTTCGTGTGAAGTCGAACTGGGAAGAACATCAAGATAACATTCAGTATAGCAGTATTGAAACATCATGTTTGAAGTTGGTACGTTACGACTTACGTCCTTCGTTCCGAATAAATAAGAGAAGCAACCGCAGTACAGCCTTATACTCGTATATGTGTCTGTGCAGCTTATTTTATTTTGAGAAAAACATATTTTCTATTATTTGGTTTTTGTTTGCTTGTATTTATAGGCGTTTTATTGATTTCGAATACAAATTGTGACCTAGAGAGCGAGGCAGGTCTTTAAACAAAAGTATGGCAGTAGGTGAGGTATGAGTATGATGGTTGATTAGTCCAATGGAATATATCATAGTTTTGTATTGTTCAAAATCTAATTCGATTATGTTTAAAAGACAAATTTTCACAAGAAAACAAAATCATACTAATTAATATGGAAAAGGAAAGAATTGAGCTAATTTCGTAGCAAGTAAAATTTGAAGAAATTATATTTTAATTTGAAATCAATGCTTCCAAATCTTGTCATATTGTAGAAATATAAAGGTTCTTAAATTAATTTATCTCGAAAGCAAGGTGACCTAAAAAGATAGCTGAATTTTCAGTATTTTAATCTAGGAAACCTTTTCATTGCTTCTAATGGAGTTTCTCAATAGAACCACATAATTATAATTGTTCTATTATTTCTGAAGACTTCAAGAAGTAAATCAAGTAATTTCTTGCAAGCTGATGTAATTGTTATCGTCGAAAAAAGTGTTCGATGAAGCACTATCGCATTTGTACAATTTGACACTGTTCCAACTTAAATTGCTTATATCTCGGTAAACCACTGATATTTTTATATTCATACGTGAAATATGTGTGAAATTTCAGCGATTTGATCTTAAAAAGTTGTTCTCAGTGTTGATAAAACTATCTTAATGTGAAAGCAATGCAACATAAATAGACCATTGTTCTAACTTCACATAAAATGCTTAAATCTCGGTATAAAACGTACACTTTTTTGAATTCACCCATTTCGAAAATAAGACTAAGATTAGAATATCTAGATTAGTAAACACTTTTTATAATTTGAGCACTTCGTAAGCTAGGTGATCTGGAAATTTATATTTTAAACAGTGGAATCTAACAGAGCTTTATTTTCTATAGTTGTAACAATTTTTTCATAAAACCAAATAATAAAAAAGAAACCATTATTTAAATTCTGATTTATCTTAGAAATCTTTCCATTTTATTGGTTAAATATCATAGCATACAAGTAATTAAACTAAAAAATCAGAACTAATTTTTCTCCATGTAACCGCAATTTTTTGCGTGGGACTTGTGGGACTGATGTTTCAGTTCTATGATCTGAAAACCTTCTCTTTTCATTAATTAAATTATCTTTATGTGGGAAAAATTAAGTAAAAATGAAACACTTATAAGATTGAAACTAGCTAGAAGGCTTGAATTTTAGTACTCCGATATTATAAGGAAACCCTCAAACAAAAGAAATAACTTTTTTAACTTACTGTTCTAGTATAGTTGTATATAATAATATAATATCGATGGATTTTTGATATTTTGAAACTACGTGACTTCTTCTATTGATTAAATCATCTTTGAATTAACAGGGATTTAACACAAATAAATCACTATTCTAACTTAAAACGTCTATATTTTCGGTTTTAACAACACTTTTCTATATTTCGTATTTTCAAAGGGTAATTGCTTTTTTCGGTTTTAAAAGTAAAGCGAAATAAAACACACACAGCTATACTTTATTTTTAAAAATTGTATTGTATAAAAAAGTTTTAATTTTTCTATTCTTTCAAACTTAAGAAAAACTATTTTATTCCAATAGCCACTCTGGGATGATGGATGCGATTCATCAGATGTAGTTTTCAGTCAGTTCGGGTGGTACCTCTACTATACCTTAAGACATTTTTTTTAATGCGTCAAGAGTTTGAGGGTTATTCGAGGAAAAGCGGTCCTTTTCAAATTGTATGATCTTGACGACCAACTGACGTTGCAAAAACATGAAAATAAAGTTACAAAAAAACATGTCTGTCAATAACGCTATTAGAAGTTATATTTAAACTTTCATAAAATCTTGTCACGTTTTAACCGATTGCTCTTGATATAAGTTTAAAATTTTTTTTTCATTAATTTTAACGCATTGTTGGGTTCGTTAGCAATTTGTTATATAACAAAAGCAAGCATTGAACTTATATTATGAACCATCAAATTTCAGCTAAGTTTGACAGGTGTCAAATTCTAATGCTACCAGAATGGCAACCCTTCATATCTGACCAATTAAAAAAAATACGTTCTTGAAGTATTTTACGATCTAATGCACATGTTAACACATCGAACTTAAAAATTAGTTCGAGTTTGATCAAAATCAAAATCAAATGGGCTGGGGCAACAGTCCGTTGTGAACCAGGGCCTAGTTCGAGTTTGATGCAAATTTGTAATTCATTATTTTCTCATACCTAAAACAGAAGTCGTTACTTGCTTTTATTAAGATTAACACGTTTTTTTTCTATTTCGTACCACCACATATTTGAAAGTATCTAGCTTCTTATTTGGGATTAATATTTTCCTGTTCTACACTTCCCATTAATAAAAGAATAATATAACAAGCCCTTATGAATATAAATTTCTTTTTAAACACATCACCAACATGACAAAAATTTTACTTTTCTTGATGAGTATAAGGGTATAAAAATATAGGTGTTTATGGTACTCCCCTGCCCTCTTTATTGTCCCCAGACTATACTAAATATATGCGGGTGGCTCCAATTTTTATAATTTATAAACCTTTCCCCGAACGCGTTTTTATTATTAATATTTTTCTCTTTTATCATTAAGGCAGAGATATACATGACAAAAAAAAAACACACACATTCACCACAAAAAAGAAAACAGGATATTTTCCTCTGCATATAATTTTCTTTTTTTGAAACAAATTTGCACTTTTCATCGGGATTTCACCTCTCCCAGGTTGACTGGAGGAAATAGGGCAGATACAGTTACGTGCCAATTTGTAATTTTGTATTGAAAGGGGTGTGCTCTCTTATACCATCATCATACTGTGTGTTGTATGATTTTGTGTATGAATATGATACATGCAACAACAATAACTTATCGGTAAAATGAAATCATTTCTTTTCACATATCAAAAAAAAAAAACAACAAAAAATAATAATAATAAAATCTACCTTTTCCAACATTATAATACCCATAATAAAAAAAAATATTTATTGGCGGCCGTTGGGAAATTGATGATGGCGTTCGTTGCGCCTAATGGAATCGTTTAATTAACGGAGTTGAGATTAAAATTTATCACGTATCACTATACTAAGAAAATTGTTTGCAGGAGTGGAAAGCTTGTTATTGATATATTCGTTGTTCAGGTTTTTTTTTGTTTTTTCATATATGGTTAGCATTTGAGCAGTGATTGTATTAAGGAGGAAACGTGCTCTGTTGAAAGGATATTCTGGGTTGGTTAGGTTTGGTTTGGTTGGGTTTATATATATATATCTACCCGTTGAGGGAACACAATGAATAGCGATCCTTTTTCTTGCGTTTATAATTTTGGTTGTTAGATTTATGTCTTTTTAATTAATTAACTTGGCAAAAATGTGGGTGGTTGATTCCTTTATTATGGTAGGAAATTTCTTTGAATTTACGTGCGGGTATATGTATATGAATATGAATATTTAAATAATTCATTATAACAATGCAATTTCTATTCCAGGTGTCTTAAGCCAAACCCTTTCTTATTTTGACTTTGCTAAGATAGGAATTTAGCGATAAATATATTTATAAACTACTAGAAAAGAGTGACGTTATAATAGATTTATAGCACGCAAAAATAGGTGTAGTCAAAAATACGTGAATTTTATCCACTGAGGGTTATCATTTGTATACTCGTCCGATTCGGCTTTTCTATGAATGGAACGCTTCTCAAATATTCATTTATTAATTAGAATGGCAAAAAATTTGCTGAATTTTACGATTGGCTCGTTCAAAATGTTCAAATGTGTCATAACTTATAAACTGTTTGGCTGCTAGGCTATAACAAGTCAGTGGTGTTGATGTCATAATTTTCTAATTTTGATCAAGAAAAACTCATCATACCAAAAATTATCATTAAACAATGATTTATAATGGAAATAAAAGTTATTTATATCCAAATGATAAGAAGGGGTCACCGTCAATTATTTTCTTTGATCACTATGAAAAATCCGGACTTTTGTACGAGAAATCTTTTGTTTAAGATTTTCTTCGGACAATGAAATTTAACTTAATTAGTGTTGGTTGCCTGTTAACTGAAGCAGTAGATTCAGAAACGGTGCGAAAAATCTGTAAATCAACCTCTTTTAAATAAGATATTTGAGGACTTCGGCGTTCTTTTTTTTTTGTGAAATCATAAGTGATACAGTTTGTAATTATTGTTAGTTGGTAATGCTTATATCATATTTTGGAAGAAACCGAAAAGTCTAAGTCTTTTATTTTAATAAAGTTATTCTAAGAAAATAACGTATATTTTTTTCTTTTGCTCAATGTTTTTGTGTACGTTTTAAGTCTTGTAGAAAAAAAAAACGTATTTAAAAACTTTGTACCTGATGCATACAATTATTCTGTAGGTAACATCACTTTTGATTTGTAAAATATTCAACATGATCAAACCTACGTAGGTTAAAAAGAAATCTTGGACATGACTGTATCGACATGATAATTTTAAATTTAACTGTTGTTAAGGACCAAACCTAAATTTCTAAGTTGGGCAACATATTCAATAATACAATTATTCAACATAACGGGAAGGAAATTAGCTGCGTTTGGTTTGTTTGGTCCAAAGATTGATGCGTGAGGAACACCATTATTAACAGGGAGGAACGAAGACATTATACGATATCATTACAAGACACGGCTTGCATACGATTGGTTAAATGCCTTTGAAAAGTCAAGTAAGGTTATCGCAGTTGTAACTTTATTCTATAAAGCATGTTTCATGTCATCAGATACGTTGAGTTAATCTGAAACACAGATATGTCCAGACTGCAAAAACTAAAACATATCATTAAAAACGCTGGCATTATTGGATTATAAGATATTGAGGTCGACCAAATATTCACTTTCTTAAATAGCTATACTGTTATTGATTCAATTTTTGGAAAGTCATTTCTGTATGTTATCATCTGTAAAACAAAATAAATTTGAAATCGGCAACACAATGAGCATAATTTCTTTTTTTTTTATTGGAGTTGACTTTTACTTCTTTGAATTATCATGCTTTTTTTTAATTGTGACGATAACCACTTTTTCGGAATTAAAATTATATTGTAAAAACCCTAATTTTTGTCAGTGTTATTTGTTTTAAAAATTCAAATTATTAAAGGAAAATGTATCATTTAACTCTTTAGCAAGAGTGCTACAATTCGTTTTTTTGTTTTATTGTTACAGAACATTTCTTTTTGATGAGATTTTTGATGGCCCCATTACACATACAACATTCTTACCTAACGTTTTTCATCCAATCTTTGAATGAAAGTCAGTACAAATCGAAATATGTATGTTTCACAATAAAAAATTGTTTTCCATTTCTTAATTAGAAATTTACAAGAAGAAAATGAATAATTTCCATTTAGATGGCCCATTTTTATTAACCAAGTCAAAAAAAGCTGGCCCTGCATCAGCTATACTCAAAGGTAATGTTGCTTTGGTAACACCACAAGAGTCTTGTTTTAAAAAAAATGAAAAAATACAAAAAAAAAACTGATTCAGAGTGTGTTCTTTTCATTTATTTTTTTTGTCAAAGGGTTTTATTATTTTAAAAGATGCATAAAGAATAAAGGTTCCTCCATTTTTTCTTTTTTTCTTGGTCTGTTATGAATACTCTGAATTATTGTGTCCCTTTAATTTTGTTCTTCATTTTTATCTCTCTTTGTACACACTCAAGCATTCTAAATATATGAAGTTTGGATAGTTTTTGCTTTTGGTAAAAATGATTCTGTCGGTGTTTTCGCATTTTTTATAAGATCAGGACATCTTCTTAATTTTGGAAAATGTTTTAGAAGCTAGCAAAATTTGCTTATATTTTTGAAAGAATTTTAAGGTATAAAGGTTTTTTAATTGTTAAAAACGTGTTTTTATTAGGCTAAGGTTTTTGAGTAGAAATAAAAAAAAACCTCTAAAGATTATATCGCATATCACAGCCTCTACAGAGACGAGCTGTATAAAGCCATGTCTAGTTTTGGCATCCCTGCCAAACTCGCCCGTTTGTGCAGGATGACCATGGAGAACTCACACTGCTCTTTAAAGGTTGAAAACAACTTTGCACAATCTTTCGACGTCAAAAAAAGTTTTAGACTAGGTGATGCACTGTCATGCGATTTACTTAACATCGTACTTGAAAGTGCAGAAGTGCATAGTGCAGAGCTCCCACGTCAACACTAGAGGCACTATCTTTCAAAAGTCTGTCCAATTACGAGCATACGCTGATGACATTGACATAATCGGAAAAACTCAGCGTGATGTTAATGGGGCTTTTGTGAGTATTGAGGCAGAGGCGACAAAAATGTACATCCTAGGGACCGAGCTAGATGGAGAAGTTTGTTGAGTGAGGCCCCTGTTCACACAGAATTGTAGTGCCACCTTTAGTATGTAAGTAAGTAAGTGTTTCAAATTTTGGCCCTGAGTTCGGCTTTCAATTTATATATTATATGGCAACCTGGATAATGGATATTAAAATATTTAATAAACAGCACGGAATCTTCGAAAAAATCTACAAAGTTTTTTAAGCAAAAATTGTACGGTACACTTTTTGTGTATTTAAAAATTTAGGGCAAAATATGACTCAAAACTCATAGTTAAATATAAAATAATTTGGTTTTCTCAAGTGTTCCATTTCTTTTTTTTGTGTTTAAATTTTGTCCCTTATCGAAAGTTTTTTCTTCGTTTTAAATTTTGTCTGAAGTTGACTGAAAGATGATTTTTTTTTTTCAAATAAAGATGTGCATATGCTTTTCCAATTTTTTTTTATTTTTAAATTTTATCATAAACCAAATTCAATATGATTTTTGTTTTGATGTTTTTTTCAAAATAGGAAATTTTGTATAAAGTCGAATTTAATGTCTTTTTTATTTTCAATCACTTTTTTACGGCTTTAAATTTTGTTCAAGTTTTTTGTTTATTATAACGTTTGGCCTTTTAACGTTTTAATTATTTTTGGAAAATTTAATCTGAAGTCGAATTTAAGATGATTTGTTTGTGCCAACTTATGATGGCATGTTTCCATTTTTTTGGAAAATTTGTCTTAACTCGACTTAACAAACATTTTCTTCAACATAAAATAGCAAAAAATTGGTTTCAATTTTCATCAATTTTTGGACATCAAACCATTAAAACATCATTTTGGATCTTGATTTTTCTTGCATCTTTATTTTCAAAATTATAACCAACCTAAGTTTACCTTAATTTCTTAAATCTGTTTTGACCAAATATTGTTATGAGGATTAGAAGTCTTATGTATTTTAACTTGTGTCAAGATGCCATTTTCTTATAAAAGATTCAATTTTATCTAAATAGGAAAATGATTAAGGTAGAAGACTTAGGATGTAATAAAGATTAGAGCGACTTAGAAATCTCAAATATCTAAGAATTTCAAATTGACTTACTGTGTTTTTCCTTTTCTCTGTATAAATATAATCAATAATAATTCTTTAATTTTCTGAAAATTGTATTTTATGTAAATTTAAAATTTTGATATAAAATGAAATTCATCTTCTTCTTTGGTTATTTTCATTAAAATTTCTTAAAAGAGTTTTCACTTAAATAATAATCTTTTCATTCTCAGAAACAAAAATATAATATATAATATCGTGTGTACTGTAAAAACACAGAAAATTAAATTTAAATATGGCTCAGCATAGTACATATATACTTTGTACATATTTATGTGCATGCAACATCGAATTTTGAGGAAGGTAATCTATTAATTCCTAAATCTTCTTTTCTCTCTTGATCTATTTATGAACTAAATGTTGCCCCAAATATTCAAATGAACAAGCAAAAATATATAGCTAGCTTCTCAGATAGGAACATTAATTTAAAAGTCATATTTCCTTCTCTCTCTCCTCCTCTTTGCTTGAAATTTGAATCTATACAGCTTTAGTTTAGCTATAGTATGGAATGTCCAACATTGCAAACGTCCGTCGATTTTCTATACACAGGTTGTATGTGTATGATTGGTATATCCTTATATCCTGGTTAAGCTATGCATGTGAAACTCGTTAGATATGGTTGGTCATCGTATATGCTATAGTCATGCAGGATTTTCCTCCACGATAAAACGACGACGACGACGGAGACAACGGACAACGGACAACAACAACGACGATGACGATGAGGATGACGACAACGTCTCTCTGCATTAACAACGTTTATTATCACAAATAGATTATGTTGTCCTGAAATTTAGTAATGTCATTTCCCCTCAGGGAATTTCCAATGCAAGGTGCAGTTCATACTTGGTCTTTCTATGACCCTGATTGTGCAGTATAGCACATTCTTATTTATGTATGTATGTAAATGTGTGTTTGTAAGTTATGTACATTCACATACTCAATTGACATATATGTATATAAGTACTGTACATGTACCACAAGTGTACTTCTAAGCAAGAGATGAGTCTCTATTGCCGTTGAGTTCAAAATCAACAAATAATTTAATTACCAATACATGATAATATAATTCGGTTAGGGTATTAATTAAATCTGCCAATCTATGGCGAATATCCCTTACAGCCTTGCATATACCACATACATATATCTAAATCGGAAAGATGAAAGTAAGGAACGTATAAGCAGAGGTCTAGGTTGACGACGAACGATAAACGGGGATGAGTATACGTCAAACGTGTGCTCTTGGTGAATATTATTGTTTAAGGATTTCGGACAAATGTCATTTAAATACATTTATACTCCTCTGCATTTGATATTTCAAGTATGTGCTGTTCACTGTTTAAGGTTTTAGCTAAATAATCAAATAATTTTACATTATCCTCCTCCTCATCCACGTACCGTAGTACATATCCACATATATTTCCTATTAATCCTCGCCTATATATCCTTCTTATAGAAAATGTGTGAACCTAAAGGTACTCGACTTAGTACCTACTACACACAATATAGAAATCCTGTATCAATTTGTAGTTTGGTGCCAATGACTATTGGGCAATTTCTGTAAATTGACATCGAGGAGTTAAATCCGATAACAACGCCTTCCAGGCGCAAGTATACAAAAGGTTACCGTTACCATATATAAAATCAAAGATATCTTAATAACGTACACCATCATTCCAAAAAGTTTAAGTATCTCAATACCTTACCTACTCGCATGTATGTATACATACATAGGAAATAGTTATGTTTGTATTTTACTGTAAGTTATTTATATGGCTTCAAGGATGTTTGGTTGATGTTTTGTTCTATATATACATAGTTCCTTACTATGTGTATGTAATTAAAATAATTGAAATTCCTGCCTGACGATGTGGAATTAATGGCTACTGCTTGTTTTGTTTAGGTTTGTAATTTTGAAATAATATTAAATTATCAATTTGCTTATAGTTCATGAATATGATGATGATAACACTTCCCCTTTATTATTATATTGTGTAGTTTATTCTTGCATTAATTTGTTTTATTTATTGATATCAATAAAGTTAACAATAATTTTTAGAATATGTCAAGTTAGGATTTGAAATTCAAATAAAGGAAATTAAGACAGACATTTTAAAAAATCAACAAAAAACTTAATTTCTTAAATTTGTTACGTTTAAAAAGGAAACTCAACAGCAATTTATTCAAACATCACATTTCATATCAAAACCATAAATAGGACTTTTGTAGTACGAAAAGTACAAAAAAAAAATGTTTCAAAACGGAAAAAATATATTTAAATGGAAACAATATTTTCAAAAAAAAAAAACAGATGAAGTTGTTCAAATTTTGGGTTGTTCTTCAAAATATAGGATATATAACCATTTTTCAACAAAAAAGAAGTGAATTAAATATTTTGAAAGCCCAAACTCACTAGACCAAAGTTGAATTCAAATTTGCCAATTCTTTTCTTTTTAAGGTAATAATATCAAGATCATCAACAGTTTTTTAAATATTTCATTCAGAATCGTTTTTAACATGGTTTTTGGTATCTACTCAAATTTTAAGAAATAGTCCATTGACAGTAAATAAGCAAATCATATACAAAAACCACAAACAAATAATAGATGGTTTTAAATTGGCGTGGGTAGATTTTGGTGCTAATTGGCGGCCATTTTGGTTTGGTGAAATCGTCAAATTTTTCGTTTATTATTCAGTTGTTAATACCAAATAATCATGGCAAATTACACGGTTGAGCAGAACGTTCAAATGATAAATTTTTATTATCAAAATGAGTGTTCGTTAAAGCAAACGTTGAGCATACCGCGCCCATTTTAAGGTAGACGTGGTGGCTCTTCACAGTCGATTCTTCAACGTTTGGTGGGCAAATTTTAGACACCCGGTTCAGTAAACAATCAGGCAACACCCGAACGTTCAAGGAACGCAATATCGGCAGAAAGCATCGACGTGGTGCGTAAAAGTGTACAGCAGAACGCGAGGCAGTCTATTCTTGTCAAATTTTGCATCGGGACTTGAGTTTAAGTTCGTACAAGATCCATTTGAATCAGGAGATCAAAGTTCATGACCATAGACAACACCGTTTGTTTGCTGAATGGGCTTTGAATTGTTTGGAAGAGGACCTCAATTTTGGCATTTTTGGATGAATGGCTGTGTTAACAAGCAAAATTTCGGGATATGGTAGGACGACACCAACCTACAAGATGTTCACCAGGTGATAATGAATCCTCAAAAAGTTACCGTTTGGCCTGGATTTTGTTCCGGTGGCGTAATTGCTCCGTACTTTTCGAAAACGACGTTAGCAAGGCGGTCACATATTATAACGATGATAAGTAATTTTGTATGGCCCAAATTCAACCATAAAGACCTAGACGGCATATGGTTCCAGCAAGACGGCGCTATGAACTACACAGCAAACGTCACGCATCAAAATAACATCTACACACAACATCTACCCGCCCTTATTGATAACAATATTTTGTGCGAAAAAAAATTTCCACATCTTTCATAGTTTTATATTTAATATTTAAGTTAAGACTAATTTTGTTCAGCTTTTTGTTGTTTTTGTAGTGCCCGTAGATGAAGGTAAGTGCCTTGGACTGTCATGCCAGAGGTATTGGGTTCGATCCCAGCCTACCTTTGTCAGTTTTTTTTCACGGGTACTTCTCCAAGAGTAATTCTTGTCATTAAAAGTGCTTTCTCAAATTAGCCGTTCGGATTCGACTTAAAATTGTTAGTCTCGTGACAACAGTACTCGCACACATGAATGATTGAGAGTTGTAAGTCACTAGGCCCTAGTTCTCAACTGACTGTTGTGCCACTCAATTAAAAAAAATTGTTATTTTTGTAGGTTTTATTGATTTGTAACTCCAATCTAATTTTCTTTAAAAATTAACTAAAAGTTAAAAAGAAAATTTCCCATACGATAAAATGAGTCTGATTTCAATAACGGTTTTGTGCCCGACATTTTTTATTGAAACCCAATTTAAAACAATCTTATCATCATTTTTTGAAAGCTTTTATTGCTTTGTAAATAAAATACAAATTGAATTTTTCTAAGAACGCAATCTTAAGATACTAACAAAATTTTGCATAAAATAAAATAATTTTGATAATATTCATCAGTTTTCGAAATATTTAAAAATCAGTTCCTACCAATTTTTTTAAAATTTTTATTTCGTGTACAAAAACTGTTATTTAAATTCTTCTTAGAAATTATTGAATGTTAAAAATAATGTTTTTATAGGATAAAATAAGTTTGAAAGCAATATCTTTATTTTTTGACAAAAGATTGGAGCAAAAATTCAATTTTTATCAAATCAGTAGTAATTTTTATTAGGTTTTTACTTTTTGTAAGAATTTGTAAAAAGATGTACAAAAATTTAGTCTTCGTTTCATAAAAGAAAGATTGATGTTATCAATTCCAGTTTAAAACAACACAATTATAAGACATTTTCGTTTAAAAATCAATATAATGATAAGTACGTATACGCCTGAGTGTACCAGAATAATGTAAGTAGATATTTAAACGTACATTTTTTGGCAGTAAACTGGCATAATATTGTGTAATAAGATTTGTTGAGTTTATAATAAATAATAATTTTATTAAATCCTAGAACGAAGCGCCACAAATAGGATAAGAAAGTTAAAAAATAATCCTGGTCTACCTACGTTCTTGTTAGCAGAAAAATGGCTAAACTGCTCTTAAAAGTGCATCTCCATAAACGGCAGCAATGATTCAATAAACGTTGGTTGGTATTGCTCTGTAAAGGTTAATGATAAAATTATGATCGCATTAAACGATGACCTTTCATTATTTTAAAAGCAAATAACTGTATTATGTGATTTTACGAATAAAGCCCTAAGGACACGAGCTGTTGAACTTATCAAAAAATTACTGTTAATGGTCGATTTATTTTATTTTTAAATTTATTTCCCATGAGTTAATCCATCATTCTTTTTTTTCAATAAATAACATGGAAACTAAGGTAGAAGTATCGGTAAATGAATGTGCCTTAAGTTTCATATTAACCCTAATTTGCTATACCCTTATTAATTAGTTATCATCTATTTTATCATCAACATGGCATCAGTTGGTAGTATATAGGTAGATAGATGGTGTGAGACATACAAAGATACATATAACAAAAATAGACACATATTATATAATGTAGGTAATGTTTTCTATGGGTCAAATTTATTGAATTAATCATACTTGGGAACCCAGTTTACCCATTCAACCAGTGACACAATTAATTAGGATTAAGATTTTATCGCCAATTATATTATTATATCGCATGCACAATCTGCCGATGGCATGTATGTAACAGTATATATTACATTGTCGATCTATGTCTATGTAACTATATATGTGTATGACCTATGACATATAGTTATACGTACGTATACATTTACAAAATATAAATTCTCTCTCTTATCGTCCATAAGGTGTGATATACCTTATTCTATATGAATCTCTTCATCATCATCGTGATGTTGATGATGGTGAACGTAAAATATTCTTCGGGGCATTAACAAAGTCCTGCATGGTTGACTGTATAGTTAATTAATTTTCCTGCTGTCGATTTTGCTTCTGCTTCCATATCGTCCGTCCTATAGGAACTTGTCACCCTTTTTGCTTTCTGATTTTTGCTCTATATACATAATATAAGTCTTAGTATAGGGATCTACATATATCAGATGTAAGTATATTGGTGTTTATATATATGTAGCTACCGACAATGTTATGTACCATCAGAAAAGTATCAGACACAATAAAAAGCTATAAGTAATAGAGGTCCTTTATGGCGTTTTCTTAGCACCTTTACGTGTACACTGTTAAAAAGATTAGTCAAATATTTTTTTTGGCTTTAAGTTTTCTGAAATTTTGTGTTTATTTTTTAGAAATCAAAACCCAATTAATGGCTTTGAGGTCTACACTTCACCAGTTCTTTATAATAAATTCATAGAATATTGCCATAATTTATGTTGGCTAACTTCTTGCTTTGTAATTATTGTCCTTATTTTATGTTAAACAAATTCTAGTTTCTCAATGTCTTCCAATAATGTTCATTATGTATTCCTTTAGCTTCACATATTTAGATGCTTCAATTAAAATAATTATAATAAAGCTATCTAGCTAGCTATATATCGGTTCTCTGTATACTCTTATGCAGGATATTCACGATTTGATCATCATTGATTCTAAATAATTACCCATTGCAACCACAAAACCAATTTATATATATATAAATATAAACTAGCCTCAGCCATTTTCACCATATAGGTCCTACTCAAATCAAGAGTCCCTATATAATAACTAGAATATTGCAGCTTCATAAATTCTATCCTAACATCCTGACCACAGATGTCAACATTTGGTTGGCAATTAGTCAGTCTATTGACTTCTGTATGTTTTGTTGGCCATATTCTCTATATAATATTCTGATTGATAAATTAATACAATTTAAATTCTAATTTATCCCCATCTGCATATTATTTCAGTTTTTATTGATTGTTTCGAATTTAAGTCATATTATGGGAATTTTAACGTGGAGGTATCGATTTTTTGCATTACGTAATTAATCGTTTTGCTTTTAACATAAATATTTGTTTTTTTTTAATTCTTCTGATAATTAGTAAAATCTTAGATCTTAGATCATAGATACTGAAATGTAAATATTTTAATGCAAAAAAAAAAACATTAAAGATTTAAAAAAAAATTGTAAAGCAAAATGTGCAATATTGGTATTGAAAACAATAATCGGATACGAAATTCAAATTTTTGAAATTTAAAATAAATAACTACAAATAAAAGTTGTAATACAATGTTTGCGATACACAATATTTCATTTTCATACAAATTTAAATTTAAAACTTAATATTTTTTGTATTGATCACGTATAATATTTTACTGTTTGAGATCAATAATAACAGCATTTTCCATGCAAATGTTTTATTCAAAAATTAAAAAACTCATATTTTCTCCAAAAAGATTGGATACATTTTTATGAAATTCTCCCTTAACATCTTTTTCTTGACGTGGGCTTCTTTCAATAAGAAAAATATAATTTTGTATTATTCTAAAGGGGTACAACCCATAGAACCGTTATTTTGTTTTAAGATCTTCTATTAACCGCTTTTAATAATTGTAAATACAAATTAAAATAAAATGCACGACTGGGTCGCACGAACTTGCTCCTGTATGCAAAGAGTCTGTTTAAAAAAGTACTTATATGAGATTTAAAAATATACCTGTAAAATAAGTTTGGCTTCAAAGATATAAATGCCATTTGAATTGTCAAAAAAACCGCACGATCTTTGTATATGAAAACCATAGTACTCTCATGAGCAAACACTTTTAGGGCGACCAGATGCCGAGTCGTTGGCGTGGCGTTAGTATCGAAAGTGGAGAAATTCAGCGGGAGCGAGAGAAAAATATAATTCCCGTTCCCATAAGCAGCCAGCAGAATAAGGGAGATAATTAATTTTCGACCCAAAAAGTCAACAAAATTTCCTTCATTTTATTTGAGTCTATCCTCGTATATGTTTTCACATAAAGAGCTTTCATATGAAGGTTGATGAATTTGTTTTTGTTTTATTTATATCAATACACTTTATATAACAAAAAAAATGGCTTATTATTGTATATAATAAGGGGATGAAACAAACTTTTGCATGCTTAAGTCAGCTGTTTAGGATCTTTTACCGATATTTGTTTTTATTTCCATTCATAAGTCTGCTTTTACTTGTGTACGATCTTTGTATATAAAAAATGGTTTCTATTAACTATAAAGCTACAATACGATTCATATAGATTCAACTTGTTCCTTAAAAGCTCTTTTCCTTTAGATAGCTTTATTGTAATTTCATATTAGAAGAACCAGGATGGAAAATAAATAAGATAAGAAAGAGGCAGACCATGAATGTTTAAATTGTAAGGCGATCGCCTATTGGTTATGTAGTTAGGTAGCAGGTAGATGTCTAAAACGACCATAGAATAGTTCACTTGGCGTGCTTAGCTTTATGAAGATAGATAGATAAGGACATGTTTATGATGATAATGAAGGAATGCTATTGGTGGCTAGAAGGAACATACTACATTCCTTCTTAAGTTTTCAGCGCAAACATGGAGTTATTACGTTCAGTCTATTTTTTTCACTAAAGTTTTAAAAAACAAGCATACGAACAAGTACAAGAAATTGCTGTTAATGTGTTGTTTACAGGCTCTTGTGCGTTTTGGATTTTAGTTAAGAAATGACACGTAAGCAGTAGTTGTAGAAGTTGTACGTTATACCTTTATAAATAGGTACAATGTGTATGCGTTGAAAAAGTGATTCTAATAGAAAATACATATACTCTCTCTGGAACGTTTCTTTAACTTGTAGGTACTAAGTATTTATTTTTTTATATAGGCGAAGGCCAGTAAATCATGTGTGAAACAACCTTATTCGTAAAGAATAATATTTTAAAATCACAAATACAAAGTTACCAAGATAATACTTCTTGATAGACTCTTTAAAATAGATTGTTGATTAAATATATCATATAAATGTGTACCAAATGCATTAATTTGGATGAAAGATAGGAATGTAATTACAATTTTGTCAAAATAATGCGCTCTTTCGGGCTCATGTACAGTTAAAAAAATTTAAAAAATAATATTTTAAGATTCAAAATTTTACCTGAAAAAGAAGTTTGTCTTCAAAAATTTAAATGCCATTTTATAAATAAAAAAACCGTTGATTTTTCAAATTTTTATTTTGAAAATCGTTAGAGCGGTTTTTTTTTAAATTAATTTTTTATATATAAAATTTTCCAATTTTGTTCTAAAAATATTTTTGGAATGCAGTTGTTTAGTGATTGTAAATATACGTCTTACGTTTGAATTTCGTAAAAAACTGTTGACCCGTTTTTGAGATATAGAGTTTTGAAAAATAAAAATTCAATATTTTTTAAAAACTCCAAACAATTAAAAATTGCATTTTTGTTAATCAAATATTGTTAAGGCAATATAGGAGCTTATTCAGAAAAAAAATTATTAAAATCAGTTCATAAGTTGCTGAGAAAATTAAAAAAACAAAATAACGGTTCTATGAGCGGTACCTTTCCTGAGCAATACAAAAATATGGTTTTCTTATAAAAAGAAGCCAAGTTAAAAAATAAAATTTTAGAGAAAATTTAAAAAAAATCTATCGGTTTGTTTTTGAGAAAATTCGAATTTTCGGTTTTTGACCAAAAAAATTGTATGGGGGCCACTGTTAGTTTCGATTTTAAAAAAAAAATGAAAAAAACGCCTAACGCGAATCTGCTCAAAACCTTAACTTCTGAGTTTGAACTCAATCGAAGCAATGGTTTAGGCTGTAGGAGCGTGGACAGACAGACAAAACCGACCGGACGGAATCGCGGGACCCACTTTTTTCGACTTCTCTACCATCGTAATATCATGTTTGATTAAAATCTCGAGTTCGAAATTTTGCACGAATGCAAAACTTGCCATATAGTTCCTATATGTCGCAAGTAAAAAACACAAATTTGTATTTAAAAATTATATTGTATTAATTGAATCTAACCCTAAAAAAATAGTAAATCCTTTTGCTAAGTCGATTTTCTTTATTTTAAAGAGTTCTCTTGAGTACAGAAAATTTTGTACAGTATGGAAGCAATCATTCTTAAGCCCTGTTCCCAAATTAGCGCCTAAGCAGCAAATATCCAACTACCGTCCGATTTGTAAATTTTCGTGTATACAAAAACTGAACTGACATTTTTAGTTAATAAATATGTTTCACCGCCTAAATGACACCAAATTTATGCAACTTATACCGACTTAAAAGACGTTTAATAGAGTAAGTCACTTTATTTTAGTAAGGGAATTTTAAGTTTTTGAAATAGTTGGAACCGTATCTTAAGGGTCGGGTTGAATTTGTTTTCATGTGTGCCCCAAGGTAGCCATCTGGGACCCCTTCTTTTACTTATTTTAATAAATGACTTTCATAATATTTTACTTTATTCTAGTCAACTTCTTTTCGCCGCGGACAAGTTTATTTTGGATGCATAAAAACTTTTTATGACTGACATTAAATTTCTAGTTGTTCTCTTTTTTGCAACATTTATAAAATTAATTTTGACTACAAACAAAGTTCTGGACAGAGTAAGGGAAAACAAAGGACTTAGTGTAATTTTGTACCCTAAACACTTAGGTCATATTCATAGTCATATTTTAAACCCGAGTCTATTTGAACTGGAATCCAAATTTAACATATAGGTTTCATTGAATTTCGATCTATAATATTTAGAAGGTCAATCATAAACTTGACAGTTTTATATTCTCGAATCGATACCTTTCATACAAATCATCTTCATCTATTTCAAGGTTAAGTAGAGCTTTCGTTTTTTGTCAGTTGGTAGCATTCCAAAATCTAGCAAAATATCAAAATATTGATATATGTATATCCTTAAGTTTTTTGACATTTTAATTTTTGTTTTTAAATTTTCAAATTAAATGTCTCGTAACTTAATTTAATAGATTTAGAAACAGCTTACACATAGGTACCGTCATGTTTATTTTTAGAGTCCAGATTATTGTTTTAAAATGGTATTTAATTGTCTATGAATAACATACACTGAAGTTTAATTTAGCAAAGACAAAATCAGAACTTATCAAAGAACTATGAATATGACCCATAGAATCGAAAGCAAGGTTTACTATTCAGAAGTTTGGCTGAGGCATCGAAACTTTTAGCAATTCATTCATTGGAACAACTGTGGGTACATTGTTTGCTTCGAGAATATAATATTCATAATATTTGATGATAAAAATTTAATTTTTTTGGATGTTTAAAAAAACCTTACATACTATTTTTTTTTTCCAAAATTCAATATCTAAAAAAGAGAAAACGCTGTCCGATTTAAAATTTTCTAAACTAAGGTTTTCTTGAGAAATCAAATAGAAAGTTCGTGCGATTGTAAATTAACCACATTTACAAAATATGTATCACCCATACACATTAAAGTTTGAAGAACAAATCAAGACAGACAATTTTACATCATTCAGAAGAACTTAGTCCTTCGCATATCCCAATTTTTTGGATGAGTTAACACCAAAACTAGTAATTTTGATGACATAAATTGGTGAACGGTAACGGTTAATTTCCTTAATTTTCAACAAAAGGCTTTCTCTTCTATTTTTGTATGTAAACAAATATTTCTCATATTTTAATTTATTCCTGATACGGATACTGCTTTTATATCCAAAATTTAACAAGACACCTCTTAAATATGAAGGTTTCAAGAAATAAACATTTAAGAAAATAGATACAATATAAAAATCAATATAATAGAATTCCGAAACATTACTCGCTTCTTCGAATTACTAAAAGTTTTTTTACAGAGAAGTCTGAATCACAATTATAAAATTCTGAAAATTCACGCACACATTGAAATTGAATTTTGATTCCTTTTGGTTGGCTTAAAAGACCCATCATCATTGTTAAAAAAATCTGCACTGTTGGAAGTGGATTAAGGAGAAATATGAAATTGATATCACGCAAATTCTGGTTTCACATCGTAGCCCTTATAAACCTCTGATTTCATCAGGTCATCAATTTTTGTTAAATTTTTACCAGGAAATCGGTAAGTTGAACCGATAGAGAAGCCTTCGTTTTTGTACACCTAAAAAAAAACCTCCCATAAGCTACTATCAAGGAATTAAAAAAATATTTATTTGATCAACAACCTCATCACCGTCATCATTATCATCATCCAGAGAATCAAAAGATACAAAAAGAACAAATAAAATGTTATGGCTTTGTGATTACATTTTTAAGCTAACCATTCATGTCTATGATATTTATGCAGCCAAAAACATGGGATTCAACACAATAAAATTTACAATAAAACCGTAGAGCGCACATTTTGTGCTTTTGATTCTGATTCTGATGCTCTGCTGTTTCACATTCACACGGAGTCTTATGAAACAACATAGAAGCTCCTGGATCCTGCCAGAGCCTTATAATTCCAGCTCTGTGGCTGTTGTGGGATGATTTTATTCAGACAAAAAACTAACCAAAAAAAACTGTAAATACAGTGGTCTATTTGTGGTGCTGGCTTGCATATTTTCTGCAGAAAAGTTTGTTTATTTCTCTGTCGACTTTTAACATTCACGTGTATAGTACCATGTGGAATGTAGATACTCCATAGGTGTATCTCTAGATCTATAGACGCTAAAGCTAGCTATAGGTATGTGGATTCCTTAAAATAGCTTCAAACACTTGCATAAATGCATATTACGATGTGCAGCGCCAGAGGAAAACTCAATTTTCATGAATATAAATGAAATCATCAACGCGTGTGTGCGTTTCAGTTTTCGGGTTTTTCGGCAAATGGTAAAAACTTTTTCAATGCATATGGCCAAGATGTTTTTGTTTTACTTTTTGGGAAAAGCGTTTGTTTGTATTAAATATATGATGCTTTGACTTTTCGGGATAGCTTTTTTTGCTCTTATTTATTTGTTGTTGTGTACTTGATGCTTTTTGAAATTCAAATACCAAAACTTGATAGGTTTTTCCGTTCTTAACGACAAGGAAAAATATATCTATGGATGTTTAGGTTTGTACCAACAGAAAAATGAAAGAAATAATTTGCATATACTGTCTTAATTTGGTTTTGCTTTTATTCCTGCTTCATTATTACCAATAACCAAGGAGTAGAGTATAGAAACTTTGGAAATATCAAAAAATTCTTTCTTGATTTTATCTGTGTTTTATGATCTTTGATATTTCATTTGAATAGTTGATCATTGCTGCATCTGTGAAATAAGCCAGCAATATATTATTGCCTCAATAAGGACACACCAATATTGGAACTTTATTTGGCAATACAAATTATTACAATAAAAAATAAAACAAAATGAACATGTCCAGTACCTTAAAATGTAAATATAATTAAAATAAACAAAAATAGCTAATAAATGTCTTCGTTTTAGTGTGGCCTTATTTTTTATTGAACAATATTTTGAATAGTCTTAAAAAGTATTTTAGAACCTACAAAAATTATCAGTCAATGTCTCAATGAAATATAACATTAGATTAAATATTTTAAATAGGGTTAAAGATCAATAAAAACTGCTGATTTGAGAAGTGTCAATGGAAAGAGCATCTCAAAATGTTTTGAGAATAATCAAAAAAGGTATTAATGAAAGGTCCAGGAAATCGTACCCAATAAATCTAAGAATCTAATCTTCTTAAAAAAATTTGGGATTTGAACTTCATTGATACGAGTATCTTCATATTTGTCGTGCCCATAAAGAGCCATACCAGTGAGAATGACAGAATTGAATTTGGTGATAGGTGATTTTACATTTTTTGGAAAGAAAAGTACTTACAAATATTTAAAAAAAAATGAAAATATATTGGGCTCTATGAAATGTGTATGATAATATCTGTACAATTATTAATTAATTAAGTTAATTAAGTCGATATCTCTAAAAGCAAAGTTTTCAATACTAAGAGTGTTAGGATAGTAATTTAATGAATATGAATTTTTTAATGACAATAAAAAAACAATCGAAATTTTATAATAAAGACGCAATGGAAAAGTCTTTTAAGATAAGTACAGTTGGCCACGGTAATCTTATGATTTAATAGGTTAAGGCTCATTGGCCACCTTCTTTGCTCATTTTAAAGATATTGCCTACGTAAAAGCTCCACAATTCGATAAAACCAAAATGTACACATGTGCTGCTTCAATCGAAGCCATGACTTTTAATTCACTTATAAACTTCCCATAGGAAGTTATTGTAATCGGTCCGAATTGTCGAATTGAACATTTTGACATTTCTTCAAGGCTCCTAGAGGCTAAATAAAAGATTTTTAGAGAGATGTCTGTGCGTGTGTGTGTACGTACCTTCATTAAGTTTCTTTCTTCGTCCAAAGCTCAGTAGAGATATCAACTTCAAATAAATTTTGTTAAACGGAAAATAATTCAGAAAGATGCAAAAAGGACTTTAAAGAAAAAAATTAAGCGGGTAGTTTTTTTTATCAAAGCAACTTTAAAAGAAGGTGACCATTTAAGATAACCCAAAATATCTCACGAACCAATAACGCTAGCGACTTAAATTAAATGTTTTATTATATTTTTGGGTAAAAATAAAATTAACAGTTTTTTTATATATAAAAAAACTGAAAAAAAATAATTGTCACCTTAAATAATTTACGAAAAAAAATTATTTTATCTCCAAAATAGATGTATGCAAGAAAAATGACGTTTATGACACTTGGTAACATTTTGAGAAAAATCGAAATGACAGTTTTCTTACAAAAAATAAAAACATACAAAATATAATGCTAACACTTGATAAAAATTTAGGTTCTACCCAAAAATATTGCCTTCAAACTAATTGTAGATATCTCTCAGAAAATAATGCAACTGACAGCTTTTTTAACAAAACACGACAACCTATAAATCTTTTAAGCAAGACAAGTCGGCAAACGGAATGGAAAGTTATTAGTTTAATTAAACCTGCTGTTGAAAGACCATTTATAATTAAATCTTCACCAATGTTTTCATAATTGAAGAATCAGCATTCAAATATGAATATTTCTTTTTACAAAGTTAAAATATTTGTAGATGAAGATATTTAAGCCTTCCTCTGGACTTAGTACTTACCCTACAAGTATCAAATCAGTTTGCTCTTCACTTAACAGTTTGAAAGTACATACCCCAATTCAATATATGTATATTTTTATATGAAGGATAATGTCTTCTAGATCTGCTCCTGCCATATCATTCGAATTGAATAAATCAACAAAAATAGATTTTTGGCAAACAAAATCTTCGGCATTTTCTCTTAGCTTGTCCTCCATATAGTATACATTTGTATAAGAATAACATAAAGCAATAGACACAAACAGTTCGAGTCAAGTTTATATGCGCCAGGATTTCAATCGTTTGTATATTCTTTTGGGGATGTGTAAAAGTATAGTGATGCTTTCTATAAATATATATATACAACATAACTATAACTAACACAAAAGATAGATAAGTGAAGTCTGCCATTTTATAACAACAATACAAAAATATTATCTTTCCGTTGGGAACTGAAAGTCTGAAAAACATCTGTGAGAGTCCTTTCATCTATTTTTGTTGTTTTAGTTTTCTTTTTCTTTTTTTGATATTTTTCGTCTTGTATCCTTTTGGTAAGAAGAAAAATTATTTTATTCTCTTTTGCTATGCAATCGAACAGCTATTAAGGCGACTATTTGTTTGTTTTTTGTTTTTGATGTTGAGAGTTAAAACTGAAGACAACTTAGACTTAGACATTTTCAAACTCTTGAGAGCCACTTTTAAGCTAAGATTTTAAATACAAGTACAAGGACTTTATTTTTTATTTACCTACAACTATTTTTAATGTCATATTATAAAAATGGATACAAAAACCTCTTAGGAGATAAGTGCAAAGTTTGTAGAATGGTCGATGAGTGAGTGGTCAACAATTTTGTTATTTTAGCGAGAATTAGTAACTTATTGAGTGACTATAATAATTACATTTCATACTTCAGAAATAAAAAGACGTGTATAACTTGCAGGACGAGTGTTACCAATGTAAACAGCAGGTGTCGGAAAGGATGTTTTAGAAACACCCACTTGTGAAAAATTTCAAATAAAGAAATATACTATTAAGTATTAAATTAAATGAGTTTAAATTCAATATATTTTACTTGTTCTAAAGTTTTTTGAATAAAAAAAAGTTTATTTTTTATTCGTAAAAAAACGGAAAATAGAATTTTCTTATAATAAACCTACATTAGTTTTATACATCTTTTAGTTCTTAAGATATTTTAACCAACTACAAGTAGAATTACTAGTACATTTTATGCTTACAGAGAAAATAAAAGTAAATTGATTTTTTTGCATAACTTTGTCTTAAATTTAAAAAAGTAAGTGTTAAATCGTTGTTTTATTTTATTTGAGATATACGCCTTCAAACATTCATTTCTTGTAGTAGAAAACTATTTTGAACAATTTTGTATTGATTGATTTTCATTGAGAAGTAAAATTCAATTTAGTTTCGATTTCAAATCCGTGTAACTTTTGAAAGATTCTTCAATTGGAGTTGGTAGATTTTGGTGCCCAATGGTGGCCGTTTTGTAATGATGGCATCTGTCAAATCTGTTGTTTATTATTCAGTTATTTATGCAAAATAATCATGGCAAGTTACACGAATAAATATCACGTTCAAATGATACAACTTTAATATCAAAATGATTGTTCGTTAACGCAAACATTAAGCTTACTGCGCTTATTTTACGGCTTACTGCGCTTATTTTACGGTAGATGTGGTGGCTCTTCACAGTCGACTCTTCAGCGTTAAAGACGACCGATTCAGTAAGCAATAAGCCAACACACGGACGTTCGAGCAACCCAAGATCAGCCAGGAACATCGCCGCGATCGGTAAAAATGTACAGCAGAACCCAAGGCAGTCTATTCCTAGCAGTGCACAAGAGTTCGGTCTTCGGCAGACTTCAACATGGCGAATTTTGCGTCGGGACTTGGGCCTACACCAGTAAAAGATCCGACTTAGTACATATGTACCTCACACACAGCTTGTTTTATTCCATTTCAACATCTACCCACCCTTATTGAAAAATACTTTATTTGTAATTAGTTTTAGTAAAACGATTTTTATTTCAAAATCTAAATTCATAAGTCTTTCACTTTGTTTGTTTTTTTTTTATTAAAAAATCAGTTTCACATTTTAAGAATTGTCTTACCACTTTCTTGAAAAAGGTCAAATAATTTTCTAGTTTTCAAAAGTTGGTCATATTGCACTTTCACAAAATGAAATAAGCCCAAATCATTTTGAGAAATAAAACAAACTTTTTACTGATACTCAAAATCTTTATTCGTAGGTTTTGTACTGTAAACATTCAGAAATGTATCAAGATTTTTAGAAATACATTTTTTAAGTTCTTAAAAGAAACATCCTCAGGTTTTAAAGATATTCTTATTTTTTGTATTTTAAATAACATTTTTGTTATAGCTTTCAAAACTATCAAAAATTGGCAATTTTGATCCAATAAACTACTAGTAATATGTAGTATATTTAAAATTAATTCTGCTAAAATGTTCGCTGTTTTGAATATTTAATTTTGAAAAAAAATCTTATTCTCAACTAATATGTTTAAATAAATTAGTTTGAAAAAAAACACATTTTTTATATTTTCAAAATAATAATAAATACTGTACTTAGTTATTATGCGTAATTAAATTTTAATACAAATCTCAAGTTTCCTATGATTCCATAACTAGTCTTTATATTGTCTAAGAATGGAAAATGAGAAAAACCTTAAACCAAAGTAATATCATCTTAAAAAGTAATGCAAATATATACATACATACATATATCATGTTACAATATACACACAGATTACAAATATAAAGCAATTTAAGATAAGTATCATTGTATTTTTGTAATTTTGAACTTTAACTTTTAATACTACTTTTCATTCTTCTATATGATATAATTTACTCGTACCTCTCTTCCTAAACACATTCATAAATAAATGCACAAGAAAATTATATTCTAATGATTAAAATTTATACAAAAACTCCAAGCAATATTTCAATTATAATTTATTTGACAACAAAATAAATGATATTCCACCAAGTAAAAGTGGATGCGAGGAAAGTCATAATATTAAATGAAATAAAAAAGCAAACAAATAATAATTCTACAAAATACAAAACTTCGTCTTGAAAGAAGAACGAAATAACAAAAAGTTGAACAAATCTTAAGAAATAACAACAAAATTATAATATGAAACTCTTTGTTTAATAAATATAGGGTGACATGATGAATATAAATTTACACAAAACATACATTTTGCACACATAAAACAGTCACCGACACAGGCGAGAATAAATTTTACTCTCAGACTTCATATTTTATTAGAGCAATAAAGTGTAAGCAATTATAAGACTTTAAAATGGCTCTATCCTAGAAGTATTTCAAATACTTGATTAATATTTCATAGAAATTAAAATTTGATCAATTTTTGAAATTTTAGACTCTATTTCTTTGAGACAAAGTTCCTCAGTAAATTCTAAGAAAATGATATTTTTGTAAACTTTCTTTCTCAAGGTACTGTACATAATTATGATAAACGGATAGAAATTTGCATAAAGTGTCACTTAAAAAGCTACACATAATCTTGTATGTCTCTTGCAAGAAACACATCGCAGATACACTAAACGTTCGTTGCTAGCTCTATAATGTTGTGTTATATACATACATATACATATGTATATACGAACAGGAGACAATTTATTTTGTTTAACTACATACAACTGAGACAGAGCAATTATCCTTGTTTTTGCTATTAAAAAACACTTTTCCATTGTGTGTTCACATATACATTAAACAAAATGAAGAGCATCTTCGTCAACAAGCGACATTTCCACGAAAATATTTAACTTCCTTTTGCTCCTTGCTGATGGTAATGCTGAGACAATTTTGGTGATGGTGACAGCGGAGGAGAGGGAAAGAAAATAGTGTTGCTTTTCCATCAGCTAAGTTAAATTCATAGAATATAGAAGGATTAATGGTATTTCCAATCGTCGAAACAAATTGCATTGCATTTCATCCACATGAATTGTTTTGGATCCTTTTTTGTTGGCGTTTTTTTTTTGATACGAAATGAATTCATTTTACCAATTGTTTGCTGGGGTAGGTACATATATTTTTTTAAACTTATTTCGCTCTCGAATAGCTCAAATACTGATATAAGGACGAAAGACGATTGAAAAACAACCCCGATGCAAACAAATAAACAAAGGAAATTTTCAAGACAGTCAAAGCCGTCTTTGTCGTTGTCATCATCGTCGTTTGTGTGGGGATGTAATGCACTCGAAAAATAAAACCTAAAAGTAGCTTAAAGGACATTCCACAATTCTATAACTCGCAGGAGAAAGGATAGTGATAGTGTTATGTTGTGGCTACAAAAAACTGTTCGTCCATAGTAAACAATTTCAAAACTTTGTCTTCGTGAGAAAGCGAAAAACTTAGAAAAAAGAAAGACCAAAAAAATCTCTCTGGTAATCCAAAAAGAAGAAAGAAAGAAAAGAATGTAATAAAATAAAACTCCTTGTATACTATATAAAGAAAATCCTCTTCTTCTTATTCTTCGATATTCCAAAGCTTGAGGTTCTTCTTATCGATTGGTCATGGTGGTGATGGTATTGGTGTTGTTGGTGGTGCAATATCTAACGCGAGGAAACGAAGAAAAACTTTATCCACACCTATTTCCATTATTTTCATTTCTTTGACAAGAAAATGAAAAATTGCAGTTTATTCTCTGATATTTCTTTTTTCTGTCTTCATTTTATCCAATAGAAGTTTTCCAAGGTAGGTTAGAACTAAAAGACTGATAGAGAGAAAACTTAAGAGAGGGAAACAGAAGAAAAAAAATTATGAATGATAACCAACAGAAAAAGGATGAAGGAATAATAATACTTCGTGGCTACTTCATGGTCGATCATCAATTTAAGAACTGTCAATTGAAGAAACATTTTTGATTAACAGTTCTCGCAACTATATTGGATAAAGTGGATAATGCACATAGAGCTTAAGGATACATGTATACAACTAGTTTTACCTACAGCGTTATAGCAACTCGGAAAACACACCCTATCAAAGATTCTTTTTATATATTCTAGCGATGATAAGCTAGGAAAATAAACTTTGCAAAGTGATGAGCAATGGTTTTTGCTAGAAGAACTTAATTTTGTTTTTTACTATAAATTTTAAGATTTCTAAGTGTAGGTGTTAAAACTGTTTTAAATTCATTAGCTTCAAACATATATTTTTTTAATGCTAATTATTTGTATTCTAAGTGTAGGTGTTAAAACTTAAAACCTCTAAAGTTTTTCAAAGAAACTCTAAAATGTGTTTAAAAAATGTTGGAGCTTTTTTCTAGAAACTATGTAAAAATAAAATTGTGAGTAGACTGGGTGTCCTTACGTCAAGTTGGAAGCTTTTTAAACATGAAACAAAACAGAGAGCCATAAATTTAAAAATAACTAGAACTATATTCTTTAGGTCCTCTTATATATTTTAATTATTATTTATTAATTATTCACCTCTGTCAATATTTCTAAAAGTTTTGTATTATTAAGCATAAGGGTTAAGATACCATTCAAAGTTAACTTTTGACCAAACCGCTTCAGAAATGCCAGATTTGTATCATTATGATTGCTTTCTAATGCTTTTGAAATCGGAAGTGGAAGAATCGATCAACGAATTGAAGTCGGGAAAAAACTTTGGAAGTGACGGCATACAAGAGAAAATGCTTAAAATTTGAAAAAGTTCAATCTTAAATGTTTTAACATTTAAATTTAATCAAACTTTGAATCAAACATAATCCTCATTTACAAAAAGGGTAAAAAAGATGATAATAATAATTAAAGACCAATAAGCCTTATATGTATCAATAATATACAAAGTATACGCTAAATGTCTATTTAGAAGATGTAAAGATACATTTAACAGAAATAAACCAAAAGAACAAGCTGGTTTTTCGATCGGGATATTCTACCACAGACCATCTTCAATCATGCAACCCACTGATTGAGAAAAGTGTGGAGTACAACAAAGACCTCGTATATATAGCATTTGTTGATTTTTACAAGGCATTCGATTCTGTAGAACATGTTAAAATATGGCAAGCCTCAAAGCAGCAAGGTATCCAGCACAAAATTATAAGAATATTAAGAATCTTATAAATGAAGAGTACATCACAAATAACAACTGAAGTTAAAGGTCCAACGTTTACAATAGGCAGAGTAGTAAAACAAGGATATCCTCTTTCACCAGCACTTTTCAGTGCATTGTTGGAAGAAATATTTAGAGGCATAGACATTGAAAACCTTGGCTTCAACATAGACGGCGGAAAACATTCTTATCTTCGTTTTGCAGAAATCCCAAGCAATTATTAAAAAATTATAAAAATGTTTTAAAACAGCAGGATTGGAAATAAGTCAAACTAAAACTAAACTCATGACTTACAGTGCAGAGATTCAAATAAACATAGGAAGAGATACATTTGAATACGTTCAAGAATACATCTACTTGGGATAGATCATATCATTCAAGAATCGAATGGAGAAAGAAATACAAAGAAGAATTTTCAATAATTGGAAGCAGGTATGGAACCTTAAGAACGTATTTGAAGCAAAAGTAAGTGAAACATCAAGAAAAAAATGTATTCGATATGGCTGTTCTTCCGGTTTGAACCTTTGGTTCTCAAACCTGGAGCATGTACGTACAAAGTTTGAGAAAACTCGAATCTACTCAGGGGCCTATAGAAAGATCAGTTCTTAACATCGTCCTTAATTGTATCTAAAAAAGTTGTTTCAAACTTAAGAACTTTGCAGACAGTTAAAAAAATAATCTTTAAACCTTGTATTTTGTTTCTATCATCAAAGGCTTGATGAAATTCTTAGATTAACCAAATTAAACGTCTGAACTATTCAAAACTTTTGAAGGGGAATGATGCCAATAATATTTGATGCCAAATAAAAAACTTTGAATAGACTATGCACATGTGCAATAAAATTGGGAAACTTTTTTATTTAATTTCACAACATTAAAACACAATAACAACTTATCTAATTTCTAATAGTTGTTATGGCCACAAAAAGGCATACAGTAGAGCAGACATTCATCCATTCCTACATCCTTATTCAATAAGTTTAAATGCTTCAGTTATTTGTTTAGTTCAATGTTAATGAGTGGTAGTAGTCAGCACGTGACAATTCTGATCCTTATTATCTACATCATCTGCTCTATAGTTCTCTAAGTAGGTAGATTAATTTCCTTTATAATCTTAACCAAAAAAAAGAAGAAAGGAATGAACTTCCTAAAGTTAAACACAATACACAAAAAAAAAACAAAATTCTTCTTCTTCTAGACCGCTAGATATAGCTCCTTGCACATATCCAGAGGTATTTTTCTATACTTCTTCTAAGGGTGCTGCCAAAAAAGTTATACTACAACATTCATGTGGGTGGGTGGTATTTGGGTTGGTTTTTGGGGTTTGGCGTTGTAGGTATAGGGTTTTGCGCCTTATCAAAGTTCGAAAGTTGGAAAATTAACTTTCACCAACCATAATATAGAAGAAGAAGAAGCAGCAGCTTGGCTTAAAATCAGCTTGAGAATTCTTTTCATCAACTGCATACCCTGCTTCTTTAACTATGATTTCCTGCATCACTTTTCTATAATAATTTTTGTTCTTTCTATTTTACTAACAATTTTCTGAATGAGATTTCATATAAAACACGAATATAGTACGAGTAAAATAAAGCTGAACGACGATGCAGCTAACGTATCTTGAAATCCTTTTAAACAATTTAAAAGTTTTAAAAGTAAGACATTGCGGATACGGTTTGGTTTTTCTCTTTTTCGTTTCTTCTTGTTTGTTCAAATTTAATATGTGGGTTTTTCTCACCCAATCAATTCATAATGCATTAAAAAATGCAGAATACTTTTGCCAACAACATACACATACTAACATACATACAAACCTTTCTATAAAGTCATACATAGGTGAATCCTTTTTTGCAAGGAATTTTTAAAATTAGGGGAAGGTGAATGCGGTTTTCCTCCCTCGATATGGGAATAAGGAAGTTTATGGTTGTGTGTCATTTATAATTACAAAATCTAGGAAAGGGAAATTAAAGTCAGTTTTTATAGATGGAGGGGTTGAATATTGTAGGGAAGCAAGCACTTATTCAAGGAAAAGAATTGAATGGTGAAATATATTGAAATTCTGTAGAATTCAATTCACTGGGGTTAGTATAATCTATAATAAACTGACAGTTAAACAGGTAATTAGGTATTGAAGAATGAAGGATTTATTAAAAAGAATTGAAAACAAGAAGCATAAGGCACAACCCTATTCAATGAAGTGAAGTGTGAGTTCTCAAAAAAAATCATATAATTGGAAGACCGAATATTTATTTTTTCAAGTGAATTTTTTTTTCTCATTTGTTGATATGACTTTTTTCTTCAAAAATTACTTTAAATTTAAGCTTTTTTTCAAAAAATTAAACGCTAATTTAGTCACTATACATAATATTTAGGTAACTCTAATTTCTGTTTATTCTTGACAAAGTTGATGTACTTAAATTAAATAGGTCACAAGAAAAGAAGCTCACAAAACCCCCAAAGAAAGAAAAGTTCATTTAAAACAAATTTATAATTGCTATAAATACAAACCAAAGATTAAAATTTTCTTGCCTTAGCTAATGCTAGAGGATATACACGAGCTAAATAAGTCTAATAACAAATTAGATGGCAAAAAGTATTTATATTTTTGTTGTGGTTTGGATTGTCTTATGTTCATCAAAATTAATTTCTGTTTTTAAACACACAAACAAAAAAACATGAAAATCCCTTGAAACCAAAAATGAAATTTGGGTCACCAAAAAAAAAAAATAATATCTCTTGACAAGTTATTCTTTATTATGTCTAGAGGGTTAAGAGTTTTAAACTGTCTATTGTTTCTGTTTTTAGTTTTCTAATTTAAAATTAAGGTAATTTAGTTCAACTTATGTTTAACGAGAGTTAATTAATAGAAATAGAAGCAAAAATGATTCACACATGTATTCGATTTAACCCAGTTCTTGAGGTGTGTCATTACTTAATTTAGATACAAATACTATAGAACGGTATTTCGATCAAAAGTAAACAATAAACGCAGGAGTTTAAACATTTCATATATTCAATATGATAATAGATTTGATTTAAAAATGTTGCAGTCTTATTTTAAAACTTTTAGAACGTTTTTATTTAAATTAATTTCTGATAGCTTTCTGGTTAGAAAAAAAAATTCTAGAATGTGTTTTATTGTTTTTTAAAAATAAGGGTCAGCGTACAACAATCTAAAAAGCTCAATTTTGTCTAAATTCAACTAAGGGGCCTATGATCTTTGATGATACATCCAAAGAGTTGCTTTAAAAATATTCAATGTATTTTAAGATTTAAAAATGTACCTGTAAAAAAAGTTTGTTTTTAAACGCCATTTGATATCTCAAAAAAACTTTAATTTAAAAAAATACAAATACATAAAAATTTTTAATTTAAGTAACCAATATTTTTGGTATTCAGTTATTTAGAGCTTATTAATATACGTCTTAAATTTCAGTTTCATGAAAAAGTTACAACCTGTTTTGAAGACATCAAATTTCGAAAAAAAATAATAAATTTTTAAAATTCAAAAATAAAACCAATAACATGTTTGATCATCAAATACTGTTAAAACAATATAGAAGTTTGTGCATGAAACAAAAACTATCGGTTTGTTTTTGGGATAATTTGATTTTGAAAAAACATTTGTATGGGGACTATTGTTTTTTTCTAACGTTAAACTGCTCAAAACTTTAATTTCCAAATGTAAAGCTTATGAACCCAATGCTTTGGGCTGTAGGAGCCCGAACATACAGATAGCCAGACAGACGGACGGAATTAGGGAACCCACTTTCTTTCGTTTTCTCTAGCATTGTAATGTCATATTTGATTAAATTGAATTGTTTACTTATTTAAAACTTGCAATATAGTTCCAATATGTTGCAAGTAAAACTCTAAAAGCTAAGTTTTAAAAAATGTTGATGTAAAATAGTATGGTAGAAATGGCGAACTCAAGGCAACCTAGCCTGAGATCCAACTAGCGCTGTAGTGCGCCGTTTTGATAGTAAAATAGTGTATTTATAAATGAAATAAATTTAAATAGAATAAAACGAAACCAAGGGTAATAGAATTTTGAAACTGCTAGTAAAATTTCAAAAGGAAAAATTAATCTGAAAAACACCTATTTTTTATTAGTTCGTTTTTTGTTTTAAAAAAAATGTCATTTTAGGTTTGGATTTTTCTAAAACATAAATTTAAAGTGAATATTTTTCTTATCATAAAACAAAACTATGATTTTAGCCGAAATTTAAATTTTAAAACGTGTAAGGCTTTTTTTTGAAAGTTTTTATTTCTTATAAACAAAATTTCAACTTGATTTTTTTAAAGAAAAGTATCTATTTTATGTAAACAATAAAATTATCAAGTCAGTTCTTTCATGAATATGAATGAGATAGTAGTATCGAAAATCAGTTTTCACACATTTTGTTTTGAATATCTGGTTTTATAAGAAAATTGTACTTTAAACTTTTCTAAAAAAATTACTACACGTTAAGAATAAGGTCTTTCATCAGATTAGATTATTTTGAAGTCAAATTTTTTTAATTATTCGAGTCGAAAATTATTTTTTAACAAGTTTTAAAAGTGTTTTTTTTTTTATTCATTTCATTGATTTAGATTTGACGTACCCTACCTTATAACATCAAGAAATGTCAAAAATTTCAATTCGACAGATGAAGTCAAAAATTAATTGCACTAACAACTATTTAATTGGTAGCATATTACCCAATACCTCGACAAAAATTTGTTTAATATTTGACTTGACACACATACTCGTTCAAAGTATTTCTTTCATAAATTAATGTCTTCAATTTGTATGCTATGACTAAAAAACTAAAACTTAATTATTCTGTAGTTGACTGATTTTTTGTTACTTTTGGTTTTTGTCTAACCTTTGTTTTTCGAAACGCTTGGCATTCGAACCATAGATTTTTTTTAACTTTGTCTTTGATGCATTTCATATAAAAAAATGTACTTTAAGTTTGTTTATTTAACTATTTTGCAAGGTATAGTCAGTCAAATTCGAAACTTCAAAATATTTGAATTTGTAAACTCTTAAAACTTCTTTCTGAAAGAATATTCATTTAATTTGGAGGGAGTTCTTCTATGTCTTTCATAATAAAAACTTACTTTGCTAATTTTTTTTTTGAATAACAATCAACTATTCTATTGAAAAACAATCAATTGTTGGTGCACGACATTAAAGTCCTTTATTTTTTTTTTTACTCAAAGTAGCTATAGTCAGACAAATTTTTTAAAAATTAACATTGCGGAAAAAAAGTGATTGTATTTACCAAAGCTTCGATGCAAATAAAGGTTAACCTTTGACCAGCCTTTTCTTCAGAAAATTATTATTTACAAAATATGTATTGTTTTCTCACATGAATATCATATGAGAAAATAAATATAAAATCCAAACCAAGAATAATAAAACAACTTTATTTAAAGTTCATATTCCAACCTTGGTACTTAAAAAAAATATATATTCCACTTCATAAATTACAATTACCATATATCCTATACCATCGAATATGCAATCTACATACATACGTTTATAGATTGTTGGTTTGGCCCAATTTCTCATCCATATTCATGGATACGATTCAGGAAAATAATGATGAAATTGCCAGATAAAAATAAATAAGTTCAACAAAACAAAAATCAGAAAAACACAACAACACAACAACAAAAAAGTCGAAGAAAAATTTGCAGTACAATGCAGCACAGTGAAATTGAAAACGGATACGGATAATCCTGTCATATACTCATATCTCATATATGAAATGGTTGGGCTCAACGAAATCCAATGCGCTTTCATTTACTCATTATGACCGACTTTCACTTTAAATGTATACAATTTATGTATGTATGTATTTTTTGATCCTTTTTGATTTCTTCAAAAAAAAAAATAATAAAGAGATACAAAATAAAACTCATCTAAATACAATATCTTCACATTTGGGCCTTACCGCATCCCAGACAGGACTGAACTCATGTTATACCTCGTATGTAGCTCAAGAAACGAGCAGAGCATCAGGATACCAATGATGCCAAGAAAAACAAAATATTATTGCCAATGCAAATAAAATTTAAAACTCATTCAATTTCCATTATGTTCTTTTTCAAAAAATGTACGTATTTATATTCTCTTCTCTAGTTATGAAGGTCGCATTTCATTCTGTTCTTCTTCTTCTCCTTTTTTCGCTTTTTCGAAGACATGTTTATATTCAAAAACATCGTCCTTTCTGTTGTATGTATATTTTGTATTTATTTTAGGTTTTGTAGGAGGAATTTTTATTGGAAAAGTTCAAGGTTGCTGATGTGGTTTCGTTTAGGTTTGTAGGTACTGGTGGCGGGGCCGTGACTACCTCCATGTACCTACTTTGTCTAGAATAAGAGGAAGAAAAAAATATTTTATTTTTTCATTTTTCTTTTCTTCGTTTGGTTGTTCGATTATGAAGATGACAATTCACATTCACATAACAATATATACTTTCAAGGAAATATGATGGTTCGAACTAAGAAATTCTCCAACTGAGATCATTTGTTATAATATTGTGTACGTATTATTATTTTATTGTCTGGATGGATATATTGTGTGGGGATACAAACAACTAGAGTCGTATAATAATAATCTTGAATGTTCGAATGAAGGAAAAATAATATAAAATAAGACTTATTACATTTTATTTCAAGGTTATTACAACTACGACAAGGACTATTTGTCTGTACCTATCATAGGTATTGTTAAATTGACAATTTGTGTGCAATGACAACTTGACAGTGTTGTCAAATTCTGGTATTGAAAAATACTTTCATAATTGATCAAGAAAAATATAAAAAGTGTCATTAATAATAAGAATGTTTGTTGGCGTTGAGTAATTTGTTCGTATCGAAGTGTTATCCAAATATATTACAGCACAAAAATCATATTTGGAAAATATGTTATAAGAAGACGTTGCCCCAGCAAAACAATGTCAAACTAATTTTTTCGCACAAAACTAAAATATTTAGAAAAATACTATCTTTAGTTTAGCTCAAGTTGAGTGTTCTCTTACTCTTACTCGCTCTCCCTCTCTGTAAAAAACATTTGTGCATTATTAAACCATTGTTTTAAATTTAGTTAAATAAATTTTTTTAAACTCAAACTAAGGCCACGAAATCAAAAAATTCCAATTCTCATTAAATCCACAGGTAAGAGTTTTATGAAATTTTCTAAGCAACTAATAAACCAATTTTATTTTTTTTTCTGAATAAGCTTTTCTAATTTCTAAGTTATCAAACACTTCTTATTAACTTCCCATAGGTGGGTTTTTTAATGGGTCCCATTTGTCGAATTAAAAATTTTGACATTTCTCAACGTTTCAAGGTCCCAAGAGTCGAAATAAAAGATTTTAAGACAGATGTCTGTGCTTCATTTGTATGTACGTTTGTAAGTCCGTACGTTCGAGTTTTTTTGTTGTCCAAAGCGCAAGAACCAGAAGAGTTATCCACTTCAAATGAATTTTGTTACACAGATAATAATGCAGAAAGATGCAGAAACAAGAATATCGTTTTCGTTTAAGTTTTGAAAAATATCGAATTGACTTTTTTTTTTTTAAAAAAACCTAAAAAAATATTTTTTAAAGTTGCTAAAAATTAGTTGCCGACTCAAATGTCTTTTCAAAAATTAAATTAATTAATTAATTAATTTTCAATCCTATATTATCTCACATAAAATAATGTTTTTGACATTCATTGAATTTTTGATAAAAATCCAAAAGTCCGTTTTTTAAGTAAAGAAAAAATTTACAAAAAACAGTACAAACATTTGGTAAAAATTATGTTCGTTTCTCGATATCACGTGAACTCCAAATTAATTTCATTTATTCAATTTGTATTTGTTAATAAAGTAAATAAAAACTTTTAAGAAATGCTACTAAACATTTTTAGAATAATTCAACTTTTTTAACCCAACACGAAAACCTACAAGCTTTTAAGCAAGACAAATCGACAGACAGGATGGGAAGTTATCAGTGTGGGTCGCATCTCAGCCTCTTTTTTTTTCGAAATTTGATGTCTTCAAAACAGGTTGTAACTTTTTCATTAATTCATTTCATTTTCATTTTTAAATTCAATACCTCAAAAACCACCATACCATCCCTACAAACCACTTTACCAGACATAAGACGTCGGGTATTTTATTTGTATGTGTATATTATATTTTAATAATAATTAAAAATTTAAATTTAGAATTTTTGAAAAATCACTTAGTTGGACCAAAAATAGATTGGTTTTGATGTTAAATTTTTCCTGACGAAACACTTTTTTTTTCCTTAAGAACAAAAGATTTGTGTGAAGAAGCATACAATTTTTTTTTGAAATTTTTGAATCGAAGTCATAAAATAAAAATGTTTAAAACTGAACTCCTTATTTATACGAAATTATTTCAGTTTAGGAAACGTTTAATAAGTTTGTACAAAACTTTTGCAACCGTGTATTTTTGTATACAATATACTGACCCATTCCTTATTACTATCTTAGGACTGAAGCTGTGAAAAGTTAACTAATCTAACAAGCCTTAAAGAACCCAGCAAAGAGTAAATGCGTAGTAAGTAATAAAGTTATAAACCTTCAACATTTAGTTTCATCTCTTCGCCTATCCAACTCTCGAATTTATTTACTTGTGCTTGTTTGAATTTTCCTACCCCCTGATGTGACCATTTGAACACTTATCACACCCACTTAGTTGTTTACTGGGCTCAATGTCACCCTTTTTGCGTCTATAAATTAAGTTTAGGTAACCACATGATTAATCATTCGTTTTTGTGGTGCAAGAAGGCTTCCGGCATGCCCAGCATGTCAAACATTTCAAATTTGAAACCATTTAAAAATAAGTTTTTCTAAGTCTAATCGAGAAGTCAACAAGGAAAAATACAAAATGTCCAATAAGTTTTGTGTTAAACTTTCAACCGAAAATAGATAAGAACTTTATTGCCGAACTAAGGATGATAAACGTATAAGTATAAGGCACTGCCATAAATATTATTTTATACCTTATCTTTTTGTCTGCTCCATCCCTCTCTATCTATTCTTTTTAATTATATTCTTTTTGTGCTTTCTACAAAGATTTTGTTTGTCTCAGTAAATTTTCTCAAAATGACAAGATTAATCGCTTGAATCCAGAGCGACATTCTCTATGGCCGGGCATAAGACATGAGGTATGACATTGGCGTTTATAGTGCGTCTTGTGTAAAATATTCAAAGCTTATACAGCAGAGGGATATCTACGAATAAGTCAAACCCCAAATCAAGCTGAAGTTCATTCTACGTAAGACTCGTACACATTTTGTATTAATAGGCACATACATAATGCAGATTAGAAATTCAGCTTCAGTCTTGTTCAATGTTCAACGTTTTAGCTTATGTTTCAAAGTAAATGGATGAATGCCTTCAATTTATGCATCGCATTCGTTATGCCTCTCAAAATTGAAGCGCTATGCATACATACTGTTATAGCTATGAGAGTCCTATAACCCTGCGTAGCTTATATGGAGCTTCATCTTAATACTTCTACTTCCGCTATACCATCTTCATCATCAAAATCATGAGGATGAGATACCATGTCTTTATGCTTTAACATCAATGGATTACTTTTTTGAGTGATGATGACGATGCAAACGTTCCTATGTCTTACCATCACCGGCCCAGGCGCCATCCTTATATCTACACATATACCTAACTTCAAAGCTATAGAGATAGAGTGTCACCTAATGACACTCTAGAATGTGCATGACAGACGACAAACATCAAAACCCGCAAGCTTAATTATTACTGCTTTTTTAATTCAAAGGATTCTAAAGTCAGGGTTGAGGTTATTTTTTTTTATCGTGTAGCAAAATACCCAAATATTTATGAAGGTGAATATTGTAATAAAAAACTTGAATTTTAATTACAGATTACAGCAAAGTACTATCAAGCTTTGAAGCAAAAAAAAAGAAGAATAAATCAAGTCATTATAATGCTTCATGCACACTCAAAGACTTTTACGTCAAAATAAAAAAAGAGCTCCTGGTGGGGGTTGGTTGTTTAAATTGTGGTCTTAAAGTCAACAGATTTCTGCAACAGTCAAGGTTTCAAACTTTTTAATATACAAATCGTGTGTCAGTATCCGAAAGGAACGAGTTCTTTTTTTTCAAGGCATGACCTTAAATTTGAAGTAGTGCGCCAAAAATGTCAGAATATTCAAAAGTAAACAGTTTGGCCTACCACGGGCTATACCTAGTCAAAATCAGAATCACTGATTTGATTGAAGGAGAAATTTCAATAGTGGCAGTTTTTGTAGTATGAATATAAAACAACCAAAAAGAAGTTTTTGTATTAAAATCAACAAACTACGAATTTTTATGAACAAAAATGTATTTATTTGAGGTTCGAACGAAAACACATATAAATATAAAAGTTTTCAATTTTTTCGCTGTGGACCTATAAAAACAACTTATGTCAATATTCAATTAAATTATTGTAAATATAGAGCTGGATTTTTGAATTTGGTTCACTTGATTTTACATTTTTATGAGATCATAATAAAAGCAGAAGCTAAAAATGTATTTTTTGTTCAATTTACATAAATTTACATTTTGACGCCTACAATAAATGGGGTGTTTTCAAAGTTGGATATTTATATGAGATTTAACGTATTGACACATATAACAAAAAACACCTACTCAAAACAATTTTAACTTTATTTAAGTTAAATATTTTTTTTTAATTATTTAAATTATAATGGGTATTAAAAAATATTTATTTTGAAATCAATTTTAATTGTCAAAGTAACATATTTACAAAATTAAATGAAAAAGGCTTACATTATTTTTTTGTCGATTAAATTTTTCAATTTTTCAATCCTTTGCAAAATAATTGATGATTAACATGATAAGTAAATAAAAAATAAAAATCGAAACAATTAAATGTAAATTTTGAATAACCATTTGTCTTGAATTAAACAAAGCAAAGCTGTGACATTGACAAACAACTTTCGGCTCTACTATAAAGGACAAAGTTAATTTAAACTCTATCAAGGATTGAAGTGATAATAATTTAATTTTTTTTAATTAAATGCCGCTGTCTGTCATTCATCAGCTTAATGACTATTGTTATGAGATAAAGAAAAACAATCTGTTCAATTGTTTTCGTTGGCATTATTTTTTTTCTGTCACAATAAGAGATTGAGGTTATAATCTTTATCATTAAGAAGATTATAATTTTCCAATTTTTTCAAGTAAAGGGATTAAAACAAGGATAACACATAATTATTCTTTAAATTTATAAATAAGATTTTTACAAAATTTAGCTTTTTAAAAATTTTAAATTTCTTATGATTTTCAAAATTCATGCAATAACGTGAAATAGTTTATAAAAGCATAAAAAACACACTGAGTAACTTTTAATTTTTTAAAATTTAATTTTTAATTAAGCAAAACGAAACTGACAATGAACGTTTTCAACAGTGTTTTTAATGAATGTGAAAATGTATTGAGTAATACTTTTTATGTAAAAGAGATTTTAATTTAAGTTATACAAATTGAACAAAATTAAAAAAAAAACAAGAGCAAAACATTTTTTTTTTTAAGTTTTATTTTAGATAGGTACATGTTTGTTTGCATGCATAAATGTTAAAACGCAAGTAAACGCCTTTCAAAAAAAGCTACTTTATAAGTATTTCAAAAAAAAAATAATTTCAACAGTATTTGTACTGTTCCAAATCAGGATAGATCTGATCAAAAAACAATGCCTTCTTTTTTAGGGGTTAGACCACCTTCAAATTCTAATAATAAGCTTTGTGTGGATTAAAAAAAATATATATCGGTGTAAGAAAAGGGTTTTTATTAAACTGCTTAGAGTATAATTATTTCAAAAAATGCCAGTTGTGCAGAATATTTGGGAAAATGTCTTTTATAAGTTAAGGGCCACGGCTAAGTTAACATCTCCTGTAATTTTTAAATTATATCGATTTAGTGATGATTTTTTGACTGAACAAAGATTAAGTAAGATTTTTTCGATATGCTGCGAAATGTCGCACTATTTAAGTGAAAAATGCAAAATTTGTCTACAAAATCGTTGAAGTCGGGAAATAAGGGTACATTTCAAGAATTGGCCTTATTTTACTTTTGTTAAGTGTAAAAAAGCCAATTTACTAGAGTTAATCTTATTACACTTAAAAAAAGTGGAATAAAGTAAAATTGGTTGTAAACGGTGATTTTTTAAGAGCTTGAGAACTTAAAAAAAAAAAAAACGCATAAAATTTGCAAAATCTCATCGATTCTTTATTTGAAACGTTAGATTGGTCCATGACATTTACTTTTTGAAGATAATTTCATTTAAATGTTGACCGCGGCTGCGTCTTAGGTGGTCCATTCGGAAAGTCCAATTTTGGGTAACTTTTTCGAGCATTTCGGCCGGAATAGCCCGAATTTCTTCGGAAATGTTGTCTTCCAAAGCTGGAATAGTTGCTGGCTTATTTGTGTAGACTTTAGACTTGACGTAGCCTCACAAAAAATAGTCTAAAGGCGTCAAATCGCATGATCTTGGTGGCCAACTTACCGGTCCATTCCTTGAGATGAATTGTTCTCCGAAGTTTTCCCTCCAAATGGCCATAGAATCGCGAGCTGTGTGGCATGTAGCGCCATCTTGTTGAAACCACATGTCAACCAAGTTCAGTTCTTCCATTTTTGGCAACAAAAAGTTTTTTAGCATTGAACGATAGCGATCGCCATTCACCGTAACGTTGCGTCCAACAGCATCTTTGAAAAAATACGGTCCAATGATTCCACCAGCGTACAAACCACACCAAACAGTGCATTTTTCGGGATGCATGGGCAGTTCTTGAACGGCTTCTGGTTGCTCTTCACTCCAATTGCGGCAATTTTGCTTATTTACGTAGCCATTCAACCAGAAATGAGCCTCATCGCTGAACAAAATTTGTCGATAAAAAAGCGGATTTTCTGCCAACTTTTCTAGGGCCCATTCACTGAAAATTCGACGTTGTGGCAGATCGTTCGGCTTCAGTTCTTGCACGAGCTGTATTTTATACGGTTTTACGCCAAGATCTTTGCGGAAAATCTTCCATGTGGTCGAATAACACAAACCCAATTGCTGCGAACGGCGACGAATCGACATTTCACGGTCTTCAGCAACACTCTCAGAAACAGACGCAATATTCTCTTCTGTACGCACTGTACGCATTCGTGTGGTTGGTTTAATGTTCAATAAAGTAAGCTGAGTGTGAAACTTGGTCACAATCGCATTAATTGTTTGCTCACTTGGTCGATTATGTAGACCATAAATCGGACGTAAAGCGCGAAACACATTTCGAACCGAACACTGATTTTGGTAATAAAATTCAATGATTTTCGAGCGTTGCTCGTTAGTAAGTTTATTCATGATGAAATGTCAAAGCATATTGAGCATCTTTCTCTTTGACACCATGTCTGAAATCCCGCGTGATCTGTCAAATACTAATGCATGAAAATCCTAACCTCAAAAAAATCACCCTTTATTTCACTTTGAACAGTATGGGTTGCCATTAATGCAAATAAACTTTTCATACACTCAATATCACATCTTCCTCAAATCCTATAGTGTAACAATTTTTAAAAGTTGGTCTTATCTCGTTTGGCCTTAATTCATGCCACCAAAATAGTCAAATAATTCTTTACCATAACAGATAAAAAAAGCAATGTAAAACGTACTTCGGTCAAAAATAGACTTTTAAATTCATGTATAATTCAAATTTCAAGTCAATCGGTTGAAAATTGTCCAAGTTATGAGTCCGTCAAACTTAAAAAAATATCAATATTGAGATAAGCGCGTTTGTGTTTTGAATTTTTGAAAATCATAAGTTATTTTGCAATACCTTTAATACAATATTTGTATCCGAAACCAAAGAGTTAAAGGTTTTTAACTAACGTAAGATTTTTAAAATCCAAGGGAACAATTTAATATAAAATTAAATTGATTCTTCAAAAGTTCGATTAAATTTGGTTCACATACAACAAAAACAATTTGCAGTATAACTACAAAAAAATCTCTAGATTGACAATTTGAAGGAATAAAGAACCAGATCAAAAACGATATCTAATAAAAATGTCGTCTTTGAAATCTGATACGATTTTCGCAAAAGTACCATTACAAATTTTGTATAAAAAAAAATACGTAGAAACTTATTGCACACATTTTTTTAAGTGGGTTCAATACCTTTTTACTATTCTGGAATATTCTTATATACCAATTTTTTTTTAAATTGCACATTGATGTGTATAAATATATTTACTTATATAGTGTACATCAAAAACCGTAAGAGAACAACAAATTTTTATTTTAAAGGTTAGACTTTTGGACATATAAAATAGACATATACAATACATTGCCTCAGCATTTGAGCTGTTTGTTTTTCAAAACAAAAATAAATCCAAAAATAGCTGATTTCAGTAATTTAAAATTAAAACAAAGTACGTAAACAATTTTTTTCTCAACAAATTTCAATTTCGAAACACACATTTTTGTGTTTTTTTTGTTAATTTTGTACCCTTATTTTTTTCGTATAATATCTGAATTGAATTCCCTTTTTTGTTTAAATTTAAAGCTTCGAAAATTGATGTTTCCTAGAATATTCCTTGTTGAGTTACTTTTAAAAAATCAGGTTTTTAGAATGCGATGACTTAAGAAAAGGTTTAAATTGTTTTAAACTACAAACAGTCATTTTATATTTTACATTTTAGCCCAATTAATCTTAACAAACGAAGTTTTGAGTCCAAAACTGATATTGTTAAAATTTTAATATTCAAAATAAACTTAATAATTATATTAACTTTTGTTCAACCGAAAAATGTAGGAATTGAGAATGATATCATAGATTTAATGAAAAAATAACTCTTATTTTTGAACTCTCAGTCTTAAATAAAAGGACAAAGAACGAAAAGAGTAGAAAAGATTAAATGTTTTGGAAATCATTTTATTTCAGGACCAATAAAGTACAAAATTCCTGCGAGTTAAAAACTGATTTGATGTATCCCGTCAATCGTAAATACTTTAACTTTTCCTAATGTAATAAAACCCAACAGATTATTATCCATTTCACAAATCTTTAATGCTTTAAAAAATTATTGTATTTTTTTTACTATTGCTGTTGTCAAAAACCTCTTATCACAAACAAATTGTATTATATTCTTAAGTCTGAGAATATAAAATTTACCTTAACCTTTATATTTATTTTATTTATATACCCAAACCTAAATAAATAAAAAGCTATACGTATTATACCAGTTTCCTCAATCTCTGGGCACATTGCGCTTAATCTCTTGAAATTTCAAGTGTTATCTTCAATTTGAAGAGTATACCCTTTTTTTCCTATAGCTAGATATTATTATAATATCTTACCTATATCTATACATAATATCTACATAAAATGTCGAACGGAAGTCCAGAGGAGTTGAGTCGTAGTCATCGTTGTCGGTCGTCGTCGTTGGTCGTTGGTGTCATCCTGGTTTTAGAAAAAGGCTATGGTGCTTCGACATCATCGTTGTTCGTCCGTTTGTTGGGCTCGTTGTTTGGCAAGGATGAGAATATAAACAAAAACACTCAATTAAAATGATTATGACCTATTATAAATGAACGAAAGCACAGGGAAAACTTATTAAACATCAACCCATCCTATAGCCAGCTAGCCAACCAGCCATCAGCAGAAAGATAGGATGTCATGGCAGACGGTAAATAGCATAAAAGGCTTCTTCTTAATGGTGCGGTGGTTTCATTGTCATTAGCCTTAGAGCGTTCGGAAAAGTTTTTGTCAAAATTGTATCTATCTAACATATCTATACTTCTATATACTCGTTGTCAAGGGTCATATTTAAAATATAAAATAATATGATTGTTTGTTTATTTATCATGTTTTTTCTTTGGTTTTTATTTGTTTTTGGTTTGTATCTTTTGGCCGCAGATAATAATCTACACTTTTTTGTGACCTTTAATTTAATGGAAAACAGATTTTTATTTAAGAAACTTTTTGATAGCTAAAATACAACTTAAAATCAAAATAATTTTAAGTTGATTTACTGTTCGGTTCTGCTTGTCTCTTAAAATTTCAACAAAGCCCAAGTTTTTACATAGTATTTTTTAACTTTAAATAGGTAGTAATAGATTCGATTGGCGATTTACTTATTTGAAAATATTGACAGTTCTCGACGTTTCAAAGTAAATAGATTTGAAATCGATTTTTTAAGAGAGATGCATATACGTCCGTTTGATCAGCATTTTTTTTACACACTCAAGAGCATAATACTACCCTTAATATGTAAACACAGTCTGAGCACGAGGAAAGGGAGAGATGGGTTGAAAGGAGGTGTCGGTGATTTTAAATTCCTGAATATTGCGATGGCTATGAAGGACAGAAGAACGAATCTCTGTACTTGACAGAATGACCGAAGTTGGCCTCGAGGGTATATTGATGAGCATTCCTAGACGCGCGAGTTTCACGGTTGAACTGTTTAAGGGAAGGAATGCAGCTGGCTATTTCTCTAAAGCATAAACCGTTAAAATAACAGTAGTTAGTTAGTTAGTTAAAGAAACTTTATTTATAATATTTCAATTATATCTACAATAAATTTCATAGTTTAATATGGTTTGGCTTAAAGCCGTCTACCAGAATGACATTATAACAATATTATACATTTCTTACTAAAATAGAAAAATAAAATAAAATTTAAAATTTAAAAGTCGCCTTCGACTATTCGGGTTCTATAATTCAGTGCCATCGTTGTGTATTTATACAATTTCTCCCAACCAAGACTTCCATTCAAAATACTTAAAATTTCGCTCATAGTACAGTAAAAGAGGGTAAGACAAGAAACATTTCGACGATGTTCAAGCAACGTAAATGATTGGTATTATCACCAATCAATCTAAATGCTCTACGATCAATACTGTCCAAAATGCTTAAGTAAGTTGCAGTAGCATCAGCCCAGTTATAGGAGTTATACTCAAGCTTTGGACGTATATAAGTCTTAACGATAAAACCAAGATCAGAGGGGGGAAAACTTCTTGCATAGCCTAAAAAAACTCAAACTTTTTGCATTTTTGGTAACATCGCGAATTTGATCGTTCCACAAGAGGTGGTTGGTGATACACATATTGAGAATATCGAGATGATCAGTTCCCTCGATACAAGTGTCAACTATGGATAAGGCCAAGGGGGAAACATCTCGCTTTAACGATACAAGACAGCATTGGGTTTTCGAATCATTAACTTATACTCTGTTTTTAATACCCTATTGCACACTGCTGTTTAGGTCGGAATTTAATGAGTTTATCAGGGGGATGTGTGTCTGAAAACGAATATGAAAAGCTAAGAGTAATATCGTCAGCAAAACAATGTATTGGATAAGAAGTTGCAGACAAGTGATCATTAATAAAAATAAGAAAGTGTGTTGGAGATACAACAGAGCCCTGGGGAACACCAACATTTATTTTGTGGTTTGCAGTAATTACAATCCAATGAAGGTAGGACTCATGAAAACCGAAAGCACTCATTTTTAATAAGAGAGCCTGATGCCAAATCCTATCAAATGCTTTTGAAATATCAAGTGCAATGATCTATCTGTCTCCAAAGTGATGTAAGGATGTGCTCCGCTGTTTAGTGAGATGAACCATGAGGTCACCAGTGGACCTCTTGCTACGAAAGCCGTATTGTCGGTCATTAAGAAGCTTTCGATCTTTGAGATATTTGTTAGCTGATAATAAATCAGCTTTTCCATGACCTTGGAAAGAAGGGACGTAAGTGCAATCGGTCGGTCGGAGAGTGAGGAAGATTCAATTTTTTTGGGGATAGGCTGAACAAATGCGGTTTTACATCCGGTCGGAACGAGACCTGAGGAGTAGAACCGATGAGAAAGCTTACGCGGTGGTTTTGCCAGTGTTGAAAAATACCTTCAGAGCAAAAGTGTGTATTCCTATTTTTGCCGCCCATATTTCGAGAACTCGCTGAAATATTAACTTTTGCTTTATTGGTAACAACATCAAAAGATGCAGAAAAGACTGTTAAAAAATATCTGTACACTTTTTGTACTGAATAGTAATTTAAAAAAGAGGTTCTGATGCGAACCACACTGATAACTTCCCATCCGTTTGTCTGTTTCTCAGTTTTTCTGAAATTTTAACGAAACATTTAAAAAAAAAACTTTTCAAGAGATAAAAAAATTACAAGTCAATATCTTTTTTTGCTTTCATAATACTTGAGTCGAAAACCATTTCTCAGCAGTTTCTTTGTAGTTCTTGTAGTATTTCACCTGAATTTTGCTAAGAAAATAACTTAAATTTAGCAGAAATATTTTGTAAACGATAAATTGTGTTTGATTTTAGTAATTTTAATTGTTCCCGACATTTTTAGTCGAAGAACAATTATATCAATTTTAGCAGCATTTTTTGAAAGTTTTTATTTCTTATAAAAAAAATAAAGATTAGAAATATCCTAATAACAATATCGAAGGTCTACAACAAAATTTTGGATATTTTCCTATTATTTGAATACGCATATCGAACATCAGTTTTTAGCAATTTTGAGTAGTATTTTTTGAGAATCTTATGTTGTATTAAAAAAAAATTTGATTGTCATAAAAAGTAAATAAATGTTAAAAACAATATTTGGTTAAAATACTAATAAAATATAATAAATACAATTTTTACCAATTTTTTTTTTTGTTTTTATTGTTTGTAAAAAGATAAATTGCTTTTTCAAAATTTGACCACAAGTCAAAAACATTGTTCTTCGTTGCATTAAATTATTCTTGAGGTAATATAATTGTTTGTATGTAGAATATTTTGTTTTTTTTTTTTCATTTTAAAAACAAAATTCGATTATTAATTTTTTTCAAAACTATACCTATTTAAAAATCTTAAAACGAAATATCATAGATTTCGATTCTTGGTAACGTTTTTAATGACCCGTACACATTTTCATTTCGACAAACAGGACTGATTACAATAACTTAAAATGGGAAGTTTATAACAAAAACGCCTTCAGATTCAAAATTTTCATAATTATGTATTTATAACAATAGACAAAGCTTTTGATGAACCTATAACACATTATAATACAATATATGTATGTATATTATCTCAAATTTGAAACTGATTAAAAACACAAAATCATAACAAAATATACAACCAAAAATATTATTCTGGTGTAAGAAGTTAATAAACATAGTTAAGATGAAGGCGACGATAAACATTTTACCAATTTACAAGCCAAAACTGATTACCTTACATCTTACATAGAATATAAAACTCTTGCTTCATCGTGTCGTTATGAGAGCGCCGCACACAAAAGCTTATTCAAAATTAACATAATTAACTTAAGGAACTCATTTCCCATCCTTTTTGTCTTATTCTTCTTATAGTATACAAAATACATAAATATATATATAATCCATAGATATTTATCCTTTAAATTGTTGTGTGTTTTCTCAAGGAAGTTAATATTATATAAAAAAAATTAAAATGCGACACAAAGAACCTCATTTTAGAACATGCGGTTTAATTAAAGAACGAAAAAAAATTCAACGAAACAAAAATAAACAACAAACAAGAAAACAGCAAGAAAATAACAGAATGCGACGACAATGAAGACAACAACAAGGACGAAGGAGCAACGTGACGAAGAAAACGCCAAGGACGACAGAGTTGAAATTTTAAAATTCCGATCGATAAAAAAAAGAAATAAATTATTATGAACACAAAAATTTAAATAAAACAATTACAGTTTTTCTGTTCTTGTTATTTTGTAGAGTTTGAGGTTAAGTTTCAAATCAAAGTTTTAAACTCAAAGCCATTAATGCATTCAAATAAAACTTCACATATGCATTTCTTAGTAAATATTGAGTTTGAAAGTTTTAATTACTCTTTATTTAATTAGCTATAATTTAAAGTTTAAATCATGAGAACCATCAAACCAGGTTTAGTGTTTATAAAATAAATCGATTTTGGGTTTTCTTATGAAGAATTAAATACAAACATATACGTCATTAAGGCCACTTTGTTTCTATATTATGGCCTATCATTTGCAAACAGTTATCAAGTTTCAATAAAAATGCAACATTTAAGTACAGTTGGATTAAAATAAGAGATTATACCACGCGTTTGAACAGTAAATAATTATAAAGCAATTCATTAATCTAACTAATATAACAACTTACGTAGGTACATATTTATGTATTGGAGTGGAGTGTATTGATGGATTGTATAAATTCGCTTGCAATTAAACTATTCAATTCAATTGTTTACCAATTAAATTTGCTGTAAGTCGAATTAACTGTGTCAATCAAATCCACCTCTTTTTGTGGGTATTCAAAAGTACAGTACACGTCCTAGTATAAATTGATACATGGTATATAATTGACTATAGATTTTAATTAAAATAAATCAGATAAAGGTTTATAATTCTCTTTGGATGGTTTTTTTATTTTGGTTTTTAAATTGACACGTGTACCGAAACGTGACTCGATAAAGATTGTTCACATTCAATACTCTTATATACCTTATAATTAAGCTTCCTATTTATACATACTCATATATATGCTGTGTTGCAGGATATAAACATATGCATTTAAATTGAAATACAGTTGACAGTTTATTAGGCTAATTAGGCTTACTTTGATTTAAATCACTCTTAGTATGTTTAAATAATGGAAATATACATATTCAAGTCGATTTTAAGTTTATTTTAGACAAAATTTACACACGTTGAAAGCTTTTAGATAAGGTTGATAGGTTTATATTATTTATACATTGCAATGTTTGTTGTTATTTATATGTATTTTAGATTTTTCAATTGAAAGAAAAAGAGTGTAGAAGAAAATTGCAAAATGCATACAATTAAAATTTTCAATGAAAAAGTACGTAAACAACAAAAATATTTACGTTCAAAGGCCTCTCAAATGTTTCCCTTTTAAAGAGATGTCTGCGTGTAATTCCGATACTGATTTTTTTTTGTTGATGTGCAAAAACGATTAAGTTTACCAAAGACATTTTTAATTTATAGATATTAGTTGATTTTATGTTGAATATTTTCAGGTTGTGAAGAGTTGATTATAATTGAAAAATTCTCTATTTCAAATCAAATATTATGATTATTATCAAACCATAATAATATTGTTAAACTAGTTTTTCTTTCAATAATGGGTAATATTGTTACATAAACGTCTTTTTTTACAAATAAAAATCGGAGAACTCGTTTTTATAAAAGCACTGGCATTGAATATGTGAGAATATTTCACCATACAAACAGTATCGTTCTTTATAATTGAAAGGGGTTTCAAAACTTATTGCACACGAATTTTTTGAAAACAAACGAATCAGCCTACCCAATGGAGCTTAAATACACATATGTATATGCCAAAAATAACTTCATGTACTCGGTAATAACGCTCTTCGAAATGTACTGCTTCCGACCCCAAAAAAATTATTGCTTTTGAGAAAGACAATTTCGCAAAGCTTCTACTTTTTTAGCAGCTTTTTATATTAATAACTGCTTTATATTTGGTTTATTAATTTTTCTATTTGTTAAATTTGTGATTTAAATCAATATTTGGTAGCGTGTCCTTTATTTTGTATAACGGCTGTGAAGTGCTTCTTAGAAGTCGACAAACAACAGGAATCGTTACAGAAAACATGCACACAACGAAAAACGACATCCTATTGACTATATTGGTAGCCAATAGTCAATTTTTCCCCGATAACCGCGATAGTCAATAGGACAATTTTCGGTTGTAAATTGTGATTTCTGAAGTTTTTCAACAACTTGGTAGTCAATATGGCAATCACAATTTCGGTTGAAACATTATGGTCAATACGACAACTGTGGTAGTCAATTTGTCAACTGCGATAGTCTATATGACAATTTTTTCTGAAAATCTGAATCTAACCGGATAGTAAATACAATAATCCTCGATTGTCAATGATGATAGCCAATATGAAAACCACGGTGGTCAATAGGACAACTGAGGGGTCAATATGACAATTTTTGCTGAAATTGCAATCTAGTTTGACTACCGGATAGCCAATTTTATAATAATTCTCGAAAGTCAATTTTTGTAGTTAATATGGTAACCACGGCAGTCAATATGACAACTGCTGTAGCCAATATATCAACTTTTTATGAAAATTGAAATGTCGTTATAACAATTCTTGACAATTTTGGTAGTAAATATACCAAATTGTCATATTGACTACCTAAGTTATTCAATGGACTAATTTTGCTCTCATATTGGCTATAAGTGAAAATTGTTTGCTATTGGATATCCAAGTCAAGTTTTTGAAATAAGGTTGTTTTATTGATTATTTTAGTAATCAATGCGACAATTTGCAGAAGTCAAGTTGACTATCGACGATTGTTAATATGACAACTTTTTTTTCTGAAAAACAGCACTTCGAGATAGAGCACTGAAACCCTTACGTCTTTGCGTCAATCCAATTGGGCTTAGATCTGATCACATGAATTTTGTTATCCAGAAATATTTCTTGTCTAATTTGATTGTCGTTTTCCTATTGAAACACCCGCTTTTATCATCCCCCAGTGTTTTTCATTAAGATATTCTACACCGTTATATATATGAAAAACTACCCTAGATCATTATCCATATGTATATACTAGATCCTTAATGTTTAATAATTTTGTATCAATGTTTATTGTGAGTTTGGAATTATATAAGACCTTTTAAAAAATGGAAAAAAATGTCTCATATCTTATACCAAAATTAAGCTTTATCCTGTCCAAAAAACATTAAGGTATCCCAGACAAATTTTGATGTTTAATATTTATGTTTTGAGTTACGCCTCAATGGTATTGTTTTGACGGAAAGAGTAAGTTGATAATTTCCAAGAAAAACATCTCTAGAAAATGTGGACAAAGGATTTTTGTATTATGACACAAAGGAACACCTGTTTCCACTAAGAAACTTAAAAAAAAATATATAGTACTACTCTGCATTCCTCAACTAATCCACATAAGATACCTACAGATCTTGTTCAATCACATGATCGCTTTGATAGGAGACATCTTGACCAAAAAAGTGGAAACTTGATTCAGTGGTATTTTTGGCCAAAAATACTGCACTAATACCAAAGAAACCTCATAATAGTTCACTTTGTTATGACTGAACACTAAAATTTTTCTTTCATAACTTAAAACCACTTCCAATAGTAGCTAACTTAAGTGAAGTCAGAAACTACTTTTCCAACTAATCCGCAAATGGCATTGTTAAATGATTTTTAGCAAGTTTTTGGTCTTGATAAAATCTGCATAGCTGCATTTTAACAAACCTTAAATTTACACCACAATTACGAAATTCTGAAAATTGTCATAAATCATAAATGAATAATGACTCTCACTTACCCATGCCCAGACCATGCCACGAGACGCATGTCGGAAAATAATCTCAAAAACATCAAACATAATATTTAAAAATAAAATTAAAAAGAATTTTTGACAGTTCCATAATGAAACCCTCTTGTGTAGAAATACATACAAAGACTCGTTTCTATTTCAGTTATTGATTTTATTATTATATAAAATGTTTTCATCTGTTTTTCCGTTTTTTATTTTTTATTTTTATTTTTGTGTTGAACTCTTGAAAACCATTTTTAATTAAATCAAAACTTTTCAAATTGAAAGAGATGACTGATGGAAATTAATTTTACCTAACTCAGGTGAATTGGGGTCGTTTTACCATTGAATCGTAATGTCATTTTCCCGTTTTTGTATAAATGTGTATATGTGTGTGAGTGTGTATGTTGCTGGTGTGGTAAAATGCTGAGGAAAAGTGAGGAGGAGAAAATTACGGGAGTAACAGAGAACAAGGAGTTAAATGCAAAAACAAAAAGTCAAATTCAATTTTGATTCAAAAACTTCCTCACAACTCAAATGAGAAATCCTGCATGTGCGTTCAACTTTCTTTTTTTTTAATTTTATTATTTTATTTTTCTTCATTTTCATTTTATTTTATTTTATTTTATTTTATTTTTCCGTTCAGATGGTATAAAGAGGAGAGTTTTGTATAGTATAGTGATGCTATGGCAGGTACTTACTTGCATACGGTTGTGGCCCTTGAACTTCAACTCTGGGGCTTAACTATACACCATCAGAACCACCTAAGAGTAGGTATACCGAAAACATACATATCAACTTGTGTTTAGAGAGGTTGCCTTAGTTTTGTCGTCGTCGACCACCTTACCCTTATTGAGAAGTTTTCCTTCGACAGATGTTCGAGAGTTCGAGTCGAGAGAAAGTTCACAAAATGAGTTTTACCGCACTCGCTTTTCTCCATCTCTGAATTGAATGGAAATAATTTTCATTTGTTTATTGATCCCATTCAGCTAAAAATAATCCTTCATCGAATGAAGGCTCATAAAAGTTTTATTTTATGTAAAGGATAAACTTTTTTTTCTTTCTTCTTATTTTATTATTTTGCAGTTCAGCTGTTGTACAGTACTGTATGGCGAACCATGTACCTTAGCTCCTTTAACAACTTATATAATAGAGAAGGTTATTTTGGTTTAGGTTCGAGCTTGGGTTTTTTTATGTGTGCGGAACCGCAATGTTTGAAAGTCTGATCTTGATGGTGCAATACAATAATTTATTTTAATTTTTGTGGTTTTATATGTTTTCTATGAGTTGTAAAACTTTTATTATGTTGAAAAGAAACTTCTTAAAAGTCAATAATAATAGAATGGAAGTAAGTTCTCGGTGTCTATGAGGTGTGAGATGTGTTGGTGTCGGTCTGGAGATGTTTTACTATTGAGTTTTCAAATTAGATCTTTATATAATAAAATGGTATTTGTTGTTTATGGTTGATATTTCGATTTTAATTTATTTACGTACTGCAGACAAAATTTTTAACAGGGTCGTAAAAAAAACGATTCTTGAGAAAAATATGTTAACCGTTAAAATAATGTTTTTTCTAACTTAAAATTGACAAAACAAAATGAACAAAAATAGTTACAATACTTTTAGTAAGATATTAGAATTTATTTTTCAATTTTATTAAAATTTTAGAAATTTGTAAGAAGGTTAAATAAGGTAAAGTTAGGTTGCATTGGTTATAAAAAGTGATGTAACTTGAATAGAAGAAAGTTTATATAAATAAAAAATAAGAGCACTGTCAGTCTAATCTAAAATCTGACCTTTTTCAATTTTTTTCAATTTCAATATTTGTATTAGTGTCAAAAAATTATTTGATTGAAAAGACGTTTTAAAGTTCGCGGCTTTTCAGTTCTGTTTCTTCAATGCTCACACTGGACACCCGTTAAGTTGTGATTCTAAGGATTAAGAGAAATAATTAAGTCTAAATTTGTTGCAAAATGTATAATTTTTTTTAAGAAATTCATAGATATAGACTTCCTGAAAGCTAATATGCACTAGTAGTAGTCTTTGAAAAAATATGATCAATATTTTTCCAAACTTTATAAAGTAGATAATTTAAATTATTTTAAACTTATAGTAAGTGGTTCTGTTAAAGTAATAACTAGATTTGTTGACAATTTTCGGTAATACAAATAAGTTTTATATTTAAGCGTCAGACAAAAAATGGTAATGTTTTTTATGCTCCTTCAATACATTATTGGTCAAAGTCAAATAAGCTGTATTCGAGAAAATTTAAATAGCAGTCAAAAATTAATTTATATATTTTTTTTTTTGTGTATGGATCATAATACACTTTCTCAAAATACTGTATTACTAACAGCTGTATATCAAAATTCTATATTTTAAATATCGTAAATAAGGCTGAAAAATTAAATTCGTGTTGATCAGTAAAAAAAATTCGCATTTTTACTTCTTCTTTATTAACAGTATTTTGAAAACAAAATACTTTTTTTTTAAGAAAACATCATAATTCTTTTTCATTAACATAATGTTCTAATAAACTTCCTTTGAACAATAAAATATGACGTACCTATGATAATTCACAATTTTTTGAATTAATAAAAAGAAACCAAAATCAATGATATCTTCTTATATTTTCTTTCTCTTGTTCTTCTTAATTGCTTGTATTTTTCTCAAATTTGTACATGAATTGTTCTTATCATAATCAACAATTGCACCAAACCAATTGATCTGTCAACATCTTCAAATATTACAAAGTATTATAAGATACAGAATATTAACCAAACAGTATTGTTATCACATAGTATCATACTGAATTTTGACCATACAGTGTTTTAAAATATCTCCTTTTTTATTTTCAAACTAGAGATTAGGCCTTCAAAGGTCATACACAAATCAAGCTTAGTGTTTATTATTTTTTATTTTATTAATAGCTTAAAACTATCTCAAAGCTTGGCAAACACTTTTCAAAAAATTGGCGTAAATGTCAAAAACTTAAAAACTTACTGGCCCTATGCGGCGCTCTAGGTTAATCCATTATCTTATACTTACTGCCCTTCGGCCAAAAAACAATTTTAGACCTAAATGACATTATTTTTTGTGAAAGTTGTAAAAATTTTCAAAAATTTGTTTTCTTTTGATGTTTGTATAAAAAACACTATTATAATATAAATTTAAGAACAAATGATTTGATAAAGTATTTTTCTGAAAAATTATATTGGAAAACGAAAAACAACATACAAAATTCGAAAAATGTGTTTAGTGATAATTTTAAGGAAAAGCGTTTTCACCGTCGGAAAAAATCTAGCAACGGTTACAATGTAGCAAATTAAGAGCCAGTTTAAGAAAGTATTCCAAAAATTATAAAAAAACGTTATAATTTCAAAAAGATTTTGTGATTTTTTTTTAACGTAAAACACAAACTTTTTCTCTTAAAATATTTGTACATGTTTAAGTTTTGTTTGAAAAAAGTTTATTTTAGTGAATTTTTAAAATAATATTATAACAGGATCAAACCAAATATGATGAATGAGCAATTCATGACCTAAAAAATGATATTTTTGAAAACGTGTAGTTTTAAAGAAGATATAAAACACAACATAAGAATATGGCCAAAGTTTAAGCTTTATTGTAAAGATTAAAATTTGGCATTATGTTTTAAAAATTATTTTGGGTAAGTGGTTGTCGTGGCTGGCTCGAAGAATTGCCATTGAGAAAATCAATTATCATTTAATTTTAGCCGTACGGGGTGATTTTAGGCCCGTATGTCACCATCAGCTTGGAAGCCACCCCATGATAAACCCACGACGTGAGATAATGCGCTCACCAAAAGTTCCCTTCAATAAATTGATGCGTTGACAATAATTTGTTGATCTGTAAACGTTGTTCAAATTTAAGTCTATTTATTATGAAATATTAAACCGAATCAAACATAAATCAAGTGAAAGCTGTCAAATTCAATTCTCAAATTTAAAACCATATATCTAATCTTCAATTGTTCTTATCATAATCAAAAATTGCACCAAACCAATTGATCTGTCAACATCTTCAAATATTACAAAGTATTATAAGATACAGAATATTAACCAAACAGTATTGTTATCACATAGTATCATACTGAATTTTGACCATACAGTGTTTTAAAATATCTCCTTTTTTATTTTCAAACTAGAGATTAGGCCTTCAAAGGTCATACACAAATCAAGCTTAGTGTTTATTATTTTTTATTTTATTAATAGCTTAAAACTATCTCAAAGCTTGGCAAACACTTTTCAAAAAATTGGCGTAAATGTCAAAAACTTAAAAACTTACTGGCCCTATGCGGCGCTCTAGGTTAATCCATTATCTTATACTTACTGCCCTTCGGCCAAAAAACAATTTTAGACCTAAATGACATTATTTTTTGTGAAAGTTGTAAAAATTTTCAAAAATTTGTTTTCTTTTGATGTTTGTATAAAAAACACTATTATAATATAAATTTAAGAACAAATGATTTGATAAAGTATTTTTCTGAAAAATTATATTGGAAAACGAAAAACAACATACAAAATTCGAAAAATGTGTTTAGTGATAATTTTAAGGAAAAGCGTTTTCACCGTCGGAAAAAATCTAGCAACGGTTACAATGTAGCAAATTAAGAGCCAGTTTAAGAAAGTATTCCAAAAATTATAAAAAAAACGTTATAATTTCAAAAAGATTTTGTGATTTTTTTTTAACGTAAAACACAAACTTTTTCTCTTAAAATATTTGTACATGTTTAAGTTTTGTTTGAAAAAAGTTTATTTTAGTGAATTTTTAAAATAATATTATAACAGGATGAAACCAAATATGATGAATGAGCAATTCATGACCTAAAAAATGATATTTTTGAAAACGTGTAGTTTTAAAGAAGATATAAAACACAACATAAGAATATGGCCAAAGTTTAAGCTTTATTGTAAAGATTAAAATTTGGCATTATGTTTTAAAAATTATTTTGGGTAAGTGGTTGTCGTGGCTGGCTCGAAGAATTGCCATTGAGAAAATCAATTATCATTTAATTTTAGCCGTACGGGGTGATTTTAGGCCCGTATGTCACCATCAGCTTGGAAGCCACCCCATGATAAACCCACGACGTGAGATAATGCGCTCACCAAAAGTTCCCTTCAATAAATTGATGCGTTGACAATAATTTGTTGATCTGTAAACGTTGTTCAAAATTAAGTCTATTTATTATGAAATATTAAACCGAATCAAACATAAATCAAGTGAAAGCTGTCAAATTCAATTCTCAAATTTAAAACCATATATCTAAAAAAAAACAATCGTCAGAACTAAATATATTTATTTATTTATTATTAAAAAAACAGACTTGTACAAGTTTAACGCAAATTGTTAAAGCCCTATGGTTAAAAATTAGTAAAATAAAATTTGTATCTACTTTAACCGATCGCTGTCAAAATATCTACAAGAAGTCTTTATGTTTGATTGCAATAACCTAATATTACACTATTTCTTAAATGCAATATTAAATTTACTTCAGAAGTCAAAAATATCTCTACATCCAACTCCAATCTCTATCCACGTGAATCTATGCTGCCTCAACTACCTCAACAAAAATGTCATCAAATTCCTTAACACCAAATCATACACATTCTTAAGCATGCGCATTTTCAATGAGAAGACTAAAACAACGACATTTATTTTAAATTTCCCAACGAAAGAGAAAATAAAGGGAAATTTTTTCAATATCCATAATAATAATATTTTTTTTATGAGCTTACTTTGTTTACAATTATTGTTCCTCAATTTAATTTTTATAACTTTGAATTAGCTGCAAATATTTTTATTTTCATTCTTTCCAAAACCAACTCTCAAGAGTCTAATAAACGTTCAATAAATGTTACAACCAAAAAAAAAACAAGATTCCACTCATTAACACAACAAAATACTCTCCCCAATTGAGCAAATTTCCCGGGAAAGCCGGAAAAGCTTATCCATATACATTATTCTAAAATCAGTTGTTCACTTCAAAAAGTTTTCCAAAAGTCAAGCCAAGTCGGAAAAAAAAATTATTTGGGTGTGTTTTCTTACCACACTGGAATACAAATTTTCTGGAATTACACCTCAAAATTTTCCACATCCATATCCACATCCGCTCTCTATCTGCTATCAGATGATTTTTCTCTAGTTTTCCCATCTGATAGCTCCCTAATGAAATTAAATGTTGAAAAAAGAAAACAAAATTTCTTACTCTCTGATATGACTCTTTTTCCGTGATATGCGCTCTCTCACCCTGGATGATGATGATGTTGAAGTTGATGTTGATGGTCTCTCACTGAGAAGAACATTGAATACAGCTTTTCCACAACTTTGGAATCACCACTGCCACCCGTTCGGTGATTTTCGCGCATCGAGTCAGAAAAACACTAGAAAATCCCCAATAGCAGCAGCTGCAGATGTATGGGAATATCCGTGATTGGGAAACTAGTCTCCCAGCGTCTACCATTTATGACGCCACGATATCTTAACGGTTGGTGATAAACTAGGAAAAAATAGAAAACAAAAAAATTTAAATCTTAATCTAACAAAAAAAAATATTTTAAGGATACAAAACAAATAAGTGAAAAAACTAAAAATTATTTCTGTAAAAAGTTAATCAAAAATACCATTAATTGTATTGTCTAGCTCATTAACGAATTGTCTTATGCTTAAATTTTGTTTCGCCAAAAAAGTCGTCGTCGTCGTTTTCGTTGAAGCCTAAATATGAAAATTCCGTGAGATTTTAGCTACCTAAGAGTATATCCTCAAAACAAGAAGAAAAAAATAAGAATTCCAATGTTTGTATCCTTCGAAAGTGACACGTGATTTCCATCGAATTTCCTCTCAAGAAAATTCAATACCTCGCCTTGCTTGTCAGGAAAAATGTGCGTGGCAAGTCGTTGTCGTTAAAAATTGCGTCCCTCACATATAAGTACCCGAAAATACCTTATATCTCCATCTCCATATAATCTTCACAAATGTGTTTACATGTTATGTGCATTCGGATATAATATGATTGATTGACAGGCTCTAAATGAGTAAGTTAGTGAATCGTCGATAGCTGTCATCCTCCTCCACATCAAGATGATGATGGTGGTATTCTTGTCGTTTCCACTGATAGATGTCACTTTCTTATGTCAGCATTTTGTTTAAAATCTGAAAGGCATAGTTTTGGAATACATATACTCGTACAGTGAGCCAAAAAATAATTTAAAATATCGTTTTTTAAAAGCTTACAATTTTTGTCTCTCGGGTTTCATCTCCTTAGAATCTCAGTGGGTGGTATATTGAAGATGTTAAAGTGGTTCTCTTGAAAAAAAGGAAATGAATATGAAATAAATTCAATTTAAAAAATCAATTTTAGTGTTTTCCCTCTTTAAGTCTGTTTGCAAGGAAAAAAAATTCAAATAAATGTATAAAGTGTTAAGTAAATCAAAAGAAGGAGAAACAAAAGGATTAAATAAAAAAAAATAACGAAGAGACTAAAATTAATTAAAAAAGAGGACTAATTGCATGCGGATTATCTACAGTTTCCAGTTTCGCTGCTGCAGATATCCTCATCTTGGACAACGGATAGAATATACAACAAACTAAACATCAAAAAAATAAAACAACGGTATGTACTTCATTTTTGTATTTTGTGTAGTTTTTATTTTTTGTTTCTTACATTTTCTGTCACCCCACCTCCTTCACCACAGAACATAGAGTATACCTTCCTATACCTAGGTCTATAGACGTACAACAGTGATGCTGTGCTTGGATAGGCAAAAGGAGGCTTTTCTTTCTTTTTTCTTTTTTGTTTTTGTTGTTGTTTTATTTTAGGATGAGCACAATAAAAATGCAAATAACACGTTGGGCGCCGTCTGCCTCCCTCAAGGACCTTCAACTAGTTTATTCGCCGATTCTTCCTTATACTTATATATATTATATATTTTTGTTTCGTTAGCCTTAGTTTTTGATTTTTTCCTTTTGTAGTTGTTGTTTTAAGTTTTATTATGAAACATTAAAAGAACGGCACAACGACTACGATAAGGACGACGATGAGTAGGAGGACGATGACGACAACGACAACGTAGAGCGCATACGGACGACACACGGTCGACAATTAAGAACAACTCAATTGTTATTGTCCTAGTTTAGTGCTTGTGATTATACACTTTACTCACATGTAATAACAAAAAACAACAACAAAAAAACATCACCAGGACTAGCACCAGCATCAGCACCAGAGCAATATGAAAGCAAGGACAACGAGGACTCTTATATTTTGTAGTTACACTCGTATGGTATCTAAAAAAATAACACAGTAGAACGTCTTTTGCTATTATAGTCCCTTAGTTCTGTATGTTATTTATTATGCGGTATATAAAAGTTTGCTCTCGCGATGAAGTTTATCTACTACTTTCTGAAGTCTTGACAATGTGGTTGAATGTACATTAATGTACCAAAGAGGGTAGTCTTTGGGGGATGGATGGGGAGCAAGGGCTGATGGCAGTAATGGTGATGAAGACCGAGGGTTGTTTTAGTAAAATTTATTACAACAATCACAATAATTTTCAGTGTGGTAAGTGGCTAAGAGAGGTATTTTAGTAGTTATTCCATAACTTATTCTATATATATATAGGTGTGGTATTTCTACCCTGCATACCTATCTACACACAGAGAGATTCATAATTTTCTGACTTTTGCTTATTCATATACCCATGGCGTCATTATATCAACTTCGATGGGGATGAGGGTGAGAATGATGGTTTGGTTCTGTGATTTAGAGTAAAATTTTGCGACTGGAGCTCCAAGCTATCCTTATTCGCAAAATGTGAGTTATATTCTAAAATGTTTCTTATTTCAAAAAGATAAATGGATAAAATGACTTTTTGCGCGCACTGTTTCATTATAACTATTTGTCATGTGAATTAGCTAAGATGAATTTTAATGTGTAAGGATATACTCGTACTATATGCGAGTTTAGTTGAGATCCTTGTGGTCGTTAAATTGATGACACAGACGCCATTGAGTCTGTGCGATAATGAAACAAAGGAAAACGAATATGTCTGGGAGTTTTTTTTCTGGTATTCTATTTTTATATTTTGTATTATTTATGGAAGAATTATTCAAAGTTTTCAAAGTTCTATGAAGAATTTATTTTGTTTTTTGTTGTTGTTGTTGTGTTATTGTGATGTATTCCATGTTTTTAGTCCACATTGTAGAAGTAAGCACAATGGTTAGATTTCTTTCTTGATATCAATCTTGATCCTGCAGTTACAGAGTGTTTTTTTTTTTGTTTTGCATTATGATATTTAAACACATTTTTATGTGAAATGAAATTATATTGATTGGTCTATCCCGAAACAAGATGGTTGATATTTGATCCTATACAAATTAATACCAAAAATGTATAAAATTGTGCATATATTTTTGGGTAAATGTTGAAATTTCGCAATTTTAGAATTTTTAACTTATTGCTTTCATAAATGTAAAAACTCTTTTGGAATAACAAAGCCATACTAAAACGTTCTATGGTTTTTATTCAATGCATGCAATTTTGATAAGCATTAATGCTACTTTCTTTTTTCAAATTCCTGTTTTATGAAAAATTTTCGACTCCTACCCTATAAGTAAGGAGTCCTTTTTTCGACGGGTCCAAGTAATATAAGACTATTTGATCGCAAGATCATTTTGTCTATACTAGCAGTCTCTAATATTTTACAATTTCTTTGAATCAAGTTAAAAAATAAATTGTTTTAATATAAAAAGTTCGTATGCACTTTTAACAATACTTTAGATCCTTAATACTTAAAGGATTCCTGATGATATTAATAACAGCACAAATTTCTAATTTTAAGCAAAAATCAATAATAAAGCTTCTGCAAGCTCTGTAAATGAAAATTAAATTTTAAATTTCACATGATCTTAGAGCTCTAAAACGTTACCATTTGTTTTGCGTATTTTTTATTAACTAGGGCTAGGTACTAAGACAAGTTTAATATTCGAAATAGAAAAATAGAAATAGCTTTTAAGAAATCAAGTTTAATAAACATACAACAAATCAAATTTCACCTTCGACAAATGTGAGAACTGCCCAAGAAATATTGGGAGACCTATTACTGTGAATTTGAAACGGATAAGTTACTGTCTTAAAACATCTTTATAATAATATGACCTCATATTCTGAAGGTAAATTATCAATTCGTACATAAAATAGTTCTTGAAAAATCAAGACTGATTCCTAGAGTATGTAAGACAAGTTTAAAAAGATTTTTTTGTTTCCTTATTGTAGGTATTGTTAGACTTTATTTTATTGAGAAGTTAATTAGCGTTTTATTGACGATTTTTAACGGACTAAGGCATTTTAAATCGATCTTTGTTTGTCACTTATCTTTTGCTCTTATTTTTGATAAGTTATGCTAAGAAAATATAAAATAAATACTGATCTTGTAGAAATTAAATAAATCGCATTGGCAACATGTTATTCAGATCTTCTAAAAATGGTACTATTTTTCAAATTCTTGTACAAAAATAAATTAACAAGGGATGGAAAAACTAAGATCATTTTGAATCACTTATGTATTAAGAACTTAAACTCAAAGATATTCAATCTAAGTGAGAGTAAAGGTCAGCAAATTTAATATTACTTTTATTGAATTTTTTTCAGTTTTTGTATTTCATTGACATTTGAAAAAAATTTTTGAACTGAACTTTACCGAAGACCTGCAAAAAAGAAGGATGGCGTGAAAACTATTTTAAGACCCTCAATGAGTTAGTAATGTAGAACTACTGTTTCTATATTTTCTTCTCGAAGTATGCAGTAATTAATTTCAAAAATGAAGATAAATGCATAGAATGTAAAAAATCCATAACAATGATAGAAATTTGGGACTGAGGGAAGTGCAAGCATCTTTAATTAGAATCCAAATTTACACTTTTTAATAATTCGCATGACGGTTAATCCTTTGTTTCTACAATTAATTATTTGCTTAGTTAAGATTATTTCATTAAAATTTATAAAATAATTTTGTAAGAATGAATAAAATTGTCGCGATCAACGTCCTTTAGCAAAGGTAGCAAGTTTATTGCAAAAGAAAACACTTAAACTTGATCAAAGCATCAATGGGAACAAATATTTCCATTATCAATGGGGAGTTCTTTTAGCCATCGGCGATAATAGATAAGAACCATCTGAAATAATATTTTACAAATATTGTTAACTTATATATTGATTAAGTAGTTAATTTCAAACCTATCAAAATTCAATTTAAGTTAATACCATTTTTCTTATTTGTAATGCACCTACAGTTATAGAATTTTAAATTGCAAACCTGAATTGGTTTTAACAGTTTTGAAAATTTACATTTGTATAAAGTGGAGCCAATCTTAACAGATTTACATTAAGATATTTTTTATATCTTAAAAGAACTAATTTATAGAACAAAATATCTACAACAATGGAGCTACTGTTAAGTTGTTTAGAATTTAAAAATCTCTGAAAATAAGACATTTTTCAAAAATTATTTTTCTTAAATTACTCTTATAATTGCTACAAAATTTTGTATCGTAAGTTCAAATTATTTTTAATCTTAAAAATGTAAATATTTGTATACCATTATGAGTCTTAAGAATATAACTTATGTTAAGCGGTTCATTTATGAAATATTTTAGACTTGCAATAAAGATTGCCTTAAAATTTACAAGGATTTGTTTAGAAACATATATATGTAGATGTTATTATAAAAGTTGAACATTTCAGAAATTGAGATAATTTTCTTTGAAATGTTGAACTATTAAATGGTCGTTTTATAATATGTTTAATCATAGTTCTTAAAATACGTGCAGGATATCTTCTTCGAATACTTATTTGAGAAATATTAATTCTTTAATTTGACCATGATTATTCACCATAAAATATTGTAAAATTGTGTTAAGACAAAAATAATTGAACAATACAATTACGAAATTTTCTTTAGCTGAAATTCAATAACTAATAAGAGATATTATCATTAAATAATTAATTAATTATATTTGAAATATTAATGACCCAAACCTATAAAACATTTTAATATTTTGACAGCTATGCTTAAGACACATGACTTGTTTATTCGATATTGAAGTACGGATCCTTTTCCTGCGGTTTCAACCAAAAATATTTTGTTTTAATACATAATTCGTTAATTCTTGGAAGGACTTTCTTTCAACCCATTTTCACTAAAAAATCTGTTTTAAGACCATTAAACTGCATAAATATCAGTCCCTTTAATCTAAACGGGTATAAACTGTTAACAGTATGTTCCGAAAAATTGTCTTTATCGAGTGATAACAACTCATTTATGAGTACCTTTAACCTTAAATTCGGAAAAAAATCTTCAAGACCAAGTGAATGATGATCCACACCCACAACATTTTACATTGAAATCCAAATCGAAAAAAAAAACAAGTTGGTACACAAGTTAAATTATTGTGCTAGGATTTGTAAATTTAAATCTCTCTTTTTGCACACTTCTGGAAAAAGAGGCAAGAACTGGATAAAACAGCTTTTTCCTTCTGGCGCTAATTTTTTTTTGTTGCTTCTTCGCATTTTCGCAATCTTCAGAAAATAAAATTGAATTTAAACCAAAATCTTATTTTCAAGTAGGTTTCCTCTGCAGTGGGGATAAACGTGGCACAAAAAAAAAAACAAAACTTAACAAAAAAGGACGACATACAAAAAACAAGAATAAGAATAATCTCAAGATAAACATCAAACAAGGCAAGAAAATCTTAATTTTATTTTTTTCTTCATTTTCTGTATTTGTATTTTCTTCACAATTTTTTTAAAGGTAAGGCAGTGATGTTTCTTCTTATTTTGTCGGTTTTATGATTTAAAGATTGATTGGAGCAGAAATGCTTGTCATTTTGCGTATTTTTTATTAACTAGGGCTAGGTACTAAGACAAGTTTAATATTCGAAATAGAAAAATAGAAATAGCTTTTAAGAAATCAAGTTTAATAAACATACAACAAATCAAATTTCACCTTCGACAAATGTGAGAACTGCCCAAGAAATATTGGGAGACCTATTAGTGTGAATTTGAAACGGATAAGTTACTGTCTTAAAACATCTTTATAATAATATGACCTCATATTCTGAAGGTAAATTATCAATTCGTACATAAAATAGTTCTTGAAAAATCAAGACTGATTCCTAGAGTATGTAAGACAAGTTTAAAAAGATTTTTTTGTTTCCTTATTGTAGGTATTGTTAGACTTTATTTTATTGAGAAGTTAATTAGCGTTTTATTGACGATTTTTAACGGACTAAGGCATTTTAAATCGATATTTGTTTGTCACTTATCTTTTACTCTTATTTTTGATAAGTTATGCTAAGAAAATATAAAATAAATACTGATCTTGTAGAAATTAAATAAATCGCATTGGCACCATGTTATTCAGATCTTCTAAAAATGGTACTATTTTTCAAATTCTTGTACAAAAATAAATTAACAAGGGATGGAAAAACTAAGATCATTTTGAATCACTTATGTATTAAGAACTTGAACTCAAAGATATTCAATCTAAGTGAGAGCAAAGGTCAGCAAATTGAATATTACTTTTTTTGATTTTTTTTCAGTTTTTGTATTTCATTGACATTTGAAAAAAATGTTTGAACTGAACTTTACCGAAGACCTGCAAAAAAGAAGGATGGCGTGAAAAACTATTTTAAGACCCTCAATGAGTTAGTAATGTAGAACTACTGTTTCTATATTTTCTTCTCGAAGTATGCAGTAATTAATTTCAAAAATGAAGATAAATGCATAGAATGTAAAAAATCCATAACAATGATAGAAATTTGGGACTGAGGGAAGTGCAAGCATCTTTAATTAGAATCCAAATTTACACTTTTTAATAATTCGCATGACGGTTAATCCTTTGTTTCTACAATTTATTATTTGCTTTGTTAAGATTATTTCATTAAAATTTATAAAATAATTTTGTAAGAATGAATAAAATTGTCGCGATCAACGTCCTTTAGCAAAGGTAGCAAGTTTATTGCAAAAGAAAACACTTAAACTTGATCAAAGCATCAATGGGAACAAATGTTTACTTATATTGAATTTCCATTATCAATGGGGAGTTCTTTAAGCCATCGGCGATAATAGATAAGAACCATCTGAAATAATATTTTACAAATATTGTTAACTTATATATTGATTAAGTAGTTAATTTCAAACCTATCAAAATTCAATTTAAGTTAATACCATTTTTCTTATTTGTAATGCACCTACAGTTATAGAATTTTAAATTGCAAACCTGAATTGGTTTTAACAGTTTTGAAAATTTACATTTGTATAAAGTGGAGCCAATCTTAACAGATTTACATTAAGATATTTTTTATATCTTAAAAGAACTAATTTATAGAACAAAATATCTACAACAATGGAGCTACTGTTAAGTTGTTTAGAATTTCAAAATCTCTAAAAATAAGACATTTTTCAAAAATTATTTTTCTTAAATTACTCTTATAATTGCTACAAAATTTTGTACCGTAAGTTCAAATTATTTTTAATCTTAAAAATGTAAATATTTGTATACCATTATGAGTCTTAAGAATATAACTTATATTAAACGGTTCATTTATGAAATATTTTAGACTTGGAATAAAGATTGCCTTAAAATTTACAAGGATTTGTTTAGAAACATATATATGTAGATGTTATTATAAAAGTTGAACATTTCAGAAATTGAGATAATTTTCTTTTAAATGTTGAACTATTAAATGGTCGTTTTATAATATGTTTAATCATAGTTCTTAAAATACGTGCAGGATATCTTCTTCGAATACTTATTTGAGAAATATTAATTCTTTAATTTGACCATGATTATTCACCATAAAATATTGTAAAATTGTGTTAAGACAAAAATAATTGAACAATACAATTACGAAATTTTCTTTAGCTGAAATTCAATAACTAATAAGAGATATTATCATTAAATAATTAATTAATTATATTTAAAATATTAATGACCCAAACCTATAAAACATTTTAATATTTTCACAGCTATGCTTAAGACACATGACTTGTTTATTCGATATTGAAGTACGGATCCTTTTCCTGCGGTTTCAACCAAAAATATTTTGTTTTAATACATAATTCGTTAATTCTTGGAAGGACTTTCTTTCAACCCATTTTCACTAAAAAATCTGTTTTAAGACCATTAATCTGCATAAATATCAGTCCCTTAATTCTAAACGGGTATAAACTGTTAACAGTATGTTCAGAAAAATTGTCTTTATCGAGTGATAACAACTCATTTATGAGTACCTTTAACCTTAAATTCGGAAAAAAATCTTCAAGACCAAGTGAATGATGATCCACACCCACAACATTTTACATTGAAATCCAAATCGAAAAAAAAAAAAAACAAGTTGGTACACAAGTTAAATTATTGTGCTAGAATTTGTAAATTTAAATCTCTCTTTTTGTACACTTCTGGAAAAAAGGCAAGAACTGGATAAAACAGCTTTTTCCTTCTGGCGCTAATTTTGTTTTGTTGCTTCTTCGCATTTTCGCAATCTTCAGAAAATAAAATTGAATTTAAACCAAAATCTTATTTTCAAGTAGGTTTCCTCTGCAGTGGGGATAAACGTGGCACAAAAAAAAAAAACAAAACTTAACAAAAAAGGAAGACATACAAAAAACAAGAATAAGAATAATCTCAAGATAAACATCAAACAAGGCAAGAAAATCTTAATTTTATTTTTTTCTTCATTTTCTGTATTTGTATTTTCTTCACAATTTTTTTAAAGGTAAGGCAGTGATGTTTCTTCTTATTTTGTCGGTTTTATGATTTAAAGATTGATTGGAGCAGAAATGCTTGTCATTAACAAGAACGCACTCAAACAAGTGTCTAAAAATAAGTACGAAGAAAAAAAAATTATAAATATGCTTTTTTTTTCTTTTCTTTTAATTTCTTTTAGGAGGCTTACCTAGAAGAAGTAAGTCTTGAAAGTTCAAAGCATTTTTCAATCTCAACCAAAAAAAAGAAGGAAATTAATGAATGCTATTCAAAAATAAGACTTGTAAATTAATTAGAAGCAAGTTATAAGTAAGGGGTGTCGCTTTACCTGAGCCTCGAGGATATGAAAATCAGATCTAGGTGTGGTAGCACAGGTATATGCGAAAAATAAAATAGATGAGAAGCCATATAAATGGATGATGATAAAAAATAAAAGTTGGAAGTAAATTAAGGAGAATTAAGCTGTGTTAGCAAAATTGAATTGAAGTTGTTGTTGTTGTTTTTTTTTTCTTTAATTATCTAAGAAATAATGCTAATAATTAAATTTGATGTGCTTATTAACGGATCCAGGAAAAAGAAGATTCGAAATCGTCCTGGTTACGTGGACACTAAAACTTTAATTAAAAGCTGTTCCTATAGTTCCTAAGGTTGTTGACCTAATCAATAAAACATTCTCATAATGAGAGAAAGTATATAAAATTGAATCATAATTATCTCCTAAGTTAATCAAATTGCCTCTTATATCATCATTACTCCACCACTATTTTCCTCTGTTCAACATCGAATTAGCTATTGTTGTTGATTTTCGTTACTAATTTATAAGATCTATCGTCGTCGCTCATCTTGTATAGCATGTTGTATATAAAATCAAAAATAAACACATTATCTCATATAAGTGTCAAAAAATTAATTATTAACATTACGAAAACATTATAATCCGCACTCTACATCACACACGGCATACACATTATTAATACCTCTTGTACAGTGAAAAGATTTTAAACTTTAGAATTTGATATGTGTTCCCTTTTATATCCTTTAACGGTATATGAATTCACTTTTCACTTTCTCACGAACAGAAATTATTAAGCAAATTAGCGTGTGAGTATTTCTATGTATGTGATGGTTGGTATGTTCTTAACTTTAGCTAACACGAAATTTATGTATGTGTATGGATTTCACCAAGTACACATACTCTATTGTCGAACAATTTGGAAAATAGAGGAAGAAGGAAGAAGTATGCAGATATGCTTTACTTGTGTACTCTTTATCCTTCGTGAATCTCTAAAGGTTAAAGGTAAAAGTTTTCTCATTTATCTGTTTGATCAACAGGCTTAATTGGATTTTTTTTTATTATTTGTTTTAACTAGTTTGTTTGAAATTATACTAATCGAATCATCACTTGGTTTCACCTACACTATATGTTTTAGTACCCGTGGCATGATGGTTTGTGCGTTGGACTGTCATGCAAGGGGTCTTGGGTTCAATCCCTACCTGTGCCACCTTAATTTAAAAAAAAAAAATTAATTTCGCGGGTACTGCCTCTTGCGAGGAATTGACAAATCCTTCAAGAGTAATTCTTGTCATGAAAAAGTGCTTTCTCAAACTAGCCGTTCGGATTCGGCATAAAATTGTAGGTCCCCTCCATTCCTGACAACATTACTCGCACACAGGAATGGTTGAGAGTTGTAAGTCACTAGGCCCTGGTTCACAACGGACTGTTGCGCCACCCCATTTGATTTGATATGTTTTAATTTATGGAGGTGAAAACTTAAATTGAACAGAGAAAAAAATGTAATTTTTTGAATACGAAATTTAACTTTCAAGTAAGTAGCTTATACATATTATGGAATGAGGTTTTAAACTATTTCAACTATGAAATCAGAATTTTAGTTGGAAATAGATGTATGTACTTAAATTAAGTTATAAATATAAAGTTTTTTCAATATTAAGATTAAATTATATTTATTAAACTTTTACCAGGTCAAATGAGGTATTAATTTACCAAGAATTCTGAGGTTTATGTTCTTTAAATTGTATAGAAAGAAAACCCAGAAAACTAAAACAAATATTTTACTTCCAAGATCTATTTTATTACAAAAAAGAAATCTTTTTGACTTCGAAGACTAGTAATTTTCTATGCAATTTTCGAAATAAAACCCTGGAAAATTAAGCCTTGAATATTTCCTTTCTGATTTTTTTATTAAAAATTTTTCCAGTGAAAAGTGCAGGCGCCCATTTATTTCAAATTGACTTCTTTTTTTTTGTTACTTTTGACTTTTTTATGAAGAGGTATTGTGTATGTATTTTATAAACAAATTTTAGTCTACGTGTTCTCAAAAAACGTTTTAAATAGATTTTTAATAGTTTTAACTTATAGACTATTTGATTTCCCTATCCTGATGCATTTTTCAAACTCAAAATTGTTGTTTACTTTTAATGTACATTCATTTGAGTGTATGCTAAATATCAAAATATTTAATCTGAAAAAGAGACTTGGATGCCTACTGTAACTTAACATTAGTGCAAGTTTTGGAATGATGTAATTTGGAATTTTAGTTTTCAGCTTTCAGGATCTTCTGGACGATAAACCAATTTAGAAATAGTTTGTGTAGGTTTTAACTAGTTGCAATTAAAACCGTGGATTAGATTTTGCATAAAATTTCACCAAATGTTTACTAAGTTTGTTTTGCATAAAATACATTTTAAGTTCTTACTTGCGACGTATAAGAACTGAAAGGAAAGTTTTGAAATTGCAAAAAATTTCGAACTCGATATTCTTTTTTTATCATTTTTTTTTAAAGAATAAAAATAACAGAAAACAAATACAAACATTTTTCAAGAAAATAAAATTATTATAGTATTGCTTCACAAAGTTTTCCCTTCTAATCAACCGCACGTAAAAGTTTTCCCTACAAGCAAATTGTTTTATTTTTCAATTAAAAAACAAATGTTCTTCGAAATTAAAATTTAAAACGTATATTAATAACAAATATTTTTAAACTCAAGTTAAAATTGAAGCTGGGATGCGAATTACACTGATAACTTTACATCCCGCCTCTCGATTTGTCTTGCTTAAAAGGTTTTCAGCTTTACGTGCTTTGTTGAAAAAGTTATCAGTTAAACTATTCTTAAACATTCAAAAATCACCAAAAACATTTTGAATATGATGAAATAGTTTAATTTCAAAATCTACTTTTGATAGTGAGATTTTTAGTCGAAAACCAATTTTTACCAATTTTAGTAGCTTTTTTTTTATTTTTTAAGTAAACCTATACAAATTAAATGAATGAATTTGAAGTCAATGTTTTCTATTATTCACGAGATATCGAGAACCGAACATCATTTTTTTTATCAAATTTGCATACTATTTTTTGTAGGTTTTATTTTTTATAGCAAAACTTGACAGTTGGATTTTAATAACAAATTTGCTGAATGTCGAAAGTTATATTTTCAATGAATACAATTAGTTTGAAGCCAATATTTTAAATTTTAAAAACTATATTTGAGTCGAAAATCTATTTTTAATAAATGTTATTAGTTTTTTTTAGATTTTTATATTTTTGTAAAAAACTATTAATTTGTTTTTTCTCAAAATGTTGCTCAATTTTTACCATAATATTTAAAAAAAAATAAAATTAGATTAAAACCCATGTCTCAAAGTTTTGAAAAGTTATTTGAGTCCAAAATCAATTTTTACTACCTTTTATTTATTTTTTGTTTTAGGTTTTTACTTTTTATAAAAAAAAACTGTCAATTGGATTTTTCCCAAAATCATACCAGATGTTAAAAACGTATTTTTTAGTTGCACAAAATTGTTTTGGAGATAAAATCATTTTTGATTCGTAAAATTTTCGAGGTTAAACATTTTTTTTAGTTTTTTTGATTTAGACAAAAAATCGTTAATTGCAATCTTTTCTAAAAACATATTTGTTTGGTATGACGTTACAATATATAACATACAATTAAATTCAATACTCTATCGTTATTATTCCATGAGATATTTAGAGTTAATCAAAATGTTCACCTCTTTTTTAAACTGCTATGGTAAAAAAAACCACAAGTGCAATTTTCTTGAAAGTCCTTTCTGCAATTTTCTGCATTATTATCTGTATAACAAAATTTATTTGAAGTCGAAAAAAACGTTGCGAACATATGAACAACATCTTTCTAAAAATCGACTCTAGGGGCCTTGAAACGTCGAGAAACATAAACATTTTTAGTTTGACAAATCGGACATATTACAATAATATCTTATGGGAACTATATAAATTTTGAAAATTACAGTTTTTTTTGAGAAATCAAAGGGAGTTTAAATATTAAAATACAGGAAATATGTTCAAACAGACTTTTTGATACTTGAGCATGTTCGTGGGACCCAGTCAATATTCTATTTTATTTTTTTTCGTTCTCTGTATATTTAAGTCAGAAGCATTTACCCAACGTATTTTTTAATAAGTGAATCTTTGGTTTTACTTAAAGGATTTAACAGGACAAAAAAGTTGTTCTTTTCTTTTAAATTATTTTGAAGGTAATATGATTTTTTGAAAAATTTTTATTCAATTTTTTACTTCATTTATACTAATTGCGTACTTTAATCTGTAAAACTTTGTATTGATTGTAATAAGTAGCTCCAAATTTTGTTTTAATGCTTCTATGAAAAAAAAAGAAAAAAAATTAATAGATTAGTTTAAAAGTCTTTTTCTTAAAATATTCCGTAGTATTATTAAGTTATTGATCAGCAGCTATTTCAACAATTTTTTATTTAACACGTACCCGTTATTTTTAAGAGATCGTAAGTCAATGTTCTTATTTTTTTGTTAAGGATTTGCTGATAAAATCATAAGGCAAATTAAAATTGATTTTCTCGATGGATATTACTAATGTTTTATGACAAATATGTTGTTTCTATTTTAAAATCTGCATCTATTAAAAGAAAAATAATAAATAATAGCATTCTTACAACTGAAAACTGTTTTTTAAATATGTTTTGATATTTACTGTTCATGAATTGCAGTTTTTAAAACATTATTTCAAAAATGTGCACTGAAACGTATACGTAATGTTCATTTATTATGTACATACAGTACGTTCTCGATTATCGCAACTAATTAAAACAAGGGTGGTTGCTATGACCGAGGTTGTTGCAATAACCGAGTAAATATTTTGTTAGGCTCAATTCGAGTTGCCTTGTATACAACGGGCATGTAGTCAAAATTTGTAAATGATCTTGGGTTTACAGATTTACCGATGACGAACAGCTTTACTTTGTGTAAACCGGATGCGTTCGTGCAGGCGAGAAACGTGATTTTTTCTTTGCTTGTCTTTCGGCCAGGATCTGTCGATTCCTTAAAAGTTACAAGGGTTTTGTTGGGCATAAGTCGATAGAATACCCCAGACTCATCGGCGTTATAAATTTGATGGGAGTCAAATCGAGCTCTCTGACTTTTTCCTCAAATTTAATCAAGAATGGATCTACAATCTGCAGTTTATTTGAAAGTTTTTCTCTGCAAATTTTCAACAGCTGAATTCCGTGTCTTTTTTTAAAATTTGTTATCCAACCATCGCTCGTATTTAAAGATCTTGGCCTCGCTTTAATTTTTTCATGCAATGAGCTTTGTACAGATACATAAATGTACCTTCATACAACTTCATCGTACCCATCTCTCAAAAGTAGCGGTAAAATAACTGCCGAGACAAAATGTAACGCAACAGATAAAAACAAAAATAGTAAAGAACCTGTGGTATATGCATATAAAAACAAAAGTTGCACTTATTGAGTCAATTTTTTTTTTGAAGAGTTGCGATTACCGCGTCAATAATGATAAAAATTGAGCTGTTGCGAAAATCGAGGAGTTGTGCGAATCGAGAGTTGCGTTAATCGAGAACGTACTGTATATACATAATTTGCTAATTTCAACAATTGATTTTATTTAGTCTTAGATTTATAAGTATTTTGTTAAACTAATTCATAAGAATCTAAACAAATATTTATTTTTTAGCTTAATTTAACCATTTGTTTAAAAATGGCTTCAATAAATATGAATTTATATACATTTTAAAAAATAATTCTGAATAAATACTAAATTTTAACTTGAAATTTAGGTAAAATTTAATAAATACAAACAAAGAGAAACTTTTCAAGCTGCATATTTAAAAATTAATTTTAATTTTTTAATACGAATTTCGGAGTATTGGATCATTTTATTAGTTGTTCTGTAGTAAAAAAGCTATACGTAAAATATAATGTTCATTCCACACAAAAATTATATGAACCGGAAATAATCTATAAATAACTAACCTACAAAATTTACCTACAAAATTAGATAAAAGAAATATGTTTGACCGGAACAGAGTAAAATTTTGGATACAAACATTTATTTGAACTCTCTTTCTCTGATTTTAAGTTCTTGTTTTAAATAAAAATATGTGAGTTTATAAAAATCAAAATATTTTTATTTAGAAGGGGTTTTAAGTATTGATAGCAAAAATAAACAGCTTTTTTTGAATATTGCATGTGATGATAATTCATTTCAAATCCGTATTTTACTCTTTTTATAGAGTACTTATGCATGTTCTCGTAATGCATTCACTACACATACAAACACACTATTCTTGTAAACATCCCTTAGAGCGATAAATTAAATTTTACTATTCCTGAGACATGGAGTTATGTATTTTAAGGGGATATTCCAACAGAAAGTTAATTTTTTCATAATAAACTAAACTTATATAATTTTGATAAAATAAACCCTTTCTAGGAAATCCCTTTCAAATTTAACTATTTATTTATTTTATTTTTAGTTTAATCTTTTTCCCGGAAAAAAAATGTTTGCAATCCATTTGAGTATTTTATTTTCTTTTTGTTCAAAATTATTCTAAAAAATTCTGTTTAAGTTTCATTATTTTAATGAATTCCTGCAACAGCTTTAATTTCATACTTAATATTTTGTTTTCATATTATGCCAATGAAGAAATTAAGTTGTTACCCTAATATTGTTTTTCCTACAATATACAAAATACAAAACAAGGATATTTATAGTAATATAATAGGAACATATTTTGAAACAATCTGTCTATTTAAATAAAACAATATAATTCATTCTAAATCAGTTTTAAAACAGTTTTGTTTTTGATTTAATTGCAAGTATTTGAACTCATTAAAAATGCATGCATAGATATTTTCCAAAAACTCAAAACACTTGTTTTATTATAATGAAATTATACCATACCAATGAGGTGAATGAAAGAAGTATGCATTACACACTCATTTAGTGAGAAATTAATAAACCATGTATGAAACCGATAAAATATATTTTCTATTCACAAAATTATTATCTATTCATTTAGCTATAAAAAAAATATTAATTTAATATATCAATACCCTAAAATCACTCAGTTTTCCACACACAAAGCCACCCCATTACACACAGTGATATAACACATCACAGCACGGCCAATATAACGGCATCATAAGCACAGGACACACAAATAGACTCTCTCTCTATCTCTCCCTGAATTTATGACAAGTTTTCATTTTCATGAATGCATGATTGCAATTGCAAATCAACCATGATGCCTTGTTTGGTTTTGATTGAAGCATTCGGTTGGGCAGCCATAATACGTCTCCATGTATCGTATACATTTTATATGACTGAAAACCTCTAGCCTGTCATATTTTGATTGGCGAACCCTATATCTACATACTATGTAGCTTTGTAGATAGGTTCATTTATCCACTATGGAATTTGTTATGAGTTTTGAAAATTCAATTTGAAATATCAAGAGCAGGTATGTAAGGTAGGTCTAGGTGTATACTTTAGGCACAGTATGTGGATAGTTAAAAAAACCACAATTCCGACAAGATTATGTTTTATAGCTTTTTGGGTCTGGTGATGATGATGGTCGTTGTTGTAGATTTGTACCTCTGATTGACCGATATTTAAACCAAAACCAACATTTATTTTGTTATATATTATGTATATGTATAATTGTATATATGTATAAAGAGAGACAGAATGTGACGAAACTAGATTAAAACTATCACATAGAATGAATTTATTGTGTAAGCAATTGGAAATTTTTGCTCTTGGTTTTCCGGAAACAAGTGCAACAAAGTTTCCTGTGAAATGTAAAATGTGATTGTAAAATAAATGACAAAACAATAAATTAAAATGTATGTATTTTGAATAATTTTGTTGTTGAGTGAAAAGTTACATTTCGGTGAGAACATAATATATTTTGTTTTAATTTGAATTACAAAAAATTATGTTTTATCATATACTTCATTGAAAATAAAGGTAGACTTGGTTTAAACAACAAAACGCTTGGATAACAACTTCAAAAGTTAATCAAGTTGTAACTGCTGATTTAATCGCTCTAGGTCATACATAGGTCGTGAAATAAACTTTTCAGAAGAACACAAGCTTGACTGTACGAATTCGTTTACTTGCCAAGTTTATATGCTCGAATAGTGAATAGTTTTTTATATGTAAAATTCCTCTCATACAAAAATAATCAATTCAGTTTAAAGTAATGGTTTTATACTAACGAAATTTGGGCTTTTGCAGTGTTTTAAGTTTCAGTTTTTAGAGTTTCCTTTCAATGAATTGGCAAAATTATGTAATCATTACATTTATAAAAATAATTAGACACTATCAAACTTTAACAGTTAATATAGCGACCATATAGCTACACTATACTTTTGTTGCTTTTTACTTTTGTTTAACAACACGTTCAAGTTATAAATTGGTTTAGGGTGTCTCGTTCGGACATCGTTCCACATACTTCGTCTATTAGATTATACAAAAAATGGTTTACAAATTTCACTTTTTAAGAATAAGAGCATGGCTTTTTCTGCCGTCTGCCTGATGTGACATTTCATTACAATTTTTAATATAAAGTGAACGATGAAAGTTGCTAATAATATACTTATGTAGTATGTATAAGTATTCTAAAATGGGTTATAATTCTAATTTAATTTAATGTTAAGGTTGTGAGAAAAAAGATACATTTGTATGTTTATTGTTATTAATTTTACTTTAGATTTTGACAGCGATAACACAATTTTAATATGATTTGAAACACAACGTTTTGCCAATTTTGAAATGATTTAAAACACAAAAGTATTAACAATTGTGAATTATTTTATAAGCAATCATTTCACAAATTTTCCAGTTTTAAAGTGATTTGGAACACAAACAAAAAATTAAATGATGTGAAACACAAAAATAGGTTGCATTAAACTGTAGTAACTGGATTTTTTAAGGATTTAAATATCGAAACTGTTGCGGAAGGTTAATGCGTGTTTGCAATAATTATATAAAGTACACCATCCTAGTACTCCGTTTAATATTTCGTAAAGTGTGCTTGGAGAAATGTAGCTCTCATCAAAATAGAGTCGGCGGATTTCCTGCAGTAATTGGGCAAATGGCAATGAAATGGTTTATATTTTCATTTTCTCTTCTATCGCAAAGGCAACAGATTTGGGGTAAATCTGCTCGATTAGGCATAAAGTTTATGATAAGAACAAGTATTTCTTACGAAAATAGTTCATTCCTGAAGAAATTTGGTGATTTAGATTCTTATAAGTGCTCCTAGACAATGTTGAATTCGCTCTGGATAGATGTTGCGTATAAATCTTTTCGTGTATTTGCGCAGAAACCTCCGAAAACATACTCTGCCATTCATCAAAATTTGACTCCAATAATGATAGATGAGCTGCATGAGAATAAGCTAGTTCATTCCAGACCTTGAATGGGGAAGCGTTAGTTTGCATAAGTCTTGTCATCATAGACTTGTGAAGACTTGTTCCATTTCTTCTCATGACCCTTATCAAATAATCATAGTCGACTTTTAGATTTCTTATGTACATCAAAGGCATTATACCAGATTCCACATAGATAGCATAGTTAGGCGTTGAATTAGGTAGTCTGAAAATCGTTTGAAGAAATATCTCTGCACTGATTCAAACGTCTCGAGATTTATATAGCCGAAAACCTGGGCATCATAGCACATACAAGTGTTGGCCGTTGCATGAAAAATAAGCTATTTTGAGGCGAGATCGATATCTTGATTTGCACATCTGACTCAAGGCTAGTTTTGCTTCAATAATGTTTTGTTTGGCATGTTTTGAATAATTGAGATTGTGTGTAATCCAAACACCCAGATACTTAAATTCTTTCACAACTTCGATTTGTACATTATTGAGAGACCATTTTTCGTCGGGTTGTCTTCTCCTTTGACGTGCTTCAAAAATTATCACCTTTGTCTTTCTTGTTTATTTGTAATTGCAGAGTGTAAGGGTTTTCGGCGTGTATTACTAAGTCATCAGCATATAACAGAACTTTAATTTGTATATCAGCAAACGATATTCCTCCTGGGATATTATACGCTCACCATAATCGTCCTTAAACACAGCCAAAATATCCTTTTTTTAAATTAGCCATTTGAATTCTGCATAAAAGCTCTAGGTTCCTCCATTCCTAACATGAGTCACACTGGAATTGTAAGCAGATAAAGTGCAAGATAATTTATTTATTTACATCTTATCAGAATTTTCCAACAAAAAATTAAGTTTTTAATATCAAAGGATTTTCAAAGAATTATAAAAATATTCTCTGACAATTTTATGTCCGTTTATTGTATATGGGCCGTATATTCCCGGCTCCGGGTTTTTCTTAAAACAAGAATATAATCTTTCACCACGATATCTAAGAAACGACTAAAACAAAACGATTCGATTGAAATTTTGCTTAAAACTTTTAAAAATTTAATGAAGATGAGAATTCTCAATTTAATATAAAATTTGATATCCTTACTAAAAGTTAATTTAAATTCAAACAATCACGGTTTCCATCAATTATTGCATAATTAATGTATAATTTTCTGTAAACATATTGTACGTATCAAAAGAATCATATACTCAACAGTAATCACATTACCAGACTTTTTCAAGGAGTCCTGGCCAATGCTTTCCTCTTATAGATCTAAACAAAGAATACGCCCTATTTTGTTTCTAACCCTTCCCGGAAAAAGCTTTTTTTATGATAAAAACAAACAAACAAATAACAACAAAAACAACAACAATAACACAAAAATGAATTCACTTAACAACAAAAAAAAATTCTCTGGTTTCGTAATAATATGCGTTCAAAAAAACAAAAACAAAATCTCTTGAGTCCCAGTTCCTGATTCTGTACACATAAAGCATCCTCTCAGTTTAATGAGTGACAGCTCATTTAATCCACAATGAATAACCACCAAATAAAAAAAAATAAATAAACAACGTTAAAGAAAATGAAGTGAATTTATCTTAAAACCGCATGTTTTTTTTGTAATACATATATGTATGTATATCTACTGATATATGTGTAAGTGTATACCAACTCGCCCTCATCTTTATAAAAAAAAACCATTTCCTTCTTGTAAATGCATGTAAACATTCTTTTTCCCTTCAAGGACCTCTATACCGCGCCATCAACGTTTCCACAACCATCACCAGCACCACCCGCTGCTGGCACCATTCTATCTACCGACAAACCACTCTTATACCCACAATTTACAGACACACTCACACACTATCCACTTAGTCACTGTACAATGTAAAGGGCGTCACTTATACACAACCATGTGTCGGGTATAGGTAGAGGGAGGTATATTGGGGGATATATTTTATCTCGCATATTCACATTTTATTTTTTGCTTCCTGTTATTGTTGTTGTTATTTGCCTGGAAAACATGAAGTTATATTTTTCACCTTTTCTGTCAGGATCAGGACCCGGCGAAAAAAAATCCTTGATTTTCAAGTCGGGTTATGTATACCTGTACAAGGAACATCCACCAAATACAACAACAACAAATTCATTTAAATCTTCCTTTGTGCCTGCTGCGGCTTCCTTGATGGGGCCCACACAAGACGTGTATTGAATTTAAGAGTTAGCTTTAAACTCTTATAAATATATACGTATATATTTTTGACTTTGTGCAGGAACTATTTTTTTTTGTTGGCTTAACTTGAAAATCGTACCTTCATCCTTTTAATAGTTAAGTCACGGATCTCAATATCAATCGAGATGAGGTGAATACCAGAAATATTTTAGCATAGGAATAAAAAATAAAATAAAAAAATCATGACTAAATGACTTCGTCTTTATAGAATTCAACAAGAGAAAAATGGAAAAAGGAATCAGGTCCAGGTTCAGGTTCAGGTCGCCAGGGCATGAATCCCCAAAAAAGTTGCCTTTAATTGTCATTAAAAGTCCTAGAACGTTCGTACTTAACTCCTCTCCGTTTGCGATTTCATCATTTCATTTCGTTCTTAGTTATATTCGCTGAAGAAGAAAATAAATTCGCAAAGCTAAAAAAATATCTATACCCACCTAAATGCTAATGTCAAAAGGGTAACTTTATATATGTATATATATTATATATTTTTTTTCATTCTGTTGCGTGAGGCTCGCTAGACCCTAAAAGTAAATTAAAGGCTACCCAGACGAGAAAACGAATGTAGTATTTGTAGATAGGTATATATTATGAAGGTACAAAACGATATTATAGAAGCATTTGCTCCAAAAAACACGAAATGAAAGGGTTAAAAAAGGGATTCTTTTTACTGGTAATTGAAAAGGCAAAAGGTATCGCTTTGAGAATACATCTAATTTAAGCCAATGAGCAAAGTGCTGAATGGAATTAACAACACCAGTTTCTTAAAAGTAAAAATGTCCGGATTGAGTATCTTATGTTCTCTTATACTTATATATGTATATTTATACCATAGTCAATATAATAAAAGGGTTCAAGTCAAATTATAAGAAAACAGGGTGTAGGGAAAAGTGAATATAGTGAAAGAGTCAGTTTTCCCTTCTTCTTTCTCTTTTTGTTTGTTTTGCTTTTCTTTTTCATTTTGTGAGAAAGCAAAAAAAAAATAAATTGCATATTTAATGGGTAGTTATAAAAACCCCTTCTTTATACCATCAGCAATGGAAAACCCCCAACAACAATAACAAAATAAAACAACTATACGAACAAGGAGCGAGGACGAGGAATATGACGATGGTTTGGGGTTAGGTATGATGGAGGCAATGAAATTTATGTTAAACAGTTAGTCAAGGCCTTGTTTTGATTCAATATACACAATAACGCAGGCACTCATAGAGTCATAGGCAAAAATACAAGGTTCGGATGAGTGTGAAAAAGTAACAGCTGCGCGAAATGACTTCAATTAACCGCTTGGGTACTTCATCAAATTAATTACTTGTTGTAGAATTCAATCAACACCAACGAACGCCATGTACCTTCATACATTTTACAACACATATAGATACATCATCCTTTGCAAAAGTGAGTAACATCTTGTATACCCTTTTACTCTTGGATGTACATATTTATAATAATTGAGTAGATATATTATGTTCGAGTACTTGAGTGACACGTTTTATAATATATAGAGGGTCTTTCAATATAAATTTCAATAAACTAATTTCCCTGAAATTATGTGTTTTTTAGAAAGAGTCCTTTCGACGTAATTATGTATGGCATATAATATTGTTTGTTGATAGGAATCTGAACTGTCCGGTTTTTCATGATTCTGAGACATAAATCAGGCTGAATTTTAAAGTAGGCATTGGTTATGTTTCTAATAGAAATTTCTTTTAAGAAATCTTGACAAGAAAGAGTCTATAAAGAATTAGGCGGTCCATTCACAATATACCCACTAGGTCACGGTCTCTACAAAAAACTATGTTTTTGAGAATGACTAAAAATCGAATGGCACAAATTGGCAAATTTATCAAAGATATTGAGTACAGTTTAGAATATAAATTTTCATATTTCCAACTATATTTTGGATGTTATTTTTATTTATAAATCGGTCCTCCAGATTTGTGCGTTTAGACGGTCTTTCATTCAGGATACCTTTTTCGTTGGTGATATCACAAAAAATCGCGGAAATATCGGCTCAAGAAAAACTGAAACCGAATTGAATTTGTGTTAGAAGAAAATTAAAAATAAGAAAACTAATTCATTGATTTTGTATTTTAGTATCTTGAGGACAATGAAATATACTGATTTCAAAATTCATTCATCTGATACCAAATATTGTTGTTAAAATTTACGTATGCAAAAAATAAAAATACAAAAAAATCTACTAAAAATTTGAAAAAAAAAAAAATGATTTTCGAATTAAATATCTTGACAATAAAGAAAATTAATATCGGATTTAAACTTTTTTGGTTAAAGAAAATATTTATTTTAACATTTTTTAAAACTTAAATTAAAGTCCTTCCAAGAATACACTGCCTTAAGAAGGTTTTGTTACTAGCAATTGTACTTTTCCGATTGATTTTGGTTCGAATTCATTTTCTTAATCTATATTAATTCATCAAGTAGTTTTGTTTTGTGGTGTCACTAATTTACTTCAAAGTGTATTTTCTAAAACCTTCTTTCATGGTTTACTTTTCGGGGCTTCTCAAAACTCCATATAAAATCAAATAAAAACTCATAAAAAGTAATATAAATTTCGAAAAAATTATTAACAACCCAAAATCACTGTTTACTAAGTATAGAGGACAAAGATTTTTAATGAGCAAATACATCATACCATTTACTGTAAATTACTCTGATGATAAGCCTTAAATGAAATGTTTGGTTTTCTCTAAACCAAAGAACCTGGTGTGATAAAAAAATTATAAGGCTAGAATAAAATTAAGAATATAATATTGTTAATTAATAAAATGATTTATCGTCCCAATTTCGTAAACATCGTAAATTTCAATTTTTGTTTGGATAATTATTTAAATATTTTAATTCACTATTAAGCTAAAAAAATTATCATTTTCAACTTTTTAAGGGCAAAATATGAAGCTAAAAGTGATGGTCACTTCATAGTCTCTTTGTATCATATTCATTTTAATTTTACCATTACTTTTGCAAAACTAATTTGATAACTATTCTGAACCCAGATCTTTTATTGCGAATATCAATAATTGTTAGAAAATCAGTTAGTAAAATTCATTTAAAACCAAAATTAATAATTCATTTTAAAAATTATTTAAAGGTCCAAATCATTGTTTGTTTTTCAGTGATGAACATTTTATTCAAATCTATTTCTATTCATTAATTTTGAATCAAAATTTTAATTACCAGCAATTCAAAGAAATATCCTTAAAAAATAAATGTTGTGTATATAAATATGCATATTAAATATCCATAAATATTAAAAATTCGTTATTAATATCGATAAAATGAAAAACAATTCTTGAGATTGTATGCTTGAAAGATTCCATTTAATTGGCTTTGAGTTTTCTCATTATAATTTTCCAATATCATTCATTTCATGCATTCATCAGAACAAGTGACATTATATATTTTATATATCTATATGTTTACAATGAGACTTTATATTATCCAAGCACAAGGAAACGTTATAGTCTTTTGAATATACACAAATATATCTATAGTTGATTTAAAGAGAGACACAAGCATCCATCGCCACTTCATCTCACATTAATTATAATCAAATATTGATTTTGTCAAAAATATCCAAGAAAAAAAATTAAAATAATAATAATGGCAAAATTTCAACCATTTCCTCTTCCAGTTCAATGGAACGGATATGGTGTATATTTTGTGTGAGAAGTGAAACTCTCTCTACTCCAATATACATACATACACACCTTCCTACAAAGTAGAACATAATATTCAACCCGCATTTTCGTCATTTTCCTTCAAAAGAATTTAATTCAAAAATTATTTTCCCAACCAAGAATTTCCATTCATTTTTCTTGTGCCAAAAAATACTAGGTATAAGAATGGCACGGTGTATAATCGTAGTATGGTTGTGTCCGGAATTCTATACCTACTCCTATACATACTTTATTCACATAGTTGCAGTCTTATAATCGATAAAGAATCTGAATTTCTGAATTCAAGTTGATGATCATCGAACATACCTTTTTTATGTAGGCATGCATATTGAGGTATATGTCCTTTTTTCTCTATCCTATCATCGACACTTTCCAATGAAAGAGTAAAAAAAGGACTCTGAATAAAAAACATACAAAAATACGTACATCCTTTTGCATTTACATGTTGTGTCATCAAAATCGATAACGACTACGACGAGCGACGACGACCAAAATGGGTTGGGCTGGTCCTGTAGATAAAGGAGATGAGGCTTGGGAAATTTAACATAGCCCGCAGAAATAAAACAGGAATTACATTGAACTGCCAAATAAAAAAAAAATAAAAAAGGACGATAATAAAAAAAAAGCTGACATCTCAAAAGATTTCGTCGCAATTTCAATGCAGCCTCAGCCAGACCAGTATCATAGCTTCAGCATCAGCAACAGTAACAGCACTTGACACTTCAAAAATTTATTTTTATTTCCGAATGTTATGGACTGTATTCGTAGATGTACATATTTCTTTTGTCCTTGTAGTTAAAAAAACAGAGTTTTTGTTTGTTTTTTGCATTTATATTTGTACAACTTTTTTTTTAATGACATCGATTTCAAAGGACATCGACATTTTTAGTTCATAGCAATCTGTGCAGGATGAATATTTGTTTGTATTTTCTTTCGTTAAAAAATATATTGCCTTTGAGATTTTGATCAAACTTGACAATTAAAATAATAGAGAAGGCGATATTCGGGTCTAGCCATTTTGTCTAATGGTTAAACCGATTAATGTCCCTATAGATCTGTATATCAATATTGCATTCTGTGGATTATTTTACGCAAGATGATCGAAAGAGAAATGGACAGTAGCTTGAATTAGGATAAATATTTTTGAAGGATGCCAAAAGGGAGGTTTTGCAAACCTGTTTATTCTCACCTTATTGTGATCTTATCGCTGAAGAGAATTTTTTCTTGACAGCTATCTTGTTGTGGAAAAATTAAAATGGATAACAGGGCAATGTTTGTAATATTACCTAGCCGATTAAACTTTTTTTAAAGTCTTCCCTGCACATTTCTAAGCTACTACCTGTAAAAGAAATTATATAAAATCAATTTTAAACGATTTAGTAAAATGTCAAATTTTCAGCAATTTATTAAGCATAAAATATGATTTTTTTAATCTCAAACTATTTTAACATCTTGCTATCTCTAAAAAATTTCTTAAGGTTAAATCACAAAATGGCTACTTTTTCAACTAATAGGTTCGTTGAAGCGTATTTGTTTTGTTTATTTTTACGAACTGTTACTTTTTAGACACGTTTGTATATTTTTTTTAATAAAAGGCACTTATCAATTTACTAGTTATTAAAAAGTAAAGAAAGGTTGAAAATTTTGAACTCCCTTAGTAAACTGCTAAATATTTAGCAATTGGTCTACTGGTGATCTCATGGTTCATTTCAACAAACAGTGAAACAAATCGTTACATCGTATTGAAAACAGTAAGATTATTACACTTGATATTTTGAAAGCATTTGATAGAGTATGGCATCAAGCTCTCTTTTCGAAAATGCGTGCTTTTAGTATTGATGAATCTCTTCTTTGTTGGGTTAGGAATTACCTTTTGGTTCAAGTTGTATAGGATTTGATACCCACATTATAAACGCTGGTGTGTCCCTGGCGTCGGTTTTATCTCCATTTCTCTTACTTATATTAATAAATGATGTTTTATCTGAGACTTCAAAACCCACTACATTGATTCGCTGATGAAAGTACCCTCTGCTTTTCATATTCGTTTTCAAATTATCGTCCTTGTTTTCGGATGTGGACTACCAACGGCAGCGTATGATAAGATTATTAAATTCTGATCTTCACAGCATTGTCCAATGGGGAATCAAAAACCGTGTAGAATTTAATGGTTCGAAAACGCAATGAAGTCTATTGTCACAAAAGCGTTACTTTCTCCCAATGCCACTATCCATGGGAGGAGATTGAACAACTATAAGTCCTAGGTATTTGCATCCACCTCTTGTTGTGGAGTGATCATATATTTGATATCGCCAAAAATGCTGCCTAGTTGGTTATTTGGTTATAATTTACAAAGATTTTATTTGTCTGAAACTCTAGCATAACCCTCATATTTGGACTGGAGCCCTTAAGTCTTCTGGATAGAATTCAAAAAAGAGCTCTAAAATGATAGGAGATCGTTCTATCCCCGAGACATTTGCTTCTCTTGCCGCTGCAAGGTCTCATGGCTGTCTTTATTGTATCGTTATTTTTATCAACAATGCTCTAGCGAAACAGCCAGTTGCATTTCTCCCCTTAAACAATACAACCGTAATAGGAATGCCCATCAATTAACCCTTAAACCCGATTTCAGACGTACTGTTAAATACAAAGACTCTTTTTTTAGCCGCACTACACGAATATGGAATGCCTAACCTGACTAATATTTCCCACTCATTAAAATGTGCAGACATTCAAAACCAATGTGCACCGACTTCTCCTTTCCAAGCCTATCATCCATTCCTAATTGCTCGCACTGTGTGTGACGCAATAGTTCCGTGAAACCAAGGGCCTAGTGATTTACAACTCTCAACCATTCCACTGTGTGCGAGTACCGTTCTAAAGGATAGTAGAGATTCACAGTTTTAAGCCAAACTTGAACATCATACTTGAGAAAGCACTTTCCATGACACGAATTACTCTTGTAGGATTTGTCAATTCCTCGCAAGAAGCCGTACCCGTGAAAAAGTACTTTAGATGACACAGAAAGGGATCAAACCCAAGACCCCTGGCATGACAGTCGTACGCACTAACTATCATGCCACAAGTACTTCTAGTTCTTGTGATATAACGGGCAAAAAAAGTTATACAAATTAATAAGGACTTTAATTAATTTTAGCGCTGCCCAAATTGGCATTTCTATAATAACTTCCAATGCAAACTTAAAAAGGGCAATATTAAATTTTGATAAATATTACATAAGGGAGAAATTTCCCTTAATCTAATATTATTTAACCTTACCTATTTTCAATTGTATACAAATGTATTGAAGCTGAAAAGAACAAAATGTTGAGTTCTAAAATTTTTAAGAATGTTAGTTAGATGTTAGACTTTTTTAACTTAATCTAAAATAAATAAATGAATGAATAAAATTAAATGTTGCTTCTTATGTGAAGTTAAAAAATGCAACTTTGACTTTTTGAAAGCGTATAGTTTCCAAGACACAAAAAAGTTGATGAATTCTACAGCTGACAATTCTTACTATTTTTTGGAATTAAATTCGAAAACAAAAAATTAGATTCAATGATACCGAATATGTTTAATAAATACGCGTTTTTATGAAAAGTAAGATGATATTTTTATTTTAAGTTCAGTTTTATACGAAGTTTTGAAATAGAAGTATATTAGTTTTCAAAATTGTATGTATAAGATTCTAAAAAACCCAAGACAAATCAATAAAAAGCAACAAGAGTTGTCTCAAGGTTTAAATTATACGCCAATTGTGCACCTAAATTTAAATTTTTAAAGTTGTCAAAAATTTGTTTTTTTTTTAAACTTTGCTTATTTTGGGACACCCTTTAAATATTTGTATTGCAATAGATTTGATTTTTTAGTATCAATTCCATTTTACGTGATTACATTTAGGTCGCTACCACTCTCAAGTTTACAAAAATAGAAGCGTCAAATTGTGTCTTAACGTCCTATTTTGCATATCATTTTTGTGGTATTTTGTTAAGGTCTCCAGACATGAAATGATTTTACAGGAATATTATTTACAATAAGCTATTTTTAAATTTAATTTGAACCTTTTTGTATTTATAGATATACACTTTATACATACATAACGTCTACATGTCCTCAAAATAAAAAAATCCGAAAATTCAGAAATATAAAAAAAAACACTAAATTATTCCACCTCGACTTAAAACTATTTTTTTTGTCTCAGGCCAATATATTGCCGTTAGTGGAAGTGATATATTTTTATTCAGGATTTAAGCTGGTTATATAAAAACACCTATATCACTTCTCGGATAACCTCTAGAGAACCCTATATCCATACATACATATGTATATTGTATATATACAAAAATTCCATATTATAGTCCTTATTCATTTAGCATGTTATTTTATGTAGATTACATTAAATATTTCAAGAGATTTTTCTGTTTAAAAAACTGAGAGGCCATCATAACAACTGGAAAGTGGTGGAAGCACAGGTGCAAAAACCAACCCAGCGTGATTCGTCTGTTTTTGAATAAATATGACAGATTCCCATTGGGAATGTGGAATGGTCCTTATTTTATATAATTTCCAGATCCTTTATTTTTCATGCCTCTACATCCCTATATCTCTTTCTTTATCTTCCTCACTCTCTATCTCTCTCTCTCTTTCAGTTTTGAGTGATAAATATCCTTTTGTGGATAAAAGTTTGTTTTATTTTTCCTTCTTTTTCATATTTTTTTTGTTTTTAAGTGTTTGGTTATTTTTTAATGAAAATTGAGGGACAGGTGATTTTATTAACTTTGTTGAGTCGCACAAAAAAAATAAAAAATAATATAAAAATGAAAAAGAAGAAGCTGAACGAAATATGGTAAATCGATATTTTGCTGCATATAAATCAGGATTTTATTGAGCATGGAAGAATATTTAATTGGATATTTGTTCCATCATATGCGACAGCTGGTGTGGTTGGGTACCAATACACATACATGTAGGCGTAATATAAAAATATAGTATATTAATAAATATAGACAAATATTATTGCATACTAAAATTTAATTTTGGATTTTATTTTATTATTATTTTTTTGTATGAAAAGAAACAAAGTTATTGGCAATAATAATTCAGAAATATGACGATAGAGATATGAGATTTCATTTTAATATGTTTTTTGATATTATTTAATCACCTTGAGTATGAAAAGTTAATCAATTAAAGAGAGGATAAAAACGATAAGGATATATTTATACAACTCAATTAAAATGAAGAATATAGGACACACAATTTTATATTTTCTGTCACCTGCATTTTTTTAATTTTCATAAATGCGATTTACGAGAAATTATTTTGAGCTCATTAATGAACTGCAAGATTTCATAAATTAAAAATAATTTCTGCTTACAAGTTTTTGTTTATGAACCAGGACAAAGGGATCCAAAAATGTTCAGTAAAAAAAATAAAACGAGAAATTATTTTAAGCTCGTTAATAAATTCCAACATTTCATAAATTTAAAATCAATTTCTACAAAATTTTTTATTTTTTTGAAAATGTACAGTTTTGTGTATTTCTCAAAAGTATCGAAGAAAGATTATACATTTTGATTTATAAATATTTAACCAATTGATATATTTTTAACAGCTTTGAGTTTAGTTAAAAAGAATTGAGGTCAAATTGTGATACTTAATACTCCAAAATTTAGTTATACGTACAAAGATTCCTTCCTTAGCCGTACTAAGTGAATGTTAAATGCTTTACCGACAGTGTGTTCTTGGCTTTTATTGCATTATAAAGGAAAACAAAACCAATCACCCTGTTCTTCCTTAAAACATCTTTTCAGGTCCATAAAGCTGGAAACACCACAATCGAATTTCGAAATTCTAATGATGCAGAAATTAAGGGCACTGATGATGAGGGAATTTAGGGCTCTTTTTGTACTCCTAATTTAGCGAAACTCCAAATTAGTATATCCACCCCTTACGCCCTAAGTAGAGTCACAAAGTTGAAATTTTTAGAGACTTTCTAAACCAACCAAAATTTTAAAATCTAATGATGGGGTAATTAAGGGCTCATTTTATACTAGTTAAGTGCTCTTATCCCGGTTTGGTTCAAAAATTCCTTTCCCCTAAAAATTAATTTCAATAGTTCAAACATTTTTTATTGCATTACCCTGACAAAGTTTGAACAATTTTTAATTTGAAAATCAAAATAAAATTTCTGTAGAGAAATTTTGTACACGACGTTTTGAAAAAAAAAATTCCATTCCATTAAAGATAAGATAATTTGCAAACAAAAATACCAGTTTAGTGTTTTTATTCCCACTGGTTTGTGTTTTACAGCGGAAAAATCAGTTTGTGATCACGTCATTCCCAACAAACTGAACTCCACAGTCTTTCTTAACTCATTTATATTTACTCTTAATTTATTTTGGATATTTGTATATCAACCAAATATATTTAAACAAAACTGTTCAACCAATCAGATTAAGAATTTCTTTTTTGAAATCAAAGTAACCCTTATCGGAATTTAAAATTTAACTATAATCAAATTTGAATTTACGCATATTGAGATACGAAATGTGTGCACAATTTACACATGTTGAGAGTTTAGGCATATTTTTTTAAATTTTCTTTTAGAAAATTCTGGATGTACTTTTTTGGTTAAAGGGTTCCTGAAAATCCCTTAACCACTTTTTTTTTTAATAAGATTTTCGATTCAACCAAATATTTCTCTGTTCTATCAACTTAATGTTTTTTTTTAATTTCACTTTCTGACTTTCCTCGTATACGTATAATATTTTATTCGTACTTAAATGGATATTTTTGTTTAGGGTTGTTAACTCTTACTCTAAGAAAATTGGTAGTTTCAGGACAGTCTATATATTTGTTGGTTTAAATCTTCTATTTTTTCAATTTTGGTTATTTTTCAACTTTAAATAATTTTGAATTTAATTTTGTACCCACAAGAGAGACCATTAAACAGCAACTATAAGTTTTTAGGATATAAGAATGTATTTATTTTGTATATTTAAAGTTTTGTATAACCTACCGGCAGGAAAACAACACTATCAACTAAATAAGTTTTTTTTCAAAATTCATTTTAATTATGAATACCATTTGCACAAATAATTTCTCTTTTTTACCAGAACTCCAAAAATATGGAAAAACAAAGCAAGTTTAGGTATCTTCATTGTACCACATAGTCCAATATTGTTTTTGACACTCATTTCAGAAAGTAAACAATGATAAAATAATCTCAACAGGGCCAGACTTAGCTTAAATTCTTCGGTGGGAAACTATTTTCAAAAGTTGTCTAATTCAGGACTAATTTTAATGTAAGTTCTGAAAGTGAAAAGTTATCTTAAATGGGAAAGGCTTAAGATAATTTTTAAATATTTTGTTTCAAACTTGAACCACCTTCACTCAAGGTTTCTTAATTTTGTTAAGAAATTTTTACCACGAGTTGATTAAAAGGTGACTTTTTATTTGTAAGTGGGAAAACCAATGAAAGTCTTTACTTTATAAAAAAGCGAAGGATGAGGGGTAGAAAGAACATAGTTTAGAGGTTAGATTTAAAAAAAAAAATCATGCAAATATATTCCCGAGTCAACACAAAGTTCAAATGTTTTCAGGTATTTTCCAAAAAAAATATGTTGAATGAAAATTAAAAAATTTAATTTTTTTTTAAATTTTTGATATCAGTTTTGTTCAAAGAATAAGTAAAAAGTTAGGAAATTAAGTTAAAAAAGTCTTTTTTTTTTAATTCTATAAATATGTTCTTTATTTTAATAACTGTTAACGTTAAATGTTCATGTTTATTGTTGATATAATTTTTTCAGAAAGTCCAGAAAAAAATAAAGAAAAAATAATTTTCGAATTTAAACATCTTTTGCCTTGGCTAGCATTTAACAAATCCATCCCGTATACTTTTTGGTTTGTATCTTTAGTAAATTTTGCCCTGGTATGAAAGTTAAGTTGACTAAACTCCTATTCTATTCCTATACTCATATATTCGGTATAGATACACAGAGCACATACATACATATAGACGATATGGTTATAGCATCATATCAAGCTCAAACACCTTATTCTTTATGAATAGTGTATAAGTTGATGGTGTTTGCAGTCTGAGCCATAAGCATATTTCAATGCATGAGCGCTTAAGACCATTATCATTATAATGTCCTTGTCCGGACGGACAGAAAGAGTTGTGGATATACGAGTATTTTCAAATATCCGCCTGAGGACACATTCAAGGGTTAAAATTCTTCAGCCAGATGTACATATGTATGTGATGCTCTGTGCGACTGATCTTTATCCTCAAAAATATTTTACTTAAAACCTCAAACCAACTTCACTTCAGTCACCCACCCAATCCCTTCCATCCACCCAAACAATAAGGACGTAAACTATTAACTCCCTCGTTTCACCTTTTATTAACGTCACTTTTTCTCTTTGTATTTATGTAGATAGTTATATCCTTGTATAAGTATATTGGTCCCATTAGTGTGGTTGTATGGTATTGGGTGTCCTTTGCCTTCAGTCAGATAGATAGAATAAGTTGAAAATAAGGACACATTTGGACAAAAAAGGGTTACATGTTTTTCGTACCTTTTTTTGTTGTTCTTTTTAAGGAAACAAGGGTGCTTCCTACTACCGGAACCGGTACTGCTCTGGTTGTGGATGGTTTTTTTTCTTTTCTCTTCTATCCGACTTCATGCTTGTATCCAATAAATTATGATGTATTTTTATATACACACAGAGTTGGGAATTCGAAAAGAGGTACCTATCCAGTTTTTGGAAGACGACGATGACGATGATGGAGAAACTAAAGGATGGCAAGTAGATGGCATATCATCTACACATAGTTTTGCCACACATATCCATCTCTAGACATCTTCATGCATATATTTCTGGGAATCCTTAAATAAATAATATTGGTTCGGTTATACAAGCTTTAAGTAAAGAGTCGAAATTCTGATACCAAACCAGCATCAAAACGTTATAAAAGCATAGTTACATTATACGAGAAGGAAATGTCTCGAAGAAGAAAATTATTTAAGCTCCATGAATTTCCGTTACGTTGTTTAAGGGGGTTATGAATTTCATTTCTACCTCAATTCTCATATCTTTACAAAAGCAAACAAATATACAAACAACACGGAGAAGAAAAAAAAACGAAGTAAAAGATGTAGTGCTAATAAGTTTCTAGACAAAACAGGATATTGAGGAAACCTCTATACGATTTGCAAACGGGCGCCATCTTAGAATCCAATTATTATTTGTTAGATATAACTTTCCGGCTGTTTGCGTTGTTGCTTCTTCCTTATACCTTCTCTGACATTACTTTACAACAGGAACAGCATAAGAATTCAAGTTTATTTTTGTATTATATAATTTTTGGGGAAATTTTTCATTTGGAAATTCTGACTCTAGATACTCTGTGTCTATTATATAATGGTGATTATGGGCTATATAAAAGTCTATAGAAGACTCTTAAAGAACGCATGGACAAACAATGAGCAAATACAAATATGTATATGTTATACTCGTAGTAAGAATTTTAGATCCTTTTGGCGTCTCGAATATTTTTGTATGCTTTTAAGCTTTCATTCTTTATGAGGATTATTGTAAAGTACAATTTTTGATGTCTAGAATTATATGATAGGAAGATATGAGATTTTTATAAATTTCAACAGACTTTTATGTTTACCACACTATTTGTAATAATTTTTGAAAGAGGAAATTGCAATATTAAAGGAGGAAGCAAAATTTTAACAATAGTATTTTTTGGGAATTTTGAAGTTTAATGTGTTGGTCTTTTGAAGTAAAAATGATGAAGGGAAGTAAATATATACCAACAGTAAAGATATTAGTTGATAAAAAATTTTTTTTCGAATAGTTTTTGTTATTTTAAAATATTCCATTAATATTAGATAAAAAGACAACATTTATTTCATGAATGACTTCTTTTAAAAGTCCTTTTGATTAGGAGTAGACCATACATTAAATATTAAAATTATAGGGTAAAAAAAGACTGTGTTTAAGCATTGGACATTTGGATAGTATGGCTAAGGAACGTTTATCTGCACTTGATAGTGCAACCAAAATGCAACAAAATTGATTGAATTATTGAATCAGTATTAATAATTAATACGATCTTGGATCTCTCGTTGTCCCGAATGTACACACTTTGTTTGAGGACTTAGCCAGTCAAGCCCAAGGTCTTACCTCTAAAGTTTATTTTTCTATACAAAATTATGGATAGCTAACAACAGCTATTTCAGAAAGCATTAATTGTGTCCTATAGCTGCTTAACTTCAGCTCTTTATACATTGGAATTTTGTTTGGTCCAGGTTCAGTATACTTTCAACGTCAGCGACTGTCACTGTAATTATTCATCAAAAAACGAAAAGTTCTCTAGAACAGAAAGTTCTTCAAAATGAATCTTCTGAATTAAGTAGCACAACATTTAGTAGAAAACCAGAACATAGGGGCAAACAGCTCTCAACTATTTCCCTGTGTGACTAATGTCAGGATTGAAGGGGACCTACAGGTTGTATGCCAAATTTAAACGTTTAATTTCAGAAAAAAAACTTTTTATGACAAGAATTATTGTTCGAGGATTTGTCAATTCCTCGGAATAGGCAGTACCCATGAAAAGAAAGCTGTAGATGGAGCAAGCAAGGATTGAACCGAAGATCAATGATATGACAGCCCTACGCATGAACACCTTCACGTCGCGGATACTACTGCTAATGATACTCATTTTCAAAGTTTGAATAAGTCTTTAATTAAAGTTAAAGATGTTTTTGTTGTGATATTAGGGTCATTTTATATAAAAAAAACACTGATACTTTATATTTTTTATATCAAAAGTAAACAACAATATTTTATGTGAAATGAATAACTTTTAAGTTAAAACTTTTGCTTCTTTCCAAAGTAATCGTTTCAAAAATCAATTTGTGCCTATTTTCAGCAGGTTTTTACTTAACGTTATGACATGAATTTACTTCTGAATTCATACGAAGTACTTTTAACAATGTTTTTTATAGGAAGAAATAAGTTTGAGTTCGCTTTAATTAATGTTGAAAATCAATTTTCATAAATTTTTAATATAGCTTTTTTGTGAGCTTTAGTTTTTGTTAAGAAAAATATCGGATGAATTTTTAACGTTGCTTCAACAATCCTGCAATTATCTCTACATCTTACCATTTCCTTTGTTGCTCTTTTTCTTATTTCACATTGCAATAATTTTTCTTTTTCATACTGTATAGTGTATACGTAATAGTTTCACAATGCCCCGTCAATGGCACATTTCGGCCTTGCCATACTTTGACATTTTTTTTCTTTTACTTTGTCCCACTTTATCTGTTAAATCATTTATCACTCTAGAATTTAAATAACAAGCCTCCTAAACTTTGCCTTTAATATAATTTCGTACATCAAATCCGAATTTTCCAACATTTTTCTGTTGAAAAATGTTCTTCGTACTGACATTGGCATATTTCTGAAAAGCTGTACTTTGTTATATGCACATATGTGAATAACCCATAAGTATTGTTCAAATACCTCAAAAAATAAAAGCTTACAACTAATAATGGAGTGCTAATGTTCAGTTGTACGGGCTCAACATTTGTTTAAGATACACTTATTCGATTACACTCGCAAACTCCTCTTAAACTTAATGTTCAAAGACATTTTTGTATTTATTTTTCTATTCGAATATTTGCTCAAAATCTACATTTTTTTCAAAAACACTTCTGATAAAAAAAATCAACAAAAACCATAGATAAAATTCATTCATCATTCAGGTGTTCAAGTCGAAGAAAACACACAACACAAAATAACTAAGTGTCTCAATTATGGTTGATTCCGTAATATTGTTTGAATACTCATTTATGTAGGTACAAGAAATTCATACGTTTATATGTTCATGTTCATATTCTCACTTCACTCGGAGCACCACCTAACCCAGTATAAGAAAACACCAAACACCATGTTAACCTTTCCCTTATAATATTCCACCTGGAGGACCCCATTAAAAGAAAACTTTGGTTGTCCTTGTCACCCTTATGAATTTGCCTGCAGTCAAAATTTCAGCGAAGTGACGCGGGAAAAGGGTAAACAAACAAAACAAAGTCAAACAAAAACATAAAACACAAACATTACACAAAAACCTTCCTAAGTCCGGAAAGGTAGCGCATTTTAATAGACAACTGGGGCTAAGGCTATGTTATAGGTACAAGTACAACGGTATAGGGTTAGTAGGATATGTACATAAGAAGAAAGCAGAAAGCACAAGAACAAACACCCAACAATCACCGTTATTTTATTTGACTTGACTTCTCAACTTTTTTGGCGACGACAACGACGTAATGGTGGTAGCGGCAGCGGCGGTGGTACTCAAAGACCGTTAACCAACGCATGGTTCTAGCGCCATCAGCGCCAGCGGTGGTGTCGAGCTGTTAGAAGAGTGAAAATCAAACAAAGCACGAAAAGGGCAATGCTGGAATAATAATACAACCAGCAACAGCAAGTAGTTCCCACAGGGTACGGACAATCAGGTAATTCATGAATGAACTTCACTAACAACACAACTGTCAGCTTCTAGCAGCTGTGGCCCATTTGCGAGGTATGGAAGGCAAGGCAAAACCTTCCAAATGACTGATGGCGGAAATGTCGTTTAATGAATCGGAAGCATACGTTTTATTTTGACATATGCTGTTCCTTCAGGACCAGGACGAGGACGACGATGACGACTATGAGGATGACGACAACTACGACAAGGATGGACGCCTCTTTCGAGTATTGTGCTCATTGTTCTTTCTTCTTTTTTTGTTTTTTGTTTTTATGCTGTGAAAAGTGAGTGTACGTAAGCATAAAAATAAACATTGCTATACACGAAGACCCAAAAGAACTGAACTGACTTACTTACTTTGGGCGCTACTACCAAGGCTACGCTATAGCACAAAAGTTTGGCAACAAAAATGCTCAGAACAACAATTTACAAGAGCAAATACAGAACTAGCTAGAAAGGACCAAGCTAGTTGGAACTTTTGTCATGTTTTGCACTCTTGGAGACAACACGGTGACGTTTGCAGTTGATTTTTGTTTACTCAGGCACAAACTTCTTATTCTTATTCTTTTTAGTTTTTAGTTTTATCATTTTTATTTTCTTGGTATACAATTATTTTTTGTCTTTTTCTATCATCAAGGTTACATACTTTATAGTCTGGTATAAAACTGGTGTATCTGTTCTATTGTGTTGTGAAAAGGACGAATACGTATATTTTCCATTAGTAGTTTGTGAAAATATTTTGGAAAAGTTGTCAGCATTTTTCGTTGAATTGTTTTTAAAGTTGAAAAGTGAAAAATTAGTAAAAGTTTTATAAGTTTTGTTTTACTGTTGTCAAATAATGAAAGAAGAAGATGAAGACAGAGAAGACTAAAGTACCTACTTTTATTCTTTGAAATGTTTCAAACAGCAAAAACTTTATTTTCGTGTGTTTTTTTTGTATACATTCAACCATTCAACAACATCGTGAGCTTTTTGCTCAAGAACAAAAGTTGAAAATTTATGCACAATAATTTTACGGAACAATTGGATAAGCATGATTAGCTATAGGTACGTTTCCTACAAGGTCTTTATTTATTTCCGGTTCTTTAGAGATACTTTTGAGGAAAATGAAACTAAAGTGTATAATGATGCCCGCTGTAATTTTAAGTGATCGATTATTCACAAAAGTTAAAGTGGTTGTTATTGAAAATTGCAGTGTCTCTTTGTGTTTTGAACAGATTTCGACGTGATTAATACGAATAGATAGATTATGAAACTTTAGCGAATTTCACCCTAAAAGTACAAATTTTTTAAAAGATGATTGTAAGTCATATTTCAAACCTATTGATTCTTTTTTCTTGTTGGAAATTCCAATAGAATAGGTTTTTATTTTAATAATTTGCGGTGTTTAAATTTTGACCGATTAAGGAATTTTCTTAAATTTTGAAATGCACATTGCACATTTTGTACGTCAATATGATTATTTTATATATAAAATTCTACTGTCACAGTGCTAGTTAACATACTTCTCCGAAACGGCTCAACCAATTTCAATAAAGTTTTGCATATAGGTACTTTTTGTAAGCCTAAGAATAGGTTTTTATCTATTTGGTAAGTCTGAGAAAAGGTTTTTATCTATTTTTTATATTCCTAATTGCTATTGTTCATTTGCATCAACAACGTACATGGTGCCAACTTACCACTCAGTCATTTCGTTATGCATTCACCAAATCGATATGAATCTGAATTATGTAATAGACACTGAATTGAATCGTAAATTACAATACAATACTGAAGAAATGGCAGCGATGGTTGCTTGGAATGTCCGCCTAATGAATGAAGAATAAAAAACCATGGTCACAGTTTTGGCAGGGCAAGGAGGATTCTTTTTTTGGATGCACCAGGTGGAAGTGGCAAAACATTCCTTATCTCGCTAATTCTTGAATTAATACGATCAAATAATGGTGTCGCATTGGCTATTGCATCTTCTGACGCTCATTAAGTATTTAAACTTCCACAAAATATTCCAAAATAACCCAGTCACAGTGTGCAATATAAAAAAATAATTCATGGTCGCAGTGCTGAAACAGTGTAAAATTATCATCTGGAATGAATGCACTATGGCACACAAACATTCGCTTGAGGCGTTGAACAGGACATCGGAAGATATAAAAAAAATTACAGACTATTTGGCTGCACTCTGTTACTCGTTTCAGGTGATTTCAGAAAACCACTTGCAGTTATTCCACGTGCAACGCACGCTGATAATATCAACGCATGCTTAAAATCATTGCCACTGTGGCGAAATGTTGAAAAAGTACAACTGAAAATAAATATGCAAATGCTTCAAGATCCATCCGCTGAAACATTCTTAAAACAACAACGGAAAAGTTACTACAGATGAAACGGGATGCATAAAATTATGGGTCGATTTCTGGAGACTTGGTGTCATACAAATCTATTGATACAGTTTGTGATGCTACCGAAGCTGTAAATTATTCAACTGAGTTTTTGAAATCATTGGATTTACCAGGCATGCCACCAATTTACAAATGAAGTTTGGATCTCTGATAATTTTGCTTACCGCGAATCCTTATTATACCCACAGATGTGCCAATTCAATTCAAACGCTTTCAATTTCCAATTAAATTGGCATTTGCAATGACTATCAATAAGTATCAAAGCCAAACGATGCCTGTCTGCGGCTTAGATTTGAGCACTTCATGTTTGTCACACAAACAATTATACGTGGCTTGCTCTTGGGTGGGCAAACCATCCAGTTTATTTGTATTGGCGAAAGATGGGAAAAAATTGTTTGGTGATTTGTTCTTTTAATATTTTAGCACCATTTAAAGTACTCCATAACTGTCACATTTATATACCACATCCTTCCACGCTTACAATAAGTTAGTTATATATTTCTATCAAAATATTCTCTAAAAATGATTTATATGATAAACAACGTTTGTCGGGTCAGCTAGTATTATATCAAATTAAATGGAGACCTATAAAGTAGATAATTTCATGATAAAATACACATAAAGAATCAAGAGTTTAACCTGGTTGCATTGCATTGACTAGAATTATAGGTTTCACAAGGTCTACGGCATTCATTGACCGGGTAATTTTAAGAGAAAATTTAAAGATTTTAGGCTTAGTTTTTTTTTCATGAAAACGTTTTCTTCATTATTGCGGCACTGAAAAAAACTTGCAATTTCTCTTAAAAATACTAATAAAGGCTTTTTAAAAAATCCTTTTCAAGTACCTAAGGTAAGAGAATAAGTTTGTTTTCACCTGATTGCATATTAAAGTGCTTGAAAAGTTTTCGAAAAACATAAATTGATGATTTTCTTAGAAAAATATTTAAAATTTCTTAAAATAGGAAGTTAGTTGCATCCTGAGTAAGTTTAAAAACTAATAACTTAATATTGACTGGACTTCAATGAGGAATCTCTCCTGTTAGCGGATATAAACTTCAAAATTTTACATAAAGAACTTTAAAACAATATAACAAATTCGACATCAAAATTCTCTTAAATTTCCCAGAAATATTATTAATTTCCAAGGAACTTAACACAAAGAGAATACGTTATGGTTTGTTTTAATAAAGCAAATGCAAAAAAAGGACGAAAGTTAAGACAAAAGAAAACAATTTGAACTCTTAGACGAAATATTTTTTTAACGATAAAACTAAAAGAACGTCATTAAATAAAGTTACCATATAAAAATGTACGATATGAGTTGTTCTATGTCGGACGTTCGTGTTCTGAAGTTCGCCATGATAGCATAAGCATAGGTCCTTTTTTTTTATTTCTATATAGCACCCAAGTAAGTAAAGCACCTTCCTTTAGTATAGTAATTAAAATAAGCCAAATTACACTAGTTGCTCGTAAAAAAGATAAAAAAATATTACACTAAAAAAATATAAACTTACATCAATTTAATGTTTATGGAGCTGTAAAAATAGCCAGCTACCAGTAGTAAAAAAGTTTTTCTGTTACTAACTTTGGTTTTTGTTTTTAGTCATAATAACTACTGTACGAGTATTATTTTTTCAGATTCATAAAACAATCCCTACAAATATTCGTATACATTTCATTTAATGTTCAAAAGAAGAAGAAAAAAAAAATTATAATTTTTTAAAGGAAACATTCATTTATAATACTGAAAACGAAATGCTTACAAAATGCAAAAAGATGATATTCTTGGAGTGGAGTAGGTATAATCCTCTTTTGTGCTCATTAAAAATGGCTTAGAGCAAGAACTACTCTGTTCTGTAATTTATTAAAGGATTATCCTAGATGAATGATAGCCTCCATTATGAAACATCATAGCGCATAATCATGGTAAATTATTGTATTTCTGTAAAATTTAAGACTTTTGTGACGAATATAAGATAGATAAGTTGTATAGAGAAAAAAAATAGCAATGAAAGAAAGAAAAATTAAGACAAGAAAAAAAAAAACATTACAAACAAAATGACAAGGACACATTTTTCACACCCATTCATTTATCCTTCTTTATACGATCTGAGCTCGTCTACCTCCCCCTTCCCAATCCACAACCCCCAATTTACAACCCCCAATTCAAAAACCCCCAACTCCATTTGATCAATGGAATTATAGAATTTGTGTCAATTAGAATTAGTACTTGTGAAAAGAAGCGAAGAAGAAAGAGAGAAAAAAGAATTAAATTAAATGTCTGCCATTGCAGAATGAGTAGGTACCGTTATTCGATGATATATAGAGGAAAGCCTAACGTAAGAGTCTTATACAAGGATTCCATTGTCGTTTTTTGTTGAAAGCTGCTGCTGCTCCTGGCTGCTGTGTAAAATATGGGGATGGCGAAGGATGCGTTCCTGATGATGCTTTGCCTCCCTCGCAATGATTTACAACCTATATATTTTTTTTCCTTCGATGGTTTGAGAGGGTATAGGTAAGATGGGTACTCTTATAAGGGTGTAGGATGTATCCTGGTTTTTTATATCTATCTATAGGAAACCTACCTACAACATACATCCAAGTGGAAGTTGAGAATTTTCGCTGAGTGCTTTCATCAATTATTTTGCATGGTTCAGAAGGAAAGGGAAAAAGTAGCTTTTTCCGGGTGGCGCTGGTGGTTCAGGTGCTCAACATCGCACTGATGCTATGATGGGTATGGTTTAGACAGATACTTAACGATGGTATCCTATTCAGGTTCGTGGATTTTTTACTTCTCCTGTTTCTCTTCCCTGGCTCTGATGTGGGCTGTGCTCTAAACATCGACGTTTTTTTTCTGGGTCGTATTATATTTTTTGTACGCGAAAAATAAAATCAATATGCATAACGTATTCTTCGTTTTGAATATATTTTTGGTTAATATTGGCACTCATGCATGGAATACCTAATATTCTATATATCCAGGTAGGTCGTTGAATATATAACATAGTTGAAGGTATCTCATTTAAAGTCTTGATGAATTGACGTAGGTAAGGGTATCCTACCTGCCTATACATGAGTATAGAATAACCTTTGTTGAGGGCAATTTTGAGGTTGAAAAAAAAACTGATGATAGGAACAAATAATGATTCAAAGAAGAAGTGCAGAAAATTTGCGAAGGATACGTCATACTCCAATATCTTTCTTATTTTTAAGATGAAAATGGATTTTTTTGTGTGTTCTCTTATGATTTCATGTATCTTGTTAAAGTTGAAATAATATGAATAAGACACTAATTGGAGCATCAAGTCAGAAAATATAATTAGTTGAAGAAAATTGAATTTGAGTTTTTTAGTTTTAATAACAAGTTTGAAAAAAATATCAAATTTTTCTTTAAAAATTGACAACAGTTTCAAGGAGCAATTTACAGCTCCAAATGAAAGCAATTTTTGTAATATTAAGTTTTCAAACTGTTGAGAAATTTACTAGAATTAAACTTAAGTTTTTAGTTTTTCAAAATGGAAAAAATTATTTATTATTTTCTACAAATTTTAATAATTTAAAGCTTTTGAATTAGAAATTTTAATAAAGTTTGTATATAATATTTTAAATTTTAATAAGTTTAGTAGAATTAAACTTCAGTTGAGAAAAAGTATGATGTTAAACTAAAAATTTGATAACAGTTTGAACGAAATTTTAATTCACTATGCATCTCACTTAAACGAAGACCGCCACTACATTACCTTTCAAAAATATATTAAAGTCATGAATAGTTTTAAAGTGAGACCAGATAATTAAGGACAGTTTTCAAGCAACGTAAATTATGAATCAAAGTTTTTTAAAGAGGATTAAATAAGATCAGAGATTGAACAAATTACGTGATGACCCCAAGAAACTCAAACATTTTTTAGATTTCCTCGAAAGCTTTTTGATGATACACTTAAAAAAAAATGTTTACATGTTCGGCTTCCTTGGTACAAGTGCTATCATGGATAGAAGCAGTAGTTGCAAATGGTAAGAATTTCATAGACTTATCATACTGCTAATATTATAAAGTATACGGTGTTGTTTTTCGTGAGTGTATAAAAAGTTTCAGATAGGATATCTTTTGTAAAACGGAGAAGAAGTGTTTATTCTGTCTCTTTTAAACTAGAATTTATTCAATAAAACTTCTGCACTGATTCTTAAAAAGTTTATAAAATACCTTAATATAGAAGTTTTTTAAATTTGACTTTATAATTAAATTCATAATAATAACCATTTAGCTCTCGGCTTTATCTTTATTTTTTAAAAGTAAATTTTTGTGTACAAAAGATTGATATATACAAATCATCCTAAATATTATTTCATTGGTTGCTTTATTCAATTTTTATAAGTGAATTTAAAATCAAATAATTCTTGATGTCTTTGCCTGAAGCACTTTGCCTTTTATTTAACTTCTTCTAGAGGGAGTTTTTTATTTATTTGTTTTACAACTTAACCCTTATCTTATTTTATCATAATCTTACTGTTTCTTTAATAAATAAATTTGATGTTTATACTTTTTTTTATTTCAGGCTTAAATTTAAAAATAAAATTGTTTGTCCTTACATCTAGCCTCAAACTACAATATCAAATAATTCCGTACAGTTATGATTAAATTTGTTTAATTAAGAGCCTGAAGTTACACGCCTCACGACCAATTAAATACCTTTGCGTTCCATCATCTCAGACTAAAAAAGCATACATTTTTTCGCTTTTTCTATGCTGTCCGATAACCGCATATTCTTTTAACCAATATTATATGAACCTTATCTTTTTTAGTTAATTGCTAAAAATACAAAAAAGGAGATAAAAATAATTTAAAAAAAATTCCTTTGAATTCTGTGTGAAAGCAATAAGATCGAGCCTTGTCCTTGCTTCAGGCTTCAATTAAAAGAGGAACTCTGTCCGATCCGAACCAAAGACATCCAAATCGAAAATCTTCTCCCACACGTACTGCAAATGAAAATGGTGCGGCAGCGTATTGGAAAGCTTGTGTTTTTCTAGGCCTACAGGCGAGGCGTCATCAGATTTAAATAGACATACACATAAAAAAAAATAATAAAAAGCCTTTTTACCAGCATTTCTCACAACTCATCTTTCGACGCACACAAGACAAGAAGACACAACATAACCGCACCATCATCTAATTATAAGACTTCTCTTTTTCTTGCAAGAAAAGCGGTGTATCCCAACACAAAAGGCAGCGCCTCAGGCAATAGTTAGATATTTTTTTTTTCTGTCGTCCTTTAACAGATGCGGCAGTGGCAATGGCAGCGGCCGAGAAGTAGAAGAAAAAGTGCAGGGTAGTGAAGGCGTAGAAAGGAGAGAAGAAAAAAAGTATCCTCGGAAGGAAAAACATCAGAACTGCTGAAACATTCATAACAATGATCTATTGACATTGGAAGTGTATATAGATATGTGCATGAGTATAGGTATAGAACCAAGGACTAAAATGCTCATGACTTGACAATATCTGTGAAGCCTAGCCTCTCATCTTTTTAGTCCTTTTCTGAACATTTTTTTCTTTTGCCTTCGTTTTGAGTAGATAACTCTTTTCATTTATCTTGTGTTAACTCTCTTCCTCCCTCTCTCTCCTTCTCTATGAATGTGTGACCACTTTTTGCTTTTACTCGCATTGTCTACGTTGCTATAGTGGTATCCTTGCAAGATATAGTGTTCGTTTCTTTTTTGTTTGTTGGGATTTTCATGTTATCGCTCAAGAAAATTCTTTGTGTGTGCTTTGTGGGTTCCTTTGGTTTTTGGTTTTGGATTTCTCCGAAAAATAGACATCGAAGATTATTTTCTCGGCTCTGCGTTGGCTGACATTAAGCTTCTAGCTACTGTATATACATTGCTATTTTCTATATATACTGAACTGATACTGAAGGATCAAGGATTTTGATACCTCTTTTGCTTTTGCCAGTTCAATGAAAAAATTTCATTATGACTATGGAATGATTGTTTCCCAAATTTATAGAGAATGTGAGAGAAAAGCGAAGTGGAAGGGGAGGATATGTAGTTTGCCATTGGAAGCAAGTAGGGCTGAAAAAGATAGGTTGAAATAATGAAAAAGGATAAAATCGATTGGAGTAAGTTTATTGCCATTCTGATAGAGGAATCTTGCATAGGATATAGATATACAATACGTTAGGTATAACTACATATTATGCTTTTCTCGTTCTTATCTTTAGTTCTATAAAGGAGTATATCATGCTGAAAGATTCGCGAATGAATATATATTCGGAAAAGGAAGGAAACCCCAAAACTATTTATCGATTCTAAGCATACAATGGAATCAGTGGTATCATTGGTAAAAGGATGTTATAGGGTGAAGGTGACCACATGGTTTTGAAAATAAGTTCCACTATTTTTATAGAAAACTCCTTACAGCTACCTTCACCCCATCATGAAACCTCCTTTCTTTTTGCTGACCATTTATAAAATTAACAAGATGACCTTTCGTGACCTCCTATGACTTTTCGTGACAAAATATGAAATGTGTTCAGTCTAATATTGAATTGAACTAGGGGAATCACACGAACAAACCACTGGCGAAGGGATAAATGACGGTGGTATCTCATTGAAAGTTGGGGATAACATAGTTTAATGAACTTCACAAAAATCAGAAGCTTAAGTGCCCACAGATTTGTTGGTTAAAATAAGTGTAATTTGTATAAAGTACTTCCGTAAAAGGTTAATTAAAAAAAATTGGGCGGAGGGGGTAAAAAAGTTTCATTCTTGTCAGAAAAAGGATTTAAATACAGATTTTGACACCGGGATATCAAAATAATATTAAAAATGTTAAACCCAATAGAATCTTCATTAATTTTTTTCTTACTGGTATTTTGTATCGTGCTTATAAAAATGACCCAGTTATAATTTTCAAATCAAAACAATGCATTTTAAAGTCAATTAAGGTCCAAAAACAAATGAAAATTTAAATAATGCAAATCATCTTATATTGAGATAATATTGTCAGAATTAATATTCACTCGTAAAAAACAAACAAGCTCGTGCTGTAACAACTTAACAAGTTAATTTATCCTAAGTTAAAATAAGATTAATGTTCAGATTAAAATAGAAGTTACATATTTTTGGAAGCTCAATGGATCAAAAGAATGAAGATGATTGAAATTCTTTGTAAAATTTGAATTATTTGATAAATATTGAAACGTTATTGTTTTTTTGTTGTTGAGACTTTCTTACTCCGAACTATAAAAAATTGAGGAAAATTATAATTTTTTTCAAATGGTGGGATACCATACAAAAAACTATGAAATTCGGTTGAGTAAAAGTCGGATGGTAACCTTAGTAAAACTGCGGTCATAAAATAGCCAAACTCCTCTGATAAGGCTTTGTTGATTTTGTTGTTGTTGTTGTGTATGTCCTTTTTAACACGCACGAATAATCTATGCTGCGATGTATTTGGCATATGGCTTTAAATGTGTGTATATCACTCTTTATCGTCTTCATTCCCTTGTTAGACAAGTTATGGTCATTGTTTTTGTTTTTTTTTCTGTCTTTTGTGTGTTCAACGTATAATCTAAGATAGATCCTTATTCCGATTCTTTAAATACTCGTGGTATGTATGTGTTGTCTATCGATGGGAAAACACATATCACACATACAATACAGTATACAGTTTGATTTCGAAAAGCTTGATTGGTTAGAGTAGAGAAAATTGACAGACTTATAGATGTCTTATTGAGCTACTCATTCATTCTCAATTGTTTACCACCCATTTTCTATTTGATTGACAATTTTTTTTTTTTTCTTCAAAGGCTTGGCTACTAATTTTGTCCATTTTCAAATGGACATACATACATACGAATAGGAGGGAAAAAAATAAATAAACTGATGTAGGTGCAGAATGAAAGAAACGTGAAGAAAATAGAAATTTTGTGATTGTGATTTTTGTTACTTAATTTTTATTGCACGAATAGACATTTTGACACGTTGACACGTATTGCAATAAAAACGAGAGTTTTATTAAACTGTGGCTTGAAGGATAAAATAAATAAAAAACAGACAGAAAGAAACTACGTATAAAGTGTATTTTATTTATTTATTAAATATTGAGATAATTTAGAGAGGGCAGGATTGTTTTTTGTTTTCCAAATTAATGATGAAGTGATGGTATTTTTAAATTGTACACATAACTCAAAACTTTTTAACAGTACAAACTGTAATACCAAAAATGTGATTAAATAAAAATAAATACATTTAGGCCAAAGTGCACAGTCAACAAATTGCTTTTAAAGCACTTATGGTCATTTTGGTTTGACATTATATTGTAATACAAATTCATAAGCTTCACAATTTTAGGATTTATCTTTTTAGAGAAGTGAAAAACAATTGTAAAGTTACGTTGAAAGAACATACGAAAATACGGAATAATATAATCGTACAGATTTTCCAACTCATTAACATAATTTAGATTAAAGAAACATTTTAGGAAATAAACAAAAGAATATTTTTCAATGAAAGTTTCATTCATAAATGAAATCAATTAAGTGTCTTTGAAAGTACGTACAATACGAGTATAATTAATACTCTTTCATTTACTGTTCTTATAATCTGGCTTGATTTTTAGAAAATGCATTTTACACTCACAAAGGTATTTAAAATTTAATTCTACAGTGAAAATTGTAATTTTACAAAATACAAAAGGTTATGTATTGAAGCTAAAGGAAAACCTTTTAGTTAACTGAGAAAGGGATAAATTAAAACTAACAAATAAAAATCAACAACTTACTGCATAGTTATAGCTATATTTGTGGAATTTTGATTTTATTTTTCTGTGTTACTTGCTTCTATAGACGAATGACTATAAGAAAAGCCATAAATTTCCTATAATTTATTGCTTATTTTTTTCTTCGGAAAATATCATTTCTATAGTTTTAGTATGGTAGTTCGTAAGCCTTTTTTCCGGCGAGAGAGCGAAAAACAGAATATTCCAACTTTATGAATTATTTATAATTCCATTCGAGATCCTCGATATGATGCTTGTTCCTTATTTCTACAAAGAGAATTTTAATTAGTTTGCTCAGAATCAAACTTGCTGATACCCAGACCCAGACCCAGACCAAGACCAAGAGTGTATACAATTTTAATTAAACAAGTAGTTTCTTCATCTAATTTATGTGAATTTTTCTTTGTTGCCCTTTTTCTTCATTATTACATTAAATATCAGAAGAAACAAAAAATAAAAAAAAAACACACAAAAATAATGCAAAGTGGAAAAAAATTAAATTTTAAAATAGAAACAATTCTATGATTATTGCTCTGTTGCAACTTTCAACTCTCAGAGACTCAAACTCAATTGCACATTCTTCGTATAAAATAAAATTAAAGGTGCTTTTCAATGTTGTAAGTTGTTGTTTTTATGGATTAAAGAAGGTAGTTCCTACCACCTCCCCCATCTTTATTAAGCACTTTTACACTTAAATTGGTTTTGTTTTTCTGTTTTCTACTCTGTTTTATTTGATTTTACATCTGTGCCCATACTATGTAGAATAAAGTTTTTTTTTCTTCTATTTGTTTTCAAAACTGACCCTCTCAATTATATTCTATTGTTTCTTTTCTTCTTTTCGTTTCAGGTAAGTGCCAATTGGAAAGTTTTCTAAAACGAAATGGAATTACAAAAAAAAAAGACAAAACAAAACTCAGGTATAATAGATACTTTCCTCCCGTATTGTTTTGAAATTTAGCAAGAACGAAAAAATTAAATTCCTTCTTTCATATTACTTTAGGTACATATCTATGTATGTACCTACCTACCTACCTTTAAAGTAATGCAAGGGATGTTGGCGGTAAGAAATAAGGATACCCAACTATTTCAATTTGCATTCTCATTTAATCGTCAGGCAGCGTTAAAAAAATGCAATTTTAAGTTTTTGGTGAGTAAGATTTGACTATCATGTCCTTCCTTACCCGAAGATGATGGTTTTTTTTTGAGACTCCACGTCAGACTATCTATTCAGGTAATCGAAAAAGTTGTTATTGCGGTACAATTTAAGAAGAAATTGTTCGTCAATTTTTGTTATACATTTACTAAATTCTGCTAGAAGATTCGTAAGTAAAGGGACACCACCGCTAGGTTGTGCTCTATCTCCTCTCCACTGAAACCTAGTGGTAAATGAAATCCTGGACAAAATGCGAAAGGGCTTCAGAGTGATTGCCTATGTGAATGATGTTTTTATAGTGGTTTCAGGTAAGCATCTTAAGACGCTAAAAGAACTCCTACAAAATGCCTTTAATAGACTAATACTTTGGCCTCTTGCAAATAGCTATTCGTAATAAATGGGGCTTACAATTCTGAATCACGCATTTGTTATACACACCGGTAATCAGACCGATTTTAATGTAAGATGTGGCAGTATTGTGAACTGCTTTAAAAAAAGCTATCAAATCTCTCGACTCTGTGTCTATAAACTTTCAAACTATCGATCGTCTCTAATGGAGATGATACAACAGTTTGATATTTACCTTTGTTGGGTGCCGGGCCATAGAGACTATGGAAACTATGTGGCAGATGAACTAGCCAGGAACGGTATAAAGTAAATCCCATTATACCACATTTGTAAAATGCTGGCATATCAATCGTAAACTACTGCTAATGGAGGACGCTATAAAAGAGACAAAAACCAGGTGGAATAACATCACCACGTGTCAGGTCACAAAAAAACATCTGAACTTACTCTAGATATAAAGGTGCTTGCTATCTCTAAGCAAATCGCATATAAGCTTTATATTCGGCGTCATTACCGGGCACTGTCTAAAAGGAAAGCACGTCACGCAGCTAGGCTTATTCTTAAATGACTTTTGCAGAAGCTGTATGGATAAGAAAAAGGAGGACACAGTTCTTCACCTCCTCGTACATTTCCTGCTCTAGCACAAAACGGTAAAAATAACTTAGGAGAACTCCTCCATAACGATCTAAACGATCTCAATCATATTATCACAATCAGCTTCTTACGTTTCGTAAGGACTCAAACTGCTTTCATTGCTTATGATTAGAGAAGGCATTAAGATTCATGTCGTATCACAATGGGCCATTAAGCTGGTCAAGTACGTCCTATTTCATGAAGGATACTCTCTTTTACCTAACCGTACCTTTGCTAAATCTACCTTTGAAATTATTTCTACAGGAAGAATGAGATGTTTAGGTTAGTAAATTAGGAATTATTTTTAAATGAACTGTACCTATGTATATGAAAATGATGTGTCCAAAAATATCAACAAGATGTAAGGAGATGATAAAAACTAAGTGTTGAACTAAATAATTTAATCCCAACTGTTTCATTCAACATTTTTTTTCTCAAAAAAAACCATACAAAGTTGTTACATTTGCAATTTCTGGAAATTTTTATTTTGGAAAAGAAAATTTTGCTTATTCTAGACGAAATTAAAATTTATTCGTTTCTAGTTTAAAAGGATCGAGATTTAAGAAGATAATCAAGTTAAATTTCAATTTCAATTTAACAATATTTTTTCTTTAAATGAAGTGGAATTCTACTGGGGATTTCCTAGTTAATCCGTTTTATTAAACAAAATCCAATTTCAGCACATTATTTAATAAAGTATAGGGTCCGCCATCTAACGTTTTTTTTAACTACTGCTTATTTCGTGAATGGTAACACTTAGCTCATGTCTGATTTGACAGATAATTAGTGTTATCCTTCCGATGAACGAATATGGTTGTGTATACACTTGAACAACGCTGTTAAATATTGTCTGCGATCGACTGAGTTAAGATGCCGATTTTGACAGAAAAATGATGAAGCTCATTTTGATCTTGGCGGGGATGTAAGCAAACCAAATTATCAAATTTGGGGCACAGAAACGAGCCACTGTTTGGTGCGGATTTTGATCCAGAGGCATAATTGGGCCATTTTTCTTCGAAAATGAGCAAGGCGTGGCCGTTACAGTCAATGGTGATGGTTATCGGGCCATGTGGAATGAATATTTGTTCAATTGAAGTGTTGTATATTGGCAAAATTTGGTTCCAACAGGACGGTTGGGGCTACGTTAAATACAGCCGAAGCTACACTCGATTTTTTTTACTCCATTTTCAAAGAAAAATATATGACTTAAGAATATTATTTGATGGTTTTGTTTTCGAATTACTGAATTTAATTATGTTTAAAGAGGATATATCAAACTGCCTACGATACATATTGTTTCTAGGTGTTATAACTTATAAATAAAATATTGGCTTATTGCACGAAATCCTTTTTTAATTTATCGTTCCTGTGTAATACATGTCAAAAGTACTTGCTTTGGTGTTTTGAAATCGACTGTTTTCCTCCTTAAATCTCATTACACAATTAAACATAATGCTCTTAAATTTGAATATTCTATATGACAGAAATTGTTATAATGCACAACTTTAATGTCGTATTCCAAATTTAAAAATTATCAGTATTTAAAAAATTGATATTAACGGTCCAAAGATTTGTAAGTATGTGGCACATTTGAAAAAATTTAATATTAAAATTTTAATGTTATTTTTATATGAATTTCATCATAATATCCAATTTAAAAAAGAAATTATAAATATTTGAAAAAATTTCTCGTAAATCATAGAAATATTTTATTTCTTTATCTGTCAAACAAAAATTTTTCCAATTTTGCAAAATTTAAATGCTCAATTTAAATCTTAAACTAAAAACTCACCCACTCATTTCTCTTTAAAAATTCAAATGTGTCTGTCAAAAAAAATAAAATATTAAAAAGGCCAACAAAAAAATAAGATAATATTATTCTTATTTTTCCAAAAAGTAGTTAAGGTATTTTTAAAAACTTGATTTTTTTTTAACATAGTGAAGATTTATATACTGATGCAACAGCAAATATTTCTTTCTATTTAAGTCACGACTTGTACAAAAAGTAATTAATTATTTAATTAACCCTAAAAAAATAAACAAAGAACTATCAAAGTGTCAAGTTAAAAATTAAATAAACAAACAAATAAAACAAAATAAAACTGAAAAAACTCACACATGCATCGTTTCAGTTCACACATTGTAGAATGTCTACAGTTGGACGCAAGTCATTCATCTAACTAATCACTAGGCTTGTCAGATGACATCAACGATAAAGTTCTACATACGTAATATTTTCTTAAGACTCAAAACGAGGGAATCGGCAGAAGTATAAACATCATTCAAAATAAATTGTCTGGTTATTTTTGGAAAGGATTACGAATTTTAATGGCAACAGACAAAATCAGGGCTGTCATTTAGGAAAATTAATATGCATAGCGCAAACACCCCTTTTAAAATGATCAAAGGCATTGCATCAAATTAAATGAAATGGGCGTTTTTTATCGTTTGATCTTTATAGACGCATCGGAGGTTAAAAGACTTTGATTTGATTGGTTTCCCATTTGGTATTGGGGTAGCTGAAATGCAAGTAAATTATTTTGTTTCTACTGCAAGTACAAGTAATTGAAATGCTTAGTTTTTCCAATACCTAACAAAAACAAATAAAAAAATACAATTACGTGAAATTTTGGCGGAAAAAATATCAATTACTAAAAACTTACTTTCGAAATGAAAGTTAAATTCAAATTCAAAAAGTAATTATTTTTTCTCATTTTCCACATTTCTTTAGAACTATGTATATACTTTTAAGGATCTTTTTATTTTTTCAAATTCAATAGTATTTCTTGTGAAAGTATTGTGACAGAACCCTTTAGGTTTAAAGATTTTTGGGCACTTCTGTTAACAACAACAACACACATACAGAAAAAAAAACACTTTTATACAACAACACTGACAGGTTGGGTCAAGTAGAAATCGAGTATGTACTACAAGAGGCAATAACGTTTATCGATGGTCGTCAATATTTTAAACTAATGATAGTTCGACGGTAAAATTCTTTCGTCTCTCTCTATTCACATTAGGAATTTTGTATACAAACTTCTCTCTTGCATTGCATCCATTAAAACTCATTAAGTAGTTGAATAATCAGTCCTTGTTGATTATTATTAATCCTCTCTCGTTTGAACTTTAATTATTGTATTCATACTAGCCCCAACATATGCTGTCAATAGTTCTCAAAAGGCAAAATCTACTCACTTCGCCAGCCCTGTAAACATGAACCAGATGAGCATAATTTGTGTTCTGTCCCGAACGCAAAAGTTGTGCCTTATGTGCATTCTCATCCCCATTATACGAGTATGGCCCTTTTGTTTATTTTTATTTCAATTTTATTTCAAATACGGAAGGGTGTCGCTTGTGTGTCTCTCTATGAATGTCTCGGTTTATATCTATTTTTGTGCTATGAAAACGCAATGAATTTTTCTCATTAATCATCATCACTATCAAAATTACGTTGCGCGTCGAAAGATGCTGAGAATTTCGTCAGACACAGCAGACCCAGATCTCGCGCTCTTTCCTAACTTGAAGTACGCAAAACTTTTTGAGAAATAACCCATAGCTCTTGAAAAAATAGGCACAGGCAGAGGCACAGATACAACTACGAGGAACTAGAGGAGCTAAAAATTCAATATGAATTCGTGCTGCTTTCGTTTTGTGTGTGTTGTCATAAATCTTTGCAGGACATTTTTAATGGTCCACGCCATGAAATAAAATAAATTACGACAACAAGGGGGTTTATTACCACGCTCTGCGCCACCGTACCCCTTTACACAGCCCCTTTGACGTTATTAACTTCCCATAGGAAGTTATTGTAATGGGTCCGATTTGTCAAATCGAAAATTTTGACATTTCTCGACGTTTCAAGGTCCCTAGAGTCGAAATAAAAGATTTTTAGATAGATGTCTGTGCGTGCGTGTGTACGTACGTTTGTACGTCCGTACGTCCGTACGTCCGTACGTCCGTACGTTCGCGACGTTTTTTTCGTTGTCCATAGCTCAAGAACCAGAAGAGATATCGACTTCAAATAAATTTTGTTATACAGATAATAAGGCAGAAAGATGCAGAAAGGGCTCTCAAGAAAATTGCGTGGGTGGTTTTTTTACTATAGCAGTTTGAAAAAATGGTGAAAATTTTGGTTAACCCTAAATATCTTACGAACCAAAAACGCTAGAGACTTGAATTAAATTTTATATAATAGATTGTAACGTGATACCAAACAGGTATATTTTTTGAAAAAAAACCAAAATAACGGTTTTTTTTTTAAATCAATAAAACTGAAAAAAAAAATTTGTCACCTCCATAATTTTACGACTGAAATATGATTTTATCTCTAAAACAATTTTGTGCAACGAAGAATAATGTTTTTGACATCTGATAAAATTTTGAGAAAAATCTAATTGACAGTTTTTTTATAAAAAATAAAAATCTTAAAAAAAACATTACTCAAAGTTCGTAAAAATTGAATATTGATTCAAATATCTTTTCAAAAACTTGAAATTAAAGCTTAAATTTTATTTTATCTTATAAGAAATATTGTTATCAACATTCTGAAAAATTTTGAGAAAAATCGCATTGACAGTTTTTTTTACAAGAAATAAAAACCTAAAAAAAAAATTTATAAAAGTTGGTAAAAATTGATTTTCGACTCGAATATCTTTTCAAAACTTTGAGATATTGGCTTTAATTTACTTTTATCTTTCAAAAAATTTTGTTGTCAACATACAATTAAAGTTTGAAAAAAATCGAATTGACAGTTTTTTTTACAAAAAATAAAAACCTAAACAAAAAAGTTATAAAAGTTGGTAAAAATTGATTTTCGACTCAAATATCTTTTCAAAACTTTGAGATATTGGCTTTTATTTACTTTTGTCTTTCAAAAAATCTTGTTGTCAACATTCAGTTAAAGTTTGAAAAAAAATCGAATTGACAGTTTTTTTACAAAAAATAAAAACCTAAAAAAAAAATTATAAAAGTTGGTAAAAATTGATTTTCGACTCAAATATCTTTTCAAAACTTTGAGATATTGGCTTTAATTATCTTTTATCTTTCAAAAAATCTTGTTGTCAACATACAATTAAAGTTTGAAAAAAATCGAATTGATAGTTTTTTTACAAAAAATAAAAACCTAAAAAAAATAATTTATAAAAGTTGGTAAAAATTGATTTTCGACTCAAATATCTTTTCAAAACTTTGAGATATTGGCTTTAATTTACTTTTATCTTTCAAAAAATCTTGCTGTCAACATTCAATTAAAGTTTGAAAAAAATCGAATTGACAGTTTTTTTACAAAAAATAAAAACCTAAAAAAAATGTATAAAAGTTGGTAAAAATTGATTTTCGACTCAAATATCTCTTTAAAAATTTTAAGTATTGGCTTTAAAGTAATTTTATCTCATAAGAAATATTGTTGGTAAAATTTTTAAAAAATCGAATTGACAGTTTTTTTTACAAAAAATAAAACTCTAAAATAAAAACAATACTTAAACTTGGTAAAAATTTACTTTCGGCTCAAATAGCTTTTCAAAACTTAAAAATATTGGCTTGAAACTTATTTTATTTCACAGAAAATATTGTTTTCGATATTCAGTAATTTTAATATAAAAATCCAACAGTCCGTTTTTTCATATAAAAAATAAAATCTACAAAAAGAGTACGCAAATTTGGTAAAAATTGATACGAGTACATAAAGACAAACTTTTAAGCAAGACAAATCGACAGACGGGATGGGAAGTTATCAGTGTGGGTCGCATCCCAGCCTCTTTTTTGGTATTGGAGTTGGATGCTGAAGCTGATATTGGGCAACCGGGCGGCTGAGCTGTCAGTCGGTTAGTGTCAGTCAGTCAGTCGTACTTTCCACCCGCCAAAACGTATCTCTGTCTACGCATTTCAACTTACTGCTACATCTCCCGCCCATTTGTCCATGTCGCCCTCATGTTTAGTATTAATTTCATACTGGAACATCATCTCATCAACATCATCAGGGGAAACAGGAAGAGGATTTCTGTCAGTTCGCAGTTCGGTTGATGTATACTTGTAGCAGGGTATAGGGAAATATTATCACGATTATGATGATGGTGGTGATTATGATGACGATGACGCTCTCCTGTGAGTGCGGAGGAATGTTGTTTGTACGGGAAGATTATGATTTCTGGAATACGTCATAATTATTGCAAGAGCTCTCACAACACAACGAACCGATTTTAATGAGTTGCATGCCCTGGGATTATTTTCATAAAGTCGGAATCAGGATTGGGTTTTCTGATGATGGATGGGTGCAAGCAAGGAAGCAGCGGCGGCGGCGATGTCGGGCCCTCTAATTATTATTTTTCCTTAATTCTGGTGCTGCCACAAACATACATACATCCATGTACAATTATTATTATAATTATTATTATTTTTGTTGCCAAGTACCAAGCTGTATAATATTATACAAATGGAGTGCGAGGAAATCATTCGTTTCGTTTGAGTCGGTTTTCAAGTATGAAGCTGCTGCTGCTGCTGCCGACATCGTACGTCGTCGTCATCGTCGTAGTCGTAGTCGTCGCCGTCATCCGCTGAAGGAGCAAACGGATGTGCGGATTAATGATGTCAACTTGCGGTGTGACATTGGTGGCAATCTAATTTAATGGTTAAAATCCAACCGAATTCAATATAAATACAGGCATACATCCTGACAGGACAGAAGCCCTGCGATGTGAAGTTGGCTGTGTATATGAAGGTACCTATGCATGAGAGTATAAAATTGCTATTTGGCTTAATTCTTGAGTATAATGGATTAATGGGAAGCATGTTTTCATTTGGCACTTGAAATGCAAATAAATACGCTTTAATGCATTCATCAGGGCAAGACTTTAGCAATTAAATGATATACTATACATATACAAAAAAAAAACTATTTACACACATGTCTGTTAATGGCAGTCTAGAAATGCATTGTATAAGGACGTAGGCCGCACACGTGGATATATGTGTATTTATTTAATATTCAATTTATGGCTAACATGTGCCTTGTTTTACGTCTATAAAGAAGTTTTTTTCACTTGAAATCGAAATGAGTAATGAGTCTGTCACTGTACTTAAAATAAAATAAAAATTGAATATAAAATGCTATATTGGACTGACAGGGCCTTAATGTGGTTAATTTTTTTTTAATTTATTGAAAAAGATATTTTTTTCTTTCAGTTTGAGAAATTAAAACAAAAACTGGCTTTAGATAGGTTAAGAGTTCTTAAGTAAAAATAATTGTATTTCACTTTAATACAATTTGTAATTATCTTTAAGAAATTTTTACTCATGTCGATAAGACCGATTTTAAAATATATATTGACTCAAATTAAAGGTTTTATATCTTAAAAATTAAATTAGATGGCGCAATAGTCAAAAGTTCTTAATATAACATGAATTGCTTTTGTTCGTGTTTGTTTTTTTTTAAAGAAATTTTATCTTAATTCGATTTAAATGTGATTTTTGTTAAGTTAATACTTTTCTTTGTTTTCAATTTTGTTTTCTTATATTTTATCTTAAGTCCAGTTATTTTTGCTTTTTTTCACAATAAGATGATTTGCTTTTTGGCATTTCCTGGATTTTATTACGATGGACGTTTAAAAGCAAGTTTAGTTAAGAAGGAGATTTTTGAAAACATACGATAATTTGACTATTTCAAAATTTGACGATATTTTTAAGAAATTTTGTGACTAAAAGCAGATATTTTTAAGTCTTCTTACTTTCAACAAAATCTGCCTTTTTGACATGGCCCCGTGTAGAAGAATTGTAAAACCAATTCAATAATAAAGAGTGTCACATCTTTCTGTCTAAGAGCCTTAAAAATTGATATGTCTTGTAATGAATTCGTTAAAAATATTTTATGTGCGTCTAAGCCTACAATAATTGTTTTGCTATTCGTAGCATCCGATATTTTTGTCTGAGATTCAGCTTTAGTCTGTTAGAAGCCGTTTTAAGTTTGTTTACACGCAAAGATTTCAACAGACAACTTAGAAACTTTTCAAGATTTAAAAGCATTTGATTTGACTGTAAACATAATATTTTATGTGGACCTAAGACATTTAATCCGATCAGGAAAGCAATCCCTATTGAAAACAAAAAATGGAAATAAAAATAAGAATTAAGGCCTAGTCACTTACAACTGTCAACCATTCCTGTGTGCGAGTACTGTTGCCAGGGACGGAGGGGACCTACAATTGAAAGTCGAATCCAAACGGCTGATTTGAGAAATCACTTTTCATGACAAGAGTTTCTCTTGGAAAATTTGTCAATTCCTCGCAAGAGACAGTACCCGTGAAAAAAAAATTTAGATAGCGTAGGCAAGGATCGAACCGAAGACCTCTGACATGGTAGTTCATCGCACTTTTTTTTTTTTAATTCATTTTTATTAATAATTCATTCTTAAACCTATCTTAAAGGCAGACAAAAATTCATAAAACTTGCCTAATTATCCATAACTTACAACTAACTTAATGGTCCCATACGGACACTCTAAGTTAAACTATAACACTAACTACTAATGCCTTTCGGCCCTAAGATCTATTTTAACTTCAATTCAATTTTATTTATTTTTGTATTAATTAAAAAATTAAAAAAAAACTAATATCAATATCCTTTTTATTTTTGAATAAAATAAAGTTTCTATAATAAACTAACCACTAACCGTCATGCCACGGGTACTTATAGATACTAGAAAGCTTAAGAGTAATTAATGCCCTTTAAAAATTCCTCTCATTTTGGACACCAGTAAAAAGAATAGTGGTGCGGGAATGTGAAATGGACTCAAGTACACATTTTTTGCAAATGACTCGAAAACTATAGATGTTTTTGAAAAATTGATTTGCTTTGGAATCTTTATTGGTTATCACAAATATTTTTTTTGGAATTTGCTCACATTTTTTTTTGTAATGCACTTAATAACCTTTTACATGAGCCCTTTTGTCAAACATCAATAAAGAAAAACACAAATTATCTTAAATCGATTTAATTGTTCAAATTAGTAAATCAGGAAGTTAAAAGTCGATTTTTATAAAAAAAAATAATTAAAACTTTGAAACTCTAATCTAAACGATGAGAGGCTTTTCTTCTGACATTCCTAACAATCTTGTAAAATTTAAGCCAATACAGCTTAATGAGTCTTTAAAAGGCCTCACTGAAAGCAACATTAAGATTGAAATCCACAAAACGAAATAACATAAAAATAAATCACATAATTTGGTTATCTAACTCACAACATAAATCAAAATTCAATTATGCTAACTTAAACCAACAATAGAAAATGATATAATGAGCAAAAACTCAAACACACAACATTTTTGCGAAGCTACACAAAAAAAAAGCTCAATAATTTACAAGTTTAATTTTTTGTTAAATTAATATTAATATATTTCTCCTAATTATAATAGCACGCACTTCATCTGATGTTGTATTAAAATTGTATATCTACTATATACCTGTACCTATACCTTTAAACAAGCCTTCCTTAAAATAATATTTATTCGAAAACTTGATAACAACAACATCAGAATGAACCTCAAATCATAATTCATAAATTATGCATTTTCTATTTTTTGTTTGTTTCCATAAGCAGCAATATATGTAAGTACCTATACAAGTTCATATCCTGATGGCTATGGAAAAACAAAAAAAAAACAAAAAAAGCTCTAACAAAATTTAACCCATCCGCATCCGCACGAGTTTCATAACCTTTCATTCCAGCATAACGAACTGACATTAATCGAAATATGTAAGGTACACCCAATAATCCTGATGCGATGTGAGAATGTGAACAGAGCTTTATGTGCTTTAACACGAACTCAATTTTAAGCCTTTGCTTAATAACATTTTCGAACCGAACCGAACCGCACCCTTTTGGGTCAGGTTTGATTCCCAACATTCCACAACATTTTTAGGCCCTAAATAGAGTGTTGTACGATTGTGGCCGGGCGGTCTGTGTATATAAAAAAAAAATATTGAAAAGGGTTTACAAAGTTAACAAGGTTGCTTTACAGTCACTGTACGGTACGGTGTGGTGGGGTCAATATTTTTCTTGTTTGTGTGTTGTGTTGATATTAATATTTATGGACTATAATGAAAAACAGAAAATATGAAATTAAATTTATAGACGAAAAGATGGGGCTTGATAGCCTACATACCTACATACATACGACGACATCCTTTGTGAAACGCAAACGAAAACGACACAAACGCCTGCTGGCGATGAAAATGACGACGACAACGACAACGACACGCAACATGACACACGACATACATAGCTCTACACAAAATTGAAAATTATTTCACAATATTGAAGTCGAAACCGAACCCAAAAAGTTATGAAAATAAAAAAAAAAATATTTTGTTCGACTTTTTCTCATCTCTCGCTTCGCCTTTCCCCATCTCGACGACCAATCCCCCCAATGACAGTTCCGGCCTGTTTGCATCGAAATTTTATTGTTGCCGGCAAAAGACACGACATTATGATTTATTTAGTCCAAATATTTTATATATTATATTTATAACGTTATTTATCCATACCAGCAGAAACCAGGAGAAGAGGATGTGCCCAGCGCATGTTAGCCAACACTCCCAGCCCCCGTCCTCGACGCATTCAAATATTGCCAAGCTAAAGCCAATGTGAGTGTAGAACGTCCATGATGGAACCACTGCTGGAAGGGGTATGGGTGGCTAACAGAAGGGAGGAGGTTTGACTTAATTTTGAATATAATGTGACCAGAAGGTCGTAAAATAAACCATTATTGTCATCGTTTCACCATACGTGATCGGAATGTTGGCCAATTCGTGTTATGTTTGAATATGCGAGAGGCTTTATGAGTCTGATGAAGCACCCGCAAAATGTAGCCACATCATCGGTGGCGTAAAAGCGTACAAGTCTACATGCCTAAATATCATCGTAGTGCGATGTCCGATGCAAGAATTATCATAAAATAAAAGACATTATTTGTGCTCTTGACGGGTGTTCAATGGCGTCGTCGTCGGCGACAGTAATTTGCGTTAAATGTTATTTTTGAAATAAATTAGTGTCAAATTCTAAGTGGCACTTCATATAAAAGTTATGTACGCTGACATGACGTATAATGTAAATACACAAACATGTGGTCAAATAAAGGATTAGGTACATGCTTATTTATTTATCGAGGCAATTTATCTCTTCAAATTATTATTATTATTGGAAGTGCATGAAAATTGTCACAAATCCAATGTCAGACAGGTTGTCCAACATTTTAATGGGCCTCAAATACTGTTTTTAATTTAATAATAGGTACCTTCTTATTGAAGGCAAAATTGTATGTCCTTTGACCTGTATTCTATACAATGTCAGAGTGCTTTAAGCCTTAAAAAGAATGCCATATTGTTTTATTTTAGGCTGATGTAATCTGTTAAAGGCAAACAAGGTCTTATATAATAGAAGGCTTTGTCAATATTTTGAAAGAGATGATTAAAATTGAATATAGACAACCCCCGAATAATAACAATTCAAGATAGAGAACAAAAGGTTGAAAATCCAGTCGCCCAGAATGAAATGAAAAAAGGAACAAAATTTGTTGCCAAAGAAAAATGGGTTGGAACATTTTTGTTTATAGAAAAGTGAAAAAGGCAACAACCACCCTTGATGAAGACCCCGTAGAGTTGCAGGGACTGAAAATATTCTTCCACGAAAAACCCAAATTAATAGATACTTATATTGATGAGAAATAAATACGAACAAAATTATGTTTTAGTCTGGTGCACCTAATTAAACAATAAAATATGTTGCTAATGGAAAGTCATGTAATGGAAAATTTGTACAAAAAATTTGGCCTTTGGAATGAGTACGTTTATAAGAATTTGCGATTTTTGAGCAGTAACTTGTATAACATTCTTACTTATTACATATATATGAGCTATAAAGCAATTATTAAATTTAATTGGGTGGCGCAACAGTCCGTT